>NW_023339707.1:13056716-13085478 GCF_004916995.1 Morone saxatilis
GTGTGTGTGTGTGTGTATTCATTTAGCCTGACAATTCATTGTCGTACATAGTGGGACAGTTTAAACAAAGAAATCTATAGGAAGAACAGCTCTGTAAGTCTTTGAGATAAGCTAGACTAAAGTGTACTGACATTGATTCTCTGAATGAGTGATCATGGAGGATTGGGCGACACAGATAACATCTTCAGTGACGGTATGTAATTTTATAATGCAAAAAGAATGTGTATCATGATTTAGTATATTGGGCTGCACAATTTTTCGAAAATATTAATATTATCAAAATCGCAATACAGCCAAGTGCAATATGCAAAATGCAGAAGCTGCAGTTTTTTGATAACGGGAAAATTAGTCAAAACAGGATTATAATAAACTGGTGAAGTTCTGAAGAAATGTCCTGACCTACTTATCTTAAACTGATCATTCCCACTACTCGTCAATCACATCACAATCCCAATATCCGTCAAAATATTTGTAATATGATGTTTTTACCATATCGTGCAGCCCTAATATTTACTTGAAATTATAGATACAATAACAACATGTCCGTTTTTGGCTAATCAAGCTGTAAATTCAAGGTACTTCATAATATTAAAGCAAATATTCTGTAAACCCATTACTGCAATAAATAAGCCTTTCTCTCACAGTCCAGCAATGGTCAATGGTGCAACAATGTAAAAAACCTCTGACAAATTTCTATCATAATAGCGTGTCATTAAAACTGTACATATTTTCAAAAACGTTTCCCTCATAAGTGCCATTACCTGGATGTCTACCATAACGTAAACCAGACAGCAAAAATATATTCCATTAAAAACTAAACAAAAGAGCAAATCTGATGAAGCAACATGCAAAATAGTAGTAGCTCATTTCTTTTTGTTTTGTTTTTAATAAAAGTGTCAATCCGAGTGTGTGCTCAAATTTGTTTATTTTTGTCTGGTTTACTTTGGTTTGCTCTGCACCAGCTGGCACCCAGAAGAGAAGCACGGCTGTTCACTGGGTATTTTCAACTTTTTGGAAAACACACCGAAAATAATGTGTTTGTTTGACACAACACATGCATCTGTGTGTACAGATTATCAGAGCATTGCATATATGAGCATTAGTGTTTTGTGCTAGACATTAGTATGCATATATTATGGAGGAGTTGTGTGTGGCAAGGAGAAAACACTGTGCTCTACACACGCACACACACACACAATCTACCAGTCTCTATAAAGCTTTTCATCATCATCAAGCTGCAGAGGTTGTGTAATCACCACCTTAGCTATACACATTAAGGGTATGTGCCATATTTAGATGAGTGCTTTACATCAGAGCTGATTAAATTCAATCTACACTAAATTATGACTATTTTTTTTACAGAAGAACAGATGAGTCTGTTGAAATGGTATTAAGTATAGCAATAAGTATAGCAGGCTAATGAAAGGAAACAACTGAAGACATAACCGACAGAGGCAAAAAACTGAAAAAGTTTGTTGATAACACATGAAATACTGTGTGTTCTGAGACTCAACCAATTATTTTCTGACCAACAAGCAGCATTTCGTAGGCCTAAAGCTGCTGAGCTTATGACTCAGTATGTGATCTCATCTCAATTTTGCAGCACTCATCACGTCATGCTCCTTTCACACACGCTATCTGACTGTGTGGAAATCACCACCTGATTACTGCAACAAAGATGAGCGGCATGACAGCACCCACTCAGGTTCCTCTTTGGGGGCATCGACAGAAACAAGAGAAGGCTGAGTATCGACTGGAACTGAACCAAAATGTGCGCATACACACAAGCGAGCACATCCCTGAGGTGCTCTGGCAGGTGATTCAATGGTTGACAGAGCTGTGTCTCTAGCATCCATCTCTCCACAGTGACAGGGTGGTGGCAGACTGCTGTCAGAGTGGTTGTGCTGTCTACAGGAGACAGAGCAAACAGAGAATCCTAGTCGCCTCGCCCATTAGCCACACAAGTTGCATTAGCCTTTACTCTCCTACTCCCTTCCCCTCACTCACAAACATACAGGGCGAATTAAAGCAGTTATAACATGTAAGAGAAGAAAGTCTTCACTAGAGAGAAACACTCCACAGTGACAGACATATTATCTCTTCTCAGGTTCAGACAGCACACTGGTTTGCCACATGCAACACTTACACTCTTCACAGATAGATCACAATCTTCCCTCCCGGCCTCCCTCCATCTCTCCCTTTCTTTGCTTATAATGGATGCTTTAAGCGACTGTGATTGAAGGGGCAATTCACCAGAGGAATATTGAACAGCGCTGCTGAATGTCTCCACTTGTCTGATGCTGATATGGCTGCCAAATGCTGTCAAAGCACAGGAGCACAATTCAAAGCAAGCTGAGAAACAATAGATTTGACAGCCAAACAGAGGGTTTAAAAGAAAAAAGATAAAACTGAGACACCAAGACAAGAATCCGAGGGCAAAGCATTACAAATTAAGGGTCCGCTGCCTGCGCTATCACTCTACAAAAATGCAGACTACACAGAGGAGAGATAATGAAGAATACATTGCTCTTGAGATGTATTCAAAATTCATGAAGTGAAGGGGAATGTTTTCACGTGCTCTTAAGGATTTCAGAGTGTGTTTCTACAAGACACCCAGTAGGGGGCATTTGTACTTGTTGCATATGGTTGATTGGGTGGTTCACTCACTTAGCAATGCTGCTTCAAATCAGGAATATTTTGTTAAATTCTATTTTCAGTGATCAATATTTTTTGCAATAGTAATATCACAAATGTTGAGTGAAAAGTGAAGAACAAACTGTCATTATTATAATGCACACAGTGGCCAAATCTGACATGTAGTTGGCAGATTAAATGCTGATTTATATCCATTTCTGTGTATCAGCCCCAAAGTTCAACACCTTACAGTTTCACTTTCTTAGTAGCTATGGAATGAAACCTTTGAATAAATTAACACCAAAATTGCCCAGGAGACATGTACAAAGCCACGAATAACAGAAATATGGAAAAAATGTTCCTCCTCTGGCTTGAAGGGGGGAGCGGGGAATGTGAGGTGAGGTGTGCATTAACACCCATTCATCTCCCTCCTTTTATCTCTCTCCTTCACTCCCTCACTCCTTCCCTCGCTTTCCATCTTCCACACGAGACACACACACACTCACTAAAGATGATTCATCCGCACACGTATGCTTGTGCAGATGTGGGGAATGAGACCTGGAAGGCTACAGTAATAGAGGATGAACATGTATGTTCACACCGGTCCGAAAGGCTTGTCTGAAGATTAGCACGCTAGTAGATGGATATGTGTGGTTTCGTCTGAGCCAAGCCAAACAGAGAGGATGCTTTATTGCTCTGTGTAGGAGACAGACACATTTTGGAGGCGTGTTCAGAGAGTGATCTCGAGTATGATTTATGAATGTAAATCAGCTCATGCAAATGCACATAATTTCCTAATGTTGTTTTGTAGTCACATTCTTGGAATACAGATTTTGCAAACACAATACACCCTGCTGCTGTAAACTCATTCATAATGTACAGTTTAATGTACATGCACTTTAACTGCAGAAGGAACAGTCAAATACATAGAATTCATATGTCATAAGCATGCATACTAATAGCTACAGCAAGTCCCAGTTCAGCAGATATGCAGTTGCTCATTCGCAGTGTTTTCCCCAGCCCCCCACTGACATTAGCCTCTCCTCACCCCATCAGCCTGCTGAAATCCTGCCAAAATATGCACACTTAGATTTCATGTTTCTTCCTCCCTCTGCCTCGCTTTTCTCCCTTAGTTCCTTTCTCTCTTTCTTCCTCCCTTCATCTCTCAGCTGAGCGCCAATTAAGGCAAACTGGCATTCTGGACAAGCCGGTGTGAGGGGGAGGTTTTTGGTTTTGGCTGAGGTCCCATCATGGAGCAGAAAGTAACTGTCTTGTTCTCTTCTCTGTCCTGCTGGTCTGCAGAGAGCTGCTGTTTTTGTCCAATTAAACTAAACTACACTGCTGGCATACACCAGGGAGACAGACAGGTGTGTTGCTCTGTGCGTGTGCGCTTCACCACTAGTACCACTCAGTACCTCCCACTGTTCACCATGCAGTGCAGCTTTCAGGCAGCAGAACCCCGCACTACACAGAAGGGAGTTACAACGCCCATGGAGATTTGTTTCTCAAAACGTCAACAATACTGCACGTACCACTTACAATTATGAGCATATGCAGAGAGACACACTTTGAACACAGACAAACATTTACACAAACACATACTTAACAACATCCTTAACAACCTTTCCCGGTCCAGCTTCACTGTCTTCACAACGCACGGTGATAGTAAACTGTAGTTTTCCTACCTGACCCAGCCTCCCTCCCTCTCTTTTTCTCTCTGGAACTGGTCTGTGAACCTTGCTCTAGAAGCAGCACACTAAAGCACTGAGAATCTGAGACTGCTGCTGACTGTATTCAAGGCTTAAGCCTGAGTTAAAACGCCACCCAAAGGAGAAAATGTTAATTAAACAAAAGTAAACCCAGGGACCACACATGGAGAGACACCGCTGCTTCAACTTTGATTAATAATTACTGAGTCCACCAATTTTATAATTAAGGGAAAGAGATTTTCTGTTGGAAAAAGAGATTTCTGATACATTGAAATTATGTTATGAATTATGCTCATTATCCTCATGTATAAACTAATAAAATTGAAAAACAGTATTCTTGATTTTTGTTGTTGAGTGTATGTGGCAGGTTCAGGAGCAAATAAGCACATTAATGTGTGTGGATACATGTCTGTGTGCACATACGTGTGCCGCTATGACTGTGTTTATGTGTCTCCATCTGCTTCCTTCATCTGTGGTTTAAATGCCAGCTGTGCTGTGAAGCAGTGACCTGCCTGACCATACGCCTTTCAGCTAGCCCTGCCTGACCCACTTCACTATAAAACAACACGAACGTCTGCAATTCAACTCTACAAAAATATGCATATTAAATACTTTTTTTAACCCTAATTCTTCATGTTAGAGGGTGATTCACATGTCTCAGATACAGGTGGCACTCTTTTCACCACGCAGCCATACTGCAAGGACAGCCCACATAGGTTTTTACTTATAGTAGACCTGTGATCCTTAATTATTTGTGAAAGGGGTCACTCATAGTGATGTACTCGCAGCTCACCCAAATCTGCAGCTTCCTTCAGCTTTACGGAGCTTTAAAGTGAGTTTCAGCTCATTGTTTGGCAGTCAGACCCGCAGTGTTAATGTTTTGGTTTAAGCAGGCAGCTATTTTTGGTGACAAAGCTCTAAAAACCAACTGCGCACTACCTGCGTAGCACCAAACAGCAGACACAGTTAACTACTAGCTGGTGAAGATTTTTATAGTAACTATATATCAAAAGAAAATGTGAAAAGTATATGTTCCTTACAAAGCTTAATAGTGAGTTTCAGCTAGTTGTTTAGCTGTCTAGCCTGCAACTGCTCTCGTAGTGTCATTTTCAGCCACAGCAGAAAGGGGAAAAAAGATTCAAAAACCCACTGTACACTACCTGCTCAGCTAACAAACAAAGTTATCGACTCACTGGTGAACAAAGTGGAGCATTTAGCAGCTGGAGAGCCAGATGTTTCCCTCCTTAAAAGATAATGACTATTGGAAACACAACTAATGAAAAATAATGTTGCTCCATAACCACTGGATGCATAAATAAGCAACTGTTTGCAAACAAAAGGAAGCCACATATATCTGAGGTTAATGGCCATTATTACACAAGAAGTCTTTCTTAGAAAAGGTCTGATTTATAGGTCAGAGGTACAGATGACAGAATCAGGACTGTTCTTTGTCCATTGTTACAACAACAACATACAACAACTTAAGGGGTGCATTGAAAAAAATATATGGTTTATCAAATCATCTGGCCATCACGCAGGAACACAGACAGCCCTTGGAAGAGCTTTTCAAATATTTATGACAGTTGTATGATAACATGGTAATGTCTATCCAATTACTGGCTTTCATACACAAAACATTTGCTATTTATCTAGGTATTTATACTATATAATTACATTTTCTGATTTAGAATGTATGAAGTCATTTGAGGCAGTACACCTCTTCTGCATTACAATAGACATTACATGAGATATTATAATAATGTAAATAAACACACAAACACACACACACTCTCCTCCTGTGTGACGCAATGCTGTTTAATTTCTGGCCCTTACAACATAATGCAATGCAACATCAGGTTGATCTCTGCCCATTTAAGGTCACACACACACGGTTCAGTCCCAGGGTCCTCTGGGATCAGCACTTCTGCTTGGATGACACACTCTCACAGCTTCTCACAAACCCTGATATGGACAAGGGCATGCATTTTCTACATAGTTTACCTCACATCTACTCACTAATATGGCGAATGATGTCATTTAATTTGTACCAAATATAATTGTGTTTTCATGGGTATCTCTTTTCATCAAGAAGAACATAAAAAGCGGCTACAGACACATTAAAATACTCCAAAAAAAGACCATCTATGTGCGTTGACTGAAAAGAAATTGTGGTACAGAGAGTATTATGTAAGTGTTCTTCATATTATGCTCCTATAAATGTTCGTCATCTGTCTAACAGAATGTCACGTTTCCTATATTAATAACATCATTCACTGGCATAACTTTCACTAATAAGAAGAATGTGTTTTAAGTGTGCCTTCAAAGTTAAACAGAAACATGCACAGTGTGTGTGTGTGTGTGTGTGTGTGCGTGTGTCTGTACATATGACCAGTGTGTGCGTGCAGTTGTGGGTCAAATACATTGTTATTTTTAATGGTTCAGTGCAGTTTCCTGTTGATGTGGTTTATGTATTTTACCTTGAAAAAGACATCATTGTAATAGGATACACATGGTCATCCATCACTGATCAATGTTACGAAACAGACACTGTAGACACATGTTGTCTGGGAGAGTGAGAGTATGAACTATATGGCTGGGAGTGCAAGGAGCCAAGAGACTGATGAGATTTGAGAGAAATATGATCAGCAGCTCGGTGTGCTTGGAGGGGAAGCCAGGTTTAAAATACCACTGCTGAAGACATTGCTTTGAGGAAAAAGAAAAGAAAAGATACATAGGGATTGGAGAAGGAAATGAGGAGAAGAGACGGACACAAAGGGAAGATGATCAGAGGAAAATAAAAAGTCTAACTGTAGTAAGAATCACTACCAAGAAGTGGGGGAGAAGAGCAATTGAGAAATGGGAAGAATTAGAAAAAAAGTACATTGGCACTGTCCTGTGATTCCTGGGAAGCCACTAGCAGGCATCTTGTTTCTAACATATAACAGATGGCCCTTATGGCCCTATGAACCACATCTTTAAAGAAAGCAGGGGCCTCTCCTCTTTTCCCTTCTCTTCCACTGACACAGCAAGAGATGGAAACAACACTATGACCTCTACCAGTCAAAGCATGGCAAAATGTAATCACATGTCTCCTGTTCTACATGTTTGAAGATTGACTGTGTTACGCTAAAATGAAGATTCATTACTAGCAAAAAGCTAATTTAAAGTGTGTGTTTAAAGTGTTTAAAGCATAAAACATTAATGTGCAGTATACAATTAGATTGTTGTTGTTGTTCCTTTAGTGATTGCATAAAAACGTGTACCTCATTAACCTTCTGATGTTTGAGTTCTAGGTTGCCAAGTCTGATCATTGGTGCATTATCATGTTGATTGTAAACAGTGTATAAAGTATATACAGTAAATATGTAGTGAAAAACTGTATCATCACAAACCATAAACATTCAAGGTTTTGCAAGGACTACGTTGTCTGCTGGGTTATAGGCGGACAATATATGAAATAACATCCCATTAACTATCAATGATTGATACTAGCACATTATGTTTACAATAAAATTGCATTGTATTTCAAAAAATACTGAAACTACTCCTAAATGTGTTCATTTAGACAATGAAAGCATGAACCTTGGTATTTCATTACAGGAATTTTGTCATGGTTCGATTATATGGAGACCGGATAAATAAAAAAATACTTCTCGTCCAGCCTGAGCCACGACAACGTCTGTATCTTGTTGTTGTGGTTCAGATGTTTTTCTGCCTTGTGTTTCATTGATTTTCCATCCAATTTCCCATCCGGAGGAAATTGGGCTATGCAAAAACAATTGAGCGAAGAAGCTTGTCTGGAACTGGAATAAACAATCTCCCTTTTGGTCATCATCCTTCCACATGGCCCTGAATAATGCATGTCTTTACTTTTTTGTTTTTGTTTTTCTGAGCCATGAGCTGTATGCTAAAATAATATTTGGCAGCATTAACCTCAACCGCACACCCCATCCGAGCAAGACCATAATAGATAAGCATCTCTGTCAGCTTCCTCTGGCCTCACTCACACCCCTTATGTACGCCATGTACCGTTCTGCACAACAGTTAGTGGTCCAGCCACATGGTACACACCACCAAACCCCATATATACACACACACTCCCTCTAACCCAAATCCAGATCCAGCTACAAAGCTCCTTTTGTTCCATTCCACTCAAGGAAAATGGCAATGCACGCAACCCTTTCACAGCTAAATCAGAATAAGTGCAAGCAACAGTGCTCGGGCAGAAGGAAAAGGGAGGCAGCTGAACGTGTTTTCTTGCCCCATCTGGAAAGTGTTGCATGTGTATACGCATACACACAATAACTCTTTCTGTCTCTCTCTCTCTCTCTCTCTCTCTCTCCCTCCCACATACTTATGTATGGTACATTACAGCAGAGCAATTTACTGCTATCAGTGCTAATAGAGGATACAGAGAGTGGAGTGTAATAAGAGTAAACTACAAACACTCAGGTGACTCTAATCTGATACTTTCCCTGAAGTTATTACTGCTTAATGACCACCATCAGATATGGTAGATGGGCCTGTTTTTATCCAGAGTTCGCATATGGCTAACATGCATGAACAGGATGAGGTGAACCTAAAGGTCTAGCTCACGTGGCACATACACACTAATGGATTCAAGATTATCTATGTCATGAATCAAGAAATCATCTCTGTCTATATGTCAACAGCAACACAGATTGTAGCAGTAGTGTTTTCAGGAAAGTCACCGAGTGGCTGAGCAGTCTGTTTTAGATGTCACTGTGCAGAAATCTGAGCCCTTTTACACAAAGAATCACAGCTGAGTCTGGAAGTTTGTGTTTCGGTGAGTGTCTAATGCTCTGACTGGTTTGATGAGGGCCAATGTTTGGACTAGCGTTGTGGGATTGGGGTCACAAAATGGTCTGTCACGCTCAGCAGCCCTTTCAGGTCTTACCTGTTCTTTCTCTCTGTTCCATGTTTTCTGTAGCAGTGACCTGCTGCTCCCACTCCAGCCCCTCTGGCTCCCACTGGCTCTGCACAGGCCCCTTTTCCTCCTCGCTTGATGGGAGGTCCGCCTCGCCCCCTTCTGAGAGCTACACACAGAGATGCCTTTGTCAGCAGTGGAGCCTTGCTCTCAGGGAGGAAGTGATGGTAAGATTGTACGGAGTGCTTATGGTCACATAACCACAAAACATTATACCAGTGGCTGTTTTTTTCCACTATTCCCTGCATCTTTTTCATCCTTCTCTCCATTACACACTGAACAAGAATGCATTAGAAATTGTTGAGGTCCAAGTTTTGCCACAAAGCTTGGATAAGAACTTATTCTCAGAGAGCAGATTTTAATCTTTATTTAAAACCCAGCAGCACCAGAGTAGAGTTTAATAGAGGCAAGCAGAGTTATCAGTCCTCTGCAGGGAAGGAGAGAGATTATAATCACTGTTATGTTTTTTATCACTCTCTGCCAGGGAGGAAATGATTTATCAAAAAAAAATGTTTTAAAGAGAAAGCAGAGCCTCAAAGAGAAACCTTTTGGTACATGTACATGTTTGAACTTCCACGTGTCGCATTGAAACCTACACACTATAGTTTAATCAAGTTAAATAAATGCAATGTGTTAGGAATGTACAATAGGTACGATATTGGTTTTGTAGATAAGCATTTAAAGTGGATGATAGACTAGAATTAATATTTATATTAAAAAATAAAAATGGATGTGGCTGTCATACAACCAAACAGAAAACACATTACTTCAGGAAACGGAAGATAAAGGGAAGGGAAGGGAAGGAAGCAAATTGCCTGGTTGCAATGAGGCGTTAGACCTGCATGAGTTTGTTTATGGTCAGATGGTTTAATCACCACTTTCTGCTTCCTGTTCCTCTGAAACATCCAAGATTCCTCCCAAGCACTGAACAGAGACTAGCAATCCTTCCATCCCTCTCACTCTCTCTTCCCTCGGCTTTACCATTTTAGGTTTATGAAAAAGTTATAGCGATGACAACGAATAAACTTGGTATGTAAGGATGTGGGCCAGACATAAGTTGGACTTCATGCTCCGCAAGCTCTGAAAAATACTGCCATATGTGTCTGTTGTTTTCTCTTTGAATCTCTGGTATTATGCTTTCTTATAAACAGGGAGTAAATACACAAACAGATACACAACTCACCCACTGTTGATTGGGCATGGCCACAGAAGTAAGCACATCAGCCATGGCTCCCAACATCTGGTCAGTGCGTCCCTGATTCTTCTGTAGAGCCTTCATTCTCCCCAACGGCAAACAAAAACTCTTCTCAAATTATTCTCCTCTGCTGTCGTGACCTTTGCTCTCCAACTGTTACACAATCTTTCTCTCTGTGTCCTCTATGCCTCTTGTCCGCGTGTTTTCTGCTCCTTAAGTCTCACAGCACACTGTGCCACAGTTTGGAGTTGAGCCACCGCAGCCCGCCTTGTTCCACCCTGACACACAGGAAACCTCATGCATATGAATAATTGATCCTGGGAGAAGGGGGAATGTGTCTGTCTGGACCTTGAAACATGCGCTTGAACAGAAGCCTCAGAGCCCTTTCCTCCTTACCTTTCTCTCACCTCCACCTATTCAGACTCAGGTGAGCTGGCTGGAAGTGTCCATAACTCTTGCTTAGTCCAGGGAGAATATCCACCTTGTGCTGTCAATATAAGCTTCCCCTGGAAACTCAGATAGAAGATTTTCTTGGGCCCTCTTGAGCAGAGTCAACTGTCCTCTTCTTCGTCATCCTTCTAAATGAGGAGAGTAGACAGTGTGGAAGTAATTCTCAATGGGATTGGTGTTCTCCTGTCCTGTCCTGAATGTTGAAACGGTGAGACGTGACTTCAGGGCTGAGCACATCACCCTCCCCTGAAATCTTTCTTTCTTCATCTTCATTGGCTATGGAAGATCACCACCCCCCTCCCCAAAACCTATCCTCCTTCCATCATTCTTTCTCTTCTTTCATTTTTTCCTCTCAGTCTTCACTGTCAGGATTTTTTTTTTCCCATCTCAGACTATCTCAATCTTTTCTATATCTCTCTTTTCTGGTCTGTCTTTGAACTATCCTGGCACCCTGCACTCTCTCTTCATCTTTGCCCAAGTCTCAGGCAGTGACACATGGATTGTGTGAACTCTTGAGCAGCAGGGCAGCCCCAAATAAGGTATGAACACACAGCCCATGAAGCTCAACTATTAAAGAGACTGTCACCGATTCCACACACATCTTACACAACTTCTTTAACTGCTGTTGTACTGATTAATCGAACCAGTATTGTTTGTTTTTGGCTACTTGAAAGATCATTCAAAGTTAGAAGGCACGCAACACTGTTTCCTGGCAGATTGACTCTGCAGGCCACGTGGAGAGCCTGTATCATGGAAAAAATGTGTATGTGTGTATTTAAGTTTCACTGGAGAACACCATACATGATCAAACTTCATCTATGTTTTACAGCCAAGGCGAAAATTCAGACTACAAGATTGCTGGAACACCTGTTAATGAGAATGTATCTGTATTAAAATGAACACGTCATGTTAAATTAACTATTATAACTGCTGGAGTTCAAACCCCTGGTTCATGATATTGTAATGTTAATTTCTATGACAAATCGGGTTAATTAAATCGTTTGATTGCAGCTAATAAAGGGTATCACTAAGAGTCAACCTCGTGGTGGTGCAAGAGGAAATCAAAGTGACACCAAAAGTCAGTAGGATCATCTGAGGACAATGAGTGTTTGTACAAAATTCCATGCCAGTCCATCTAATAGTTGTTGAGATATTGTTGTTGACATTGTTATCCCCGGAGCCAAATGGCCAGCCAGATTTTAAAGTTAGATGTTGTTTTTTTACTATTAAATGCTGACAAGTCTGAAATGATTACTTTACTTAGCCTAATCCTGTTAGAGCTCAAATCCAATCCTGACCAGGTCTTTTACAGATGTATCCTCAATCTGAGCCAATTTGGTGTTTTAGTTTTGTCTTTGCTGGAATCATTATTTACTTTTTTTTTTCTTCTTCTTTCTTTTTCTTTCTTTACAATTCAAAATATAATAAAACATGTTTTTCTTTTGCTGACACTATGAGTTATGAGTTTGTGACTATACTAAAATTCCTAAAGATTTCAATATAATTCATGAAAGCTATAAGGTTGTAACTTTTGATAAAAACTGACGTTTAGACAGACACTGAACATAGCTGCTTCTTTTCAAAAGATTTATGCTCTGTTGTAAGCCTGGAGAAACATACAGAGTCTTGCAGAACAGATATGTTTGCAGCAAATCAGATAGTATTTTCCTTTTAATCCATGGAAACTATGATCCATGTTCTTGATCTTCATCTATAAATTCTTTAATTCCTTGTGCAGCTGTCTGAGGCAGTGGAGTTTTTTCAGACTGCAGACAGTCCAAAATGTTTCTGCAGACTCATAAGACAAGACAGCACAATTACCTATTTTAGCTTCCCTTTGTTGGCTACAGCTACGTTTGGGATTGTTGTTTTGTTGTTGTTTTTATTTGATTTAATTTTACCTTTAGAATTTCAGGCCCAAATGCAGCCTGAGTTCTTCACACTGTCACACAGTTTAGGCCCAAGGTGATTGGGCTTCTTGCATGAGATGAAGACCTGCCCAGCATTAGTGTTGGTGTCCTGCTTTTATCATTCTGTGCCTTTTCCACCATTTTATTGTGTAGTTTCTTATTGGTATTATCGGTCAAATTTAAATTTTTTTGTTTTGTAAATCAATTCTTCTTTTGATGATATACTCCCAAAAGCCGATTAAAAGATGTCAAAGATGAAAGCAAACCTACAAGTCATGTAAAGACTCTCTCCTGAATACTTTGGATAGAAGCATCTACACACTTTCTTCCATTGCATACACCCAATTCATGCCAAAAACACACATTAACACACGTGAAGTAATTCAAAAACATCAAACCTGTTTAGTATGATTTTTAAACATCAACATCAACAGCATCAACAAAAAAACACTGCATTATGATCTCAATGTCCAGATACAATATAAATACATTAAGAACATGAGACTAATTGAACGCGTATTGATAAAACATTTTTGCACCCAAAACTATCAACATCCATTGTCAACAAAAAAGGGCGAAAAGGTAGGTTGTCAAGACTCCAGAAAAATTCCCTCTGGCAGAGTTTTAATACATATTTTATCTTTAATTTTGAATACTACGAAACCATGAGACTGAAACATAAAATGAACATTTATAGAAGTAAATTATCCCAGGATAATTCTCCTTTTTGGGTCTGGTGGTACTGTCTCCACTAATGTGGAGGTTTTATCAACAAACGTTACCAACAAGAGCATTTTACTCCCAAACAGCCAACAAGTTTAATCACTTTTTAGCAGGCAATAAAACCTTTAACACACACACTGAGAATGGCTCTTACAGTGAAGTAGGAGACATCTTCGTATAAATTAAAAAACAATTTCTGGAATTTTAAAACGAGGTGGAAGGAGTAAATACCTTTTTAAGGATTTTAATGTGGACAAATAGTATCAGACACACATTATTGTTCCAAGCAGACTATATGTCTTTAAGGCTGTGAGAAAAAATAACTTGTACTTTCTAAATGCTGAGAAATGTGGCTAAATGGGAAAATAAAACATGTGTTTCTATTAACAACAAGCCATCTGAGTAAAGTAAATACCAGTGTCTCATAATAATATATGAAAGTGAGGAGTGCATGTAACAATGCGTGACTTATATCAAAGACTAAGAAAGATCTAAAGCCTAAAAACATCACACATGTCTTCAAATAATGCTTGGTGTTTTCCAATCACCTCAGATGTGTTAATTGACAACTGATGACTATCCCTGTAAGGATTTTGTTCTCTGTGTATTTGGCATGAAGCTCTGTTGGACTAAAAGCTTTCACTTTTCACTGACGTTATTTTGAAAGATTGACTCTCTGAAAATCTATGCTGATGTAGTACCTTTGATAAAAATGGAAGTTTTCATTTAATCTAAAGCCTCTATGCTGATTAATTAAGGGCTGGGCCACTGCATATTTAATAATATGAAAGTGAATAGGCCCCGAAAGCCTTTAATCATAAATAAAAACACAATGACAGCTTATGTAAGATGCATCTCTCAGAGCGCTTCACACAAATTGTTGAATGAACAAAATGAACAAAATGAAGACCTTCTATTAATTGTTTTGAAAAACTGCAAAGAATTGATTATATTTCAGAAAAAGCTTTTATACTGGGCCTAGCAACTTAACTAATTAGGCCCTACGATTGTCACTGTAAATTTCTGTCTTTCAAAACTGCCATGCAATTATGTGACTTTATTTACTTTCTTTTCAGCTACTTTCTTCGTTTTTTTGTGTTTCCTTGAGCCTTCAAAGTGTCACATTATCCTTAAAAAGAAAAAAAAGAAATTAATGCTCTTGCGTTGAAAGAATTAAAAAGTACAACCATAGGGCTTAGCACAATTAGTCATCGGCAGCAGCGTAGACCTCAGAGAAATTACTGGCAGAGGTGGAGTAAAGATGTGAGAGCATAAGGAAACATCACGGTTGGAGTTGTAAGAAATTGCTATTGCTTTCAACAAGTACTTTGTGTCCATACAAAGTTTCCACATCTCTCACACCAGCCATTAGCCCAAGGTCAAGACTGAATGTGGTCACATCAGAATCACTTTCCCTAAACCAGGGCAGCTGGTAGCTCATTCGACGATAATGCACACAATTGGCACATATAACCACTTCTGGAGTTTTGTAGTTTTAGAAAGTAGGAATCATATTCTGAGTGCAGTACATTTTGCATCACCCTTTCAACTAGTATCTCCAGACATGCAATCGTGTTTAGTTAACTTGTTTGTTTTAGATAGCTGAGTATTGATAATGTAACGAATTTTAAACAAAAGAGCAAACGTTTGGGAGTCTCTGCAGCTTAGAGGCATAAACCACAATGTACTGTATCCAGTTTGAATTAGGCCAGGGACTTTTGTTTTCAAAAACTAGTTGAAAACTTGTACTGCATTGCTTTGGAACAGAAGATTTCCTGTGAATAAAACTACATGAAATATATATTTGAATATGTATTTCTCTGCACATTGCAATATCGGTCTACTCCATCTATCTGTGTGGGCTAAATTATTTTTATCTTGAAATACTGTGAATACTTATTATTATAATATTATTATAATACTTATTAGGAAGCACAGACAGTGAAAGACTATATTGAGGGAGCTTCATACTTCATACTTAAGTAGTTTTCCTTGACCTAACCTAACCCTAATCCAGCCCGTAGAGAGTTTCATTTTGGCCCTCCTAAAGAAAAGGTTTTGGTACTCTGGCTTTAAACAAATCATTTCCTTACTGTGCAGCATTTGTTCCTCATGCCTTATTCACCCACCCTTGAGTCAAAGCCCAAACACCACAAATGTCCACTTCCTATTGCAATAACTAACAAATCACCCCAAATCTCCTCCTTGCCTTACATGAACAAGTTCAGCTCTACTTCCTCCACGTTTCCTTCCATTCACCTGATCCCTGGAAGCTTTTAGATGCTTTGGAGCACATATCAGGCAGATGACAATACAGCAGATGCTCAGAGTCTGGGCAAAGTGCTGGTAAGACCGGTCCTGGAGACACTGCCAACAATCTAATATTAGCTGAGCACATGGCTGTCTCAGTCACTAATCTGGCTAAAGTTAGTTCATTGCTTCCCAAGCCTCTTTCCAAGTTCTTGTGCTCTACCACTGACCTCTGCTGGGTACTCTGGTGTCTGGGGAGAAGTTGGACTGATTTTTGCTATGATGAGTGAATGTCTCTGTAAGGAATTTGCAGAAAAGGAGGAAAATAACTCTGACCCTAAAAGGAAAGTGTGAGTACTATCAGGAGGTGGGAATCAGAACAAAATGTTCTGTAACTCATACATCGGATTAGTAATCATTTATAAAAATCAGTTGGATTTTCTTTGACAAACCAGAGCAAAGACTTTCTGGAGATAAAGATAAAACTGCTGTTATAGTATGCTGTGCTGTGCTGCCCTCGTCTGGTACAGCAGTTAGATCATTATTGTATGTCTAAAAGGATAAAGGAAAACACCACCACCCCGCCCTGTTGTGCCAAACAGGCTTCCCTTTCCTCTGTATTTCTTCCAATGAACTGAATTTCTGTTTTGGCCTTTCACAAGCTATTAATCTTTGCCCTAAGCATGCCTCTTTTCCTTTTCCTGTATTTCATATCAGTACGGAGTCAAGACCCACCTCAGGCACTTGTGTCTATACATAGAACCTTTTGAGTAATGGATCAGGTTAGTGTTGTGCTATAGGTCTGGCCAGATGGCTCACAGTCAAAGAGGCAGTTTCTGATAAGGAATTGGCTGGAGCATTTAGTGGAATTTAGTGGGATTATGTTGTTAAAGGTGTGTCAGCTTCAGCTGGGTGGTATCAACAACATGTGTCATTTGGTTGACTCTTTGCAACTACAATTCTCAGGATCAAAGTATTTTTGAATGAGTGATCAATTTGCCACAGTGGCTTCACTCAGACAAGACAGGGGCTCTGTGATGATCTACATTTCATATCAAAATAGTTTTGCTTGTTAATAGAGTTGGCATTTCATAATGACTTGTTAATGATATGGTCCACTCAAAAGTGGAGCCATGTAAGTTCAGACAAGCAAAATGTGCCTTCTTGTAAGTTTGTAGATATATTTGAATGTGATGTAGACAGCAGCTGTAACCTACAGCGAGGATTCATGTTGTGGCTATTTTAAACATGAGCTGTCTCAATATCTTGTCTAACTACGCTATATAAACAAGGTGCATGTCCAAGCACTGCATTACCCAGTTGAATCAGAAGGGGGCAGTCTGCATTCCTCTAACAGAGAGGAGCTGTTGTGTAACACAGGCTACATTAATGTGCATAAAGTCACATAATGGCCTTACAGGATTAATTCAGTAATCAATACTGTTAATCTGTTTACATGCACCTTTGGTATAAGTAAGTGAGACGCTGATGATGAATAAACCTGTCAACATGATATTCCTGTCCACATATGGGATTCAAAACAAACTGGTTTCACAGTTCAAGTTGTATGAAATTAGAAAAAGTTGAGCATCTGGTTTCTTATAATTGCAATATAATATTACCTGTATTACTCAAACCTGTGATATTTGTGTTGACACAAAACTATGTTAATCAGGTAAAAAAAAACAGATGGAAACAGAAAAATAGCATGATCTCCTTTGACACAAAATATTATGTTAGACCAATGGAAAAACTTTGTATGTCTGCTTTGTTTTCTTTTAATGTAAGCATGCACATTCAGGCAAATCAGTTGCATGCTCCAAAGTTTACAGCATCTGTGTGGGTGTGTGTTTCCATGTAAGTCTGTGTGTCATCCCTGTCATGGGAATAATTACCACCAAGGCCCCCTGGCTTAGAGTAACAGTAGGGTTATTTTGTTGTCCCAGCAAATAGATTTCCATGGGAAAACAGACCCCAAGATGCTGTCTCCATCACACAGACACACTGAAATTATGCAGGCAGGGGGTCCTCAGCAGTAGAGCAGATTTAGAGGCCATAGCCTCCATGATTCAGTCACAGCGCTTCTTTGGACCGTTAGAGAGGTTTGCTCTAACACAACAGACGGGCAGCAGAGAGTCGTGGATGGACAGATTCTGAGAGAGCTGTGGAGACAAGTGAGAGAGAGTGAGAGAGAGATAGAGAGAGAGAGAGCAAGTGAGTGAGCAGACTAACTCAACAGACTGTAAGGGGAGCAAGGTTGGCTGCTGTCTGTTTCTTTCTTTTAATCCTTAAATCTTCTGTAATCAGGATGAGAGGGAGAGAGCATGTTGCCTGACTTAGGATGGCAGAGTCTATGTTGGGACCTGGACGGATTGGCAACGTAACTGGCCAGTAGGAGAGATGGAGGGAGGAGGAAGGCATTCAGCTAGAGTCAGTTTGGGAAACTTAAACCAGTTTCTATCAAAAGCCAACAGGAAGAGTGGAAGTCCAAAATATGAGGATGGTTTAACCACCGAGAGCAAGTAAAAAGAGAGAAAAAAGAGAAGAGGACTAAACTATGGCTGGATTGTTTTAGGGTGAGATTTTTGAGATTATTATTACTATTTGTTCTAAGAAGTGTTTCTCTGTGCTTTGGCACAAATGGTTGCATATTTTTACATCGTCACTCCACAGTTTGGAGAGGCAACAGAGACAGCTCATATTCAAAATTCAGAGGAAGAAGCCTGACCAGATTGCAAGGTGTTGCATAGCAGGAAGTGTAAGGCCACAATGACAGTGTTAGCTTTCTATGTTTGTGCAGAAAGAAGAAATGAGAGAAAAGTTTGTGTGTTAATAATCTTCATTCTTCTGACACAAAGCCGAAACAGAAACATATGTTTGTGGGATTGAAGTTGAGAGTTCATTCAAAATGCGCTTTTACTCTAATAACTTAGCATTAATTAAATAATTGTCAGCAGGTGCAAAGCTGAGCTTGTCAAATTCTCTGTGTGAATTTGTGCCTAGTGTGGATATGGTACAGTGATATATGCAGGGCCAAGGCATCTTGACGACCCTCAATCCCTCACTGGAAAGCAATCAAGCTCTTTCTCACTCCCTGCAGCTCCTTCAAAACATTAGGAATGACTAACTCTTTCAAAGTCTGAGCCTTGAGGAACAGTGTCATCACTGGTTTCAAAATGTACTTCATACAAACGCAACATTTGTATTAATAGCCTTTGTGTAGTTTATTGAATTATACCAGAGAACCACTGGATACCCCAGTGTACTTGTACTGCAGACCAGTGTGACACGGTTAAGACACCATGACAGATGCTGTCGCTTGCCTGGCCTCCCATTGCTTCCGGCACCATATGGCTTTCTCGACCCATTACACCCCTCCTACTATGCCTTCTTTCACATTACTTTCACAGAGCTTCTGCAGATATACAGAATTTATTGCACATATATTATTTGTAGAAATATATATATACATATATACATGCCTTGTACATTTTTACACATTTCAGAGTATTAATAAATATATTGGAAACATTTGTTTGCTCTCAGAGTCATAATAACTGATCCTCTATTTTATAATGGGCTGAGCTAGTGAACAAGCATTGACAAAAAGTATGTTATACAGTCAGCTTTCCTATCTTGTAAATCACAGACTTATGGATCAGCTGCTCTGACAGGAGGGCTGAGGTGAGCTCCTTATCCTCTTTAGGCATCGTGCATTATAGACAAGGCCTTTTCAGGTCTTCAGATCTATTTAACATACTAACTTCAAAGGCTGCCAGGGTTTTGTTGTTAGTTGTGTAGTGTAAGTAAAACAAAATGGACACAAATATTTCCACAATAACCATAAGCCATTAGGGCTGTTCTCCTACCATAGTAGCAGGTTTTGCACCCAATGGCATTAAAGGTATCTAAATGTGCTGATTGGCACAGAAAGTTTAAAGGTGTTAGGTCATGCCCTTCACCACACCCCTTTTGGCAACTCAGTCTGAAGTCAAAGGTAGTCAGGGGGCCAGGGGGGGAAACCGAGTAAATTAGAATGTGTTTATATTGTGTCCATGATAAAAACACTTAATGTTTTCTTATTCAAGATGTGGATGGTGTGGAGGAGACCTGACACTAAGTTGTGATCCCAGGCAGAAGGGGGTCCAATGGCCACTGCAAATTATGACCCCCACCTGGGCGCAGGCCCATCCGAGGATTCGGAGATCCTCCTGGATGATTCTGACTCAGGGAGTGTTCTTTCTGATGACTCGGTGCTTCCTGAATATGAAAGGGATGAAAAGGATAAAGAGCCGGCTAAAACGCTGTACGAGGCCTGCGTTAAGAATGACCCCACATCCTTGCGTAGGATCCTGGAGAGAGGAGTCACTAAAGAAGAGGCCATGGAGCTGGACATCAATGGCAGGGTGAGATGGATTTCATTTTCCTTTTTATCACAGAAGGAACGTGAAATCTACATTTCTGCCATGAAAAAGGTTTAATATAAAGGTAAATATACAGTTTAACAAAGGTCCATTTATTTCCATTTGTCTTCCCTCAGAATGGACTGATGGTGGCCGTGGGCAAGGGATTCATAGACATTGTCACCATGCTGCACATGTGTCCATTAATAGACATCAACCACCAAGACAATGATGGCAATACTGCCCTCATGTTTGCTGCCCAGGCAGGTATGTCTGTTGACATATGCAGCACATATCCGCAATATCTAGTCTCAGGGCAATTCTACAATATTAACATAATGTTGTTTCTTTCAACCAGGCTTCGTCACCATTCTAAACTATATCATTAACTACTACTCTGGTGTGGACACTGAGGTCAGGGATCCCCGTGGCTTTACAGCCCTCATCAAGGCAGGCCTGCAGGGCCGAGAAGAGTGTGTGTCCGCCCTGATAATGCATGGTAGGTTTATGGTACATAAGATCTCCAATAAACTTAGCAATGTTTAGATAGGAGGAACATCTGGTGTCTGTGCACACATGGACAAGAGATTTATTCAGTCCAGATTCTTAGATTTGTGCAGACCCTCACCCGTAATACATATCGGTTTAGGAGAAAACAGACAGTTAGGATGCAAGGATCACAAATATACAATGTACAATTTGTGAACTTCCCCAGGAAAGCATATATCAAAAAATGTAAATGTTGTATACATGTGACACACAGGATAAACCAGGACATCTGATCTGTGAACTAATCTGGTCTTTCTTTGGGCCGTAGGGATTAGTCCATATAAACTGTACAGGGACACATTTAGGATCGCACTATAAAAATTACAGCCCTGCTGTATTTAAAGACCAACTATGTCAGAGACAGAATGACAACATTAGTTCATAATCTAATTGTATTTACAGGCAAACTTGAGCTATATGTGGAAATTAAATATATGTCTGGTGATCCTGGATTTGTTTTAAAGCCTCGATTATTCTTTCAGTGGATTGTCATAGTCTTTGAAATAGACATAGAAATAGCCTCCATCCAATAGTGGGTTAAACTGAATTAGATAACATTTAGAGAGAGAGAGAGAGAGCATCTAGAGAATCTGCAGGATTTAGTGTCTTGTTTTTTGTTCACCTAACTGCAATCTGTACCCTATTCCATCATGCTGTCAAATGACCTGATTTCTGGTAGTGTTACACTAAACATTTAGTCAATGAACTGTGCTTCAAAAGCGACCACATGGTGGGGTAATTTTACTTAGCTGAAGGAGCAATTGATTTCCTCACATCCCTCAGCATCCAATGATTATTAACTTGTTTCCTTGTTTTCACCGCATTCTGTTATGTTCTCCTTTTTCATGTGCAGGTGCAGATATGTATGCAATGGACCTGGTCCAAGGGAGAAGTCTAAAGGACTGGATCCTTAGGACCGGAGGCTTTGAGACTATTAAAAGAATACGCCGCCTTCAGGCTCATCCTGTAGCTGAGCAGTTCTGTGATAGCTACATTCCAGAGTGGCCTGAGCTGAAGCAACTGGTAGCGAAGGTCACTGCCAACAAAACAGCCAGTCAGAAGCTGAGGCAACGCTTAAAAGACAGCCTTTCTTTCAGCTTCCCTCAGGACCCCCAAGACAATGGGGTCATGGACCATATGGTGCGGATGACAACAGGCATCCACAGCCCCATGGTAGCCACTGGTTGTCGTCCACTCTGTCCCAGCAGCCCCCCAGAGATTGGCAAGAGAAGGTTTGCCGTTCCTGAACTGCTTGAAAAGCACAGCAGCAAAGAGTTGGAGGAGAGCACAGTGTCCCATACTAAAGGCTCCATCACCTCAGTTTCTCCCACTCCTGTGTCCGCCGCCTCTGTATCTCTGACCTCCTGCTGCCAAAACTCAGAGCGCAGGGAAAGCGTGACACCAGGTGGCATGAAGAGCTACATTCCCCGCAGCATGGCACATAGGAACAGCATCTTCCCCTCAGGCTGTATTCCTAAGATTGAAGTGACTAAATCTGGGGAGCCCACTCCAAAGAAAGAGAAAAAGAAGAAAATGCGGAAGGGCTACCTGGAGCCTCCTGTCTGGAAGTACAAGGAGGCCAAGGAGGAGAAAAAGAGAGAGAAGAAGCAACAAGAAAAAGAAAAAGAGCAACAGAAAAAAAGTAAAGGGTCCAAACGTTCATCAAGCCATAAATGAGACTTCGTTCTCTTTTCCTCAGAGAATTTCACTGTGATAACTTCATGCATGAGGGTTGAACATGTGACAACAGTTACTCTGAGGCCAGAATTAACAGAAGAAAAAGGAATAGCAAAACCAGTTGGGAAGTCAGCAATAGAAAAAACGCATTGACGTTTGAACTTCATCTTGGGAAAACTATTTATTTATTTATTTTCCAGCATCTTTGGAAAGCTGGACATGATGTTTGAAGATATACAGTGATGTGTTTTAGTGTGGATGTTTCTTAATGCAACTCCTACCTTGTGGATTTGTAGATTAAGTCTCACAGGGATGCAAAGTTATACTTACTGAATTATTTCATTTTAAAGGCACTCGACATTTGTGAATATTTATTATCAATTTTTGAATTGATTTTTAAGTAGCCTCCCATCATAGTATTCAGCTGCAAGACAACCAAAGTAATAGCAAAGTTGCATCAGCACACAATTATTATAAAATCCTCCTTTTCCCACTCTGCAATGGAAGTAATGGCACCCCACTGAACGCACCGATTGTTACAGAAATTGGCTCACCAATGGAGGCACAAGATTGTATCGATGCTAACGGTCCCTCTTGCACCGCCATCATTTTAAGGTAAATTCACCTCGATAATTTGATTTGCTGTGCAGATAATCATAAATCATAAATTGATACAAAGGTCACTAATGACGGTATTAATTATGTCGTCACTCCAGTGTCAAGATCTCTTTTTCACCTATAAACAAACCCTTTTGACCTCAGAACATAAGCTGGTCCATTTCTGATAACTATAAAGAAGTCACCTTCCTGACAAATGCAGCATCGGCGGGATACTTTTATCCAGCAGGGTTTTGTTCACTTCAGACAGTTTGACCATGATGCACAAAGAAAGTTGTTTGCAAAGATTCAGAAACAGGAAGTCATATAGCTGTGTAATGTACTGTCCAATTATGATTAAAACTGCTCAGTTGTAGTAGATTTGTACGCAAATCCTACAACAGCAAGGAAAAGTCTGAATTACTTTTGAGCTTACAACCCTTGACTGAGCCTCAAAACAACAATTTCTTTCCATTTTACAGCATTTTGCAAATGAAATCCGTCATCATTTTGATATAGTTTTATAAAAAAAAAAACAATAAAAAAACTTATTCTTATTCTTCTATAAAGGTTAGCAAATCTTCACTGTATGCAACATGTAGCATCTACTGCCTTTATTAAGTCTTTTTGACTGAATTGTAATACTCCAAACGGTTTTGCTGTGGCATGTGCAAGATGTAAAAATAACTACAGAAGAAAGGAACCGCGCCATATCTGCAACATTTGATCTGCTCATGAGAAAAACTGTTCACAAGTATACAACTCCTTGGTGCTTAATGTACTGTGTTTGATGGGCTTTTACTTGGACACAAGAATTGCTGTCTGTAAAAAAAAATTAAGAGACAAATAGCAGACCTCACATGTGCAGTTATCTATGCACACAATTATTTGTACATTATGTTACTCAGGAAATTGTTTGTTAATAATAAGCATTATACATTAAGCATCTGTCAAGGCAAGAAATCTCTTTTTGGGTCCAGCTTGCATTGGAATTAAAATGTTCTATGTATAGATCAACTTGGTAATTGCTGAAATCATAACTAATAACTCATACAGCTGTTACAGCAATACATGTTCTAATTAAAACAAGATATATTTAAATGTGTTATCTAAAAAAAATGTATTTAGATGCTGTTCTTACAAAAAAAATTAGAGGATCATTTCTGGGGTTGTTTATCTGAATCAAGAGACTCAGAAAACTCAGGTCTTCTGTGAGACAAATAAAAATGTGTTTGTATGAGAGCCTGAAATGAATGTGCTGACCTTTGCAAGTGAGTTTGTTTTTCTTCACTCTGCTGAATCTTTAACTCTGGTGATCTGAAAGTGATTAGTGTGTTTGCGGTTGTTACAGGACATTCAGAGAAAAGATTTTAAAGTGAACTCCTCAACTCTGCTATGAAGATATGGTATTTACACACAAGAAATGTATAATTTCCTTAACTGGCATGCATGTGATTGATACGTGCCTCTTGTCTGGCACATAACCTTGGTTACTCTTTTACAATGAAGTTACTTAGCGCTTCTTAAGGAAGCCTATAATGCGCTCTCTCCAGTGGCATGAAATGGCTTTTGAACCCTCGCCTGTAATCTTTTAATCCAATATGCAGTTTATCATTACATAACAATTAGCTTTAATTGGTAGTAACAAATGGCTACCTTGATACATTCAAGAACATTTCATAGAATTATTTATATGAAAAGATGATGCAGCTGGTTAGTAGCATTATATATTCAGCATTGTGGCTCACTTCCTCTTCACAGGGGAACTTGGGTACTTGAGGTCGACTTCAAAATAAATACTTCCCTAGAGTTCAGGGAAAGAACACATCAGACAGATATTCTTATACACAGAAAACAAACCAGAAGCTCTTTGACCACACGGTGAAGCATGAATATAACTTAAGTCAGCATTGTATTTTGACTTTATGTGCTGTGTCCACTGTTAAAATGTTGACTATTCAATAGTACTGAAGTGGCAGTAAAACAAGTCTTCTCTTTATCAAGAATTAGCCTTTGGAAAACTGACAGTATGAATGAATGTCTGTTGAAGCTATATCACATTCCCTCTGCTCTAGTAGATTATACAGCAAATAGAAGATTTTTAGAAAAGCCTTAAGGGAATAGGACAGAGTGGCTCTTTGAATCACAGAGATAAGTAGAAAAGAAAAATAAGTACTGATTTTGAAAAAAGAACAATTTGCTCTCTTTTCTACATGACAGCTGATGTGAGAGCGTCCAGCTGTTTCTTCAGCCGTAAGCCAAAAACGGAAAGATTACAGAGCCTGAGAACAAGGAGGGGAATTTATATTACAGACATGAAGACATCTCTCTCAGGCTCCGCTGAATGAAGTGTTTTCATACAGCAGAGTCTGTCTGGCATCCAAGAGACAACTGTATTTGCCATTAAGACAGACTTTGACGGCCACAACTGCTGTAACAGAAAGGCACTGATGTGTTTTCTTCAGTTTAAGAGGATGCTCGCCAAATTTATTAGACACACTGATTAGGAGGATTAAGTGTTTCTCAAGAGAAAAAAATGTTTTACAGTCATCCTCTGCTCAAAAATGTGTTTTGGTTATTGTTGCATCATTTTACCTTCATGGTGCAGAATGATGTGTGGGCAGAGTTTGACACGTTGACAGTTTCAGACATGTACGCATGAGCATGATTTTATAACATCAACTAGTCTGGAAGTCAGTCATAGCTCAATATGGAATGAATACGTGTGATGTGGACACTCCAGTGCACATACACTAAGAATTGACTTTTCAAGGCTTTAAGGAGCTTTATAGTGGTTGTTTAGCTATCCGCCATGCAACTTTGCTCTTCTGGTTCACTCCTACGGCTCTAGCACTGTTTTAAAAATGCAACAGACAGCTGTTTTCAGCAGAAAAATTCAAATAAACCTACTGTATACTACCTAGGCCAGTGGTTCTCAACCCTATTGTATCCCAAATTGATACATATCGGGCCACGGACCTGTATTTGATAAGACAATTCTCAGGAATATCCATCTGAGATAAGATTGAATTATTCCACAACTGTCTATACTGTAGATTAAATTGTGAAACCCATGAATACAATAATCATCCTTATACATTCTCTCATTAAGCTAACTTGTAGTCAATTAAATAATAGCTAAATGTAAATATTCCCCATTTCTGGGACCCCTGGAACCCCCTCAAGGACCCCTGGAGGTCCCTGGACCCTAGGTTGAGACCGCTGACCTGGGCTGCTCAGGTGACAGAAGTTAGCAACTAGCTGGTGAACTTAGTGGAGCAGCTGAGGAGTTAAAAGAGAGTGAAAACTGGAGTCCAAATGAATGATAATGTTGCTTTCTATTTGCAGACAGTTATTCCAAGCAACTTATGTTCATGCTTCTAAGAACATGTCTTTAAGTTCATTACTAATGCTGAAGACAAAGCCTCTAAACAGGATTTTATGGTTTAATAAAAAATTCTGAGTAGTTCTTGTTTTTACTCAAAGCAATGTTATTGTATCATAGTGGGGTCTTTGAAGCACATTCCTGTCAGTGCAGTGCAGACACCAGTCCACAGGGAAAAGAGGAAAATGAGAGGTTTAGCGAGCAACAGGAAAACCGCTATGAGAACACATTCCAGGCAGAGCAGAGTCTGTACGGGACAATAAGGGGTGGGACAAGAACTGTATACTATCTAAAAATATGTAATCTTGCCTTTAGATCAGGACCATAGACAGACAACAAAACACGTTCTTGCTTAATGGGAGAGGACTGGCAGAGAGCCTTCCCTTGTGAAGCGGAAAGAGTCTGGGCTGCGTCCAAAACCGACGACGAGGGTTCGCGTTGTCGGTTCATCAGCGCAGATTTGGACCGAGATGAGATAGGCTACAGCCCGCTGTAAGTCGTCCTGTCGGGACACAGCTGCCAGTTCTTTTCCTCTTCTCTTTTTTAAAGAGGAAAATTCCTCTCCTCTTTTCTTTTTAGAGAGGTAACTCGTTGTTGAACGGGGTAAGCAGTTTTATTTGCTTTTGGAGCAAAGAAGGGGAAGAAACTGCGGACGAACCTTTCCCAGAAACGACTTACGGTCGTCACCAGGATGTGAGCTCTCTCTCTCTCTCTCTCTCCCCCCCTGGATGAAACATCTGCCCCTGAGTCCCTTTTTTTACCCATAGTCTTGAAATGGAGGCAGTTGTGTTTTAAACGTACTTTTACTTACACTGGAATACCACGGACGGACACTTTTGGTAACTTTGATATGGGAGACGTGCGGCTGTCAAGTTAAGAGCTGAGCAGAAAACAGGTACGGTGTAAAACGTGAGTTTCGCTTTCTGTAAGTGTTGGACGGTGTACTGATGTCTAACTGGTTTAACGTGTAGATTGTTACTAACAGTGACCTTTGACGGCTCCATACATCACTCCACGTGTTTCCAGATGTGAACCAACAGGTGTGAAGAAGTGGCCTACCTGAGCCAGAGGCAGATCAACAGCATCATCTTCTTAAACTTTAAATAAACTCTCTAGAAGGCGATATTTGTGCAGCGTTTATCCATTTCTCAGTCATACAATCAGGGCAGCCATAATAAATTACATTTATTAAAGTATATATTGCACAGAGGGATGTATCTGCCTATACACCAGTGGTGGAAAACACTTAAAAGTACATTTAGCCTACTGTTGAGGCATTTGCATTTAGGAGGATTACCATTTCATCCTGCTAATGTCTAGTTGGGCAAATACTGAATACTTTTTATTCCACTGCATTTATCTTACAGCTGTAGTTACAAACATAGCTAGACCGATAAATCAAGAGAGCCGATAAACTGTTAAAGATATGTTTATGGTATATTTATTTAAAGTAGTTAGAGGTTAAATGTTAATGCATCAGTAAAAATGGTCAAATTATATATTACATAATAATAAAACACTGACCACTGACATTCTGCTGCATAAAAAGTACTTTTGATACCTGAAGCAGCAGTTTGGTCATGATATGTAGTTCTACTTAAAGCTGCGACAGGGACATTTTATTTTGTGTTGTTTCTGGTGGCCCCTGTGGACAAAAGCGGTAGTGTTTCTACAAGTGGAATCCAACTCACTTGGCTAATACTACATAGTCAAAATAACTATGTAGAAATAGCCAGTCTTCTCGCTGATGGTCTTGTTTGTTTATGGTGGTCACACAGAGGTATCGGTATTAATTTGAGACAGCTTCATAACCAGTTAAAAAATACCTTGTTGTACGTTTAAGTAAGATTTTGAGTGTGGGACTTGTACTTGTAATAGATCCTTGGACACACATCATGGAACATCTTGCTTATTATTTCTTTGCCCACGTTAACAGGTTAAAGCAACCACACTGCCAGTATAAGCCGCACATTTCATGCACGTCTCAGGCATTGCTGCACTTCACTAGGGAGTAGAGGTCTCTCCTATTTTTTCTGCGAGCCGTGAACAGTTCCCACTAAAAATCTGTTCATAGCCATATCAAGATACCAGCAACATATGCACCATTCACAACAGCTTCAATGTATGTGTCTGTACAAAACGTGACATACATGAAAAAAAAAGTTTAATATTTTTTAAATCGTCTTTTTCAGAGAGAGTTCATATATTTGTTTATTGTATTGTATGTATCAAAGGCGAGGAAGAAAGATAGGGCTGGCAGCAGCATTGCATAGTCACAGTACACCACCATATGCATTTGTATTTATTACAGTCGCTCTAACATCCAACATCA
>NW_023339707.1:13085530-13096234 GCF_004916995.1 Morone saxatilis
AAAACAAAATATCACGACACTCAAAGCGTATCAGTATTTTCTTAAACTTACTTTGTTGTATTTTACTTAAGTAATAGGTCCGAATATTTGCTTCTGGCCTGTACTATGTGGCAAGATCCTTCTTTCAAAACATGTAGTGAAAGGTTCATCCTCTTTAAATGTGCAGAATTGGCATATTTGCTGGAGATGTTTGTCTGTATCTTTTGAATGCAAAACTTGGCTTTTTGTCCTCCCTGCAATTTTTCACTTGTCCCCCTCCTTCATCCATCCTACACACACACACACACAAACCCACCTATAGGGCAGACATTTTCCTATTTGGGCATAGGTGGGGGTGGAAGTCACATAAGCTCTCTCCAGATCAGTGCTGTTGTTGGTCCATCAGGTGTGGGTCATACTCAAACCTCTGTGTGTGTATCACTTTTGTTTATTTAATTCTTCTTCCTCTTCTTTGGAAGTAAAGACTAAATTGTGTGTGTGTCTGAGGTATATTTGTCCTTTTCTTCGCCTGACATGCATTCATAAGGAATGCATGTGAGAGCATGCAGACAAGCAACTGAGCCATAAAGCCTGCCAAGCCTAGCTTTGTCTGTGAAATGAAGATACAATCAGTCTGTCGCTGTAACTAGCAGATGGTCACAATCACTGGATTACAGATTTAAAGGTTTTTACCACTTAAAACACACAAAGAACACAGGCGTTTTAAATATGTGGCTATGTCATTAAAAAAAAAGAACTAATTGTGATGTTGTCCTGACATTTAAACCACATGATAGAAGCTTTTACAGTAACACTCCTTAAAGTTACTTTCCACAGGAAAAGTTATAGGGCTTTTCGGTGTGATGAGGCCCCAGTGGAGGGCCTGTGGGAGGCTGCTGTGCTATGCCATGCCCCCACCATCCACCACTATAACCACACAGTCATCCAGATGGAATGAGAGATCTGCCTCCCCAAGTCAAAGCTGTAGATGAGAGGAAGAGATGACAATGGAGCTGTTCCCCTTGGGTCACACGGGTGTAGCGTTGGACAGAATGGAGGCAAACAGGATCTAATTACTGCTCTCCGCTATGTCGGGACTCTGTGGATGATAAAATGATAGCTAGACAAATAAGTGATTCGCAAGTTCCCTCTGTGGGTGGAGGGTTTAGGTTATTCCTCCACTGCACCCACATATTAACGACCACTGACATGTAGGCTGCACGAAACAGGAAGTGCACTTTTGTTTATTGGTAAAATATGGCTTGCGGTTTTTTTAGCGAGTTCAGAGTGCAGTCAGCTCGACAAACATGGGAAACTCCGTTCAGAACATGCTCTCATTTTCAAGACAGCTATGTGTCTTCTTAGAATAGATACATTTTAAAGTAAACAAGTAAAACAGGATTTGAAAATAAAGAAAAGCAGAGACCAAAAGTGGCCAATCAGATGCAGATATTCATCCTGAACACCTTGGCTTCTCTGGTTTCTCTTCTTTGACATTTGACACGACTTATTGAAATGACTATGGTAATGTGAGGGTTTCCTGTAGTTTGTACTAAGATATATCTAGCTAGATGAACTAAATGAGGATATCCGTAGCTTTGTGCTGACATGTGCATGTTTCACTGCCAGATGTGTGAGGTTCAAGGGTTATTTGCTGTGAGAGACTTGAGGTAGGATAACAATTTATATCAGAATATGATGATAAATCATGCTGTGGTGTTAACTTGCAGAAATATGCCCATTTTAGAAAGCATACTTCAGTTTTAATTTATATATGGATAGGACTCTACCTGAGTCTGTGCTCTGTCGGAGTCTTCTACGCTATTTTTTTGATGCTATTAGTTATGTAATTTGTGTTTTTTTTCCTGAAGCATATTATAGCTATAAATCATTGGACCAACAGTGATGCAGTTTGGTTTACAACTCAGTACTTGTTCATTTCATCAGATTTGTAAATAAGGTTTTTATTTGGTAGTGTAAAGTGTATATCAAAAGTGCAGTAATGTGAGCCAGGATAAATGTAATCTTTATATAATTTTATATTGCTGAAGCCAAAATGATTCATTAAACCTTTCTATTTTGCCAGAGTAATACAGTTATATTGGCATTACGTATAGCTGATCCAATAACTAACACACTACAATCCTAAAGAATACAGGTTTTCCTAGAGTGATGGCGGATTTTTGCCCACCTTGCCTAGCAACTGTCTCGTGTATATGAGTGCACACTTGTCGACAGCAACAACGCCTATCTCGGTCCATCCAAGTACACATATTTGAGATTTACAGGACAGACCTCAAGTGTTGCACATAAAACAGATTGCAAGCATCATTCTCTCCCTGCACTTAAAAGAAGCTGCCAGCAGGCCCCAGTAAATCTAGTCTTGACAAAAGCAAACAATACCTAACCACATTAGCCAGATAAACTGCTCCTAACTCAACAACTCTCAAACAACAGCATTTCCAAGACATGCTTATTAGGTGATAGGAATACTGCTGCTAAACAATGGTGAAGAAAGACATTAAAATACCTCAGGGTTTATTCGGGTGCTTGTGCTATTTTGTGCGTGTTTGCTTTTCTAGACAGCCTTACAAAGAATAGAGTCTACATTATGCACAGAATGTAAAAAACTCAAGACAAAGCTTGTATTAAAGCCAAACACGTGCATCTGTTTAGACATTGGCACAGTGTATGTAGCAATGAAATAAACAATGTAGGATCTTTTACAGTAGATATTTATACAGTGTTTTATGCTTTTAAAAATATGGCACTCATTTTGTTCTTTACTGAAAAAAATTAAAGTGCATTTAGTCACTTTTTACCAGTATTTTAAATTAAATATAACATGTAATATCTCACCTGGATGTCAAGTTACAGACCACTGTTTGCTACAGCAGTGAGAAAGGCTGAGTGGTCTATGAGGGCCCTCCTGCTTGCGTGACCCTCAGCAATGCAGCCCTAAACAATGAGCAGACCTGAGTCTCGCCGGCCAGCCGGGTGGGGCCACTCAATGGCAGGAAGCGTAGCCATCAATATTTACTCTGCAAGCAGGGTAGTCGAGGAGTCGACAGGCCTGGAGCCTGGGTAGCACAGCACCACACACAGTCTCAGCACACATACACAAAACACTCTGGAGTGCTGTTACAGGCTCCTTCCCCTAAGCCCCCTTTTCCCACCCAATGCAATTACAACACAGGCAGACAGGCTGGGCCCTCGGACTGTTGTTTTTGACCTCATAGCTTCCTCTGCCAAACAGTCGGGGCTTTAACCGCTGCTCAGCTCTTCATAGACACCACTATTAAGTTACAGTCTGTACATTTAAATCACATTGCAGTTAAAATGAAGAAAAATTGCCTTATTTTTCCATAACGCCCCAAATTGAATGTCTGGTTTCTCATTATGACAGTTCCTAATAAAGAGACCACACTAACTGTATTATCGTCATTCGATTAGATTAACTGTTATTAATTGTTTTCTTCCTGTTTCCCAGAGATGGGAAGCTCTGCTCTGCTCACAGTGGTGCTAGTTGGGGCGCTGCTGTGGATCTCTGTTATCCATGCAGGTGAGTTAATGGTGAGATATAGAAAATGTGTTGTAAAGAGCATTGGCTTTGTTCCATTCTGTTAAAGCTTTAATAAGAGGGGCTCACTAGCAGCTTTCAGGTCTTTGTTTTGGTTCTCCAGCTCGCACATAGACAGTATCGTTCAGTCTCACGGTTCTCACTAACCCTCCATTGTAAAACAATAGGCAGCTGTTTGCAACAAGCTCAGACAAGCAGAGTGTACACCACCTACCTGGCATGAAATGCAGAGTCAAAGTAAACGAGTTGCTGTAGGTCTTTGTGCCTTTCCATGCACATGCACCATGTGTAGACACTAACTTATATGCTGCTGTGTGCAACCAATGAGTACAGGTTTTACCAACTAACCTGTCCATTACTTTCTAAACACACACGAGGTATCTGACCTCTATTATTAGTCAAAACTCACTTTACTAGTCTTTGTATTGTGATTTGGAGTGTTGGCTTGCTTTTCTTTTACATTCCCAAGATCAATCTACTTTGGTAGGTTTCTCAAATTATTATTGACTGATAGGTATATGCAATTATATGTGCACGTGCATGTATGCAGTTAGTTTTGTGTGTGCTTGCCTTTCTGTCCTCACTTTGTGTAATTTCTTGCGCTTCAGACTCCGAAGACGATGGGAAGCTGCTGTGCACATGTGAGAACGAGAAAGGCACTTGCATGAATGGGACTTGCAGAGGAGACGTCTGCTTCTACACCTGGGTTCGCGGCCGTGAAGAGAGGGGATGTTTCCCCAATCGTGTCTACAGAGAGCAGTGCTACACTTCCTTTGACCGTTTCTTTGTCCACTGCTGCAGAAAGAATCAGTGCAACGCCTTCACCACACCACCTCCAGACATTAGTCAGTACCCAAAACCATTGCTTTGAAATATTTTAACATCATATCTATCAATCTTGAAGAACCACTGTGGAACTGAGCCTCAGAGTTTGCTGTCTTTTAGTCCTCTCAGGCTCATCCCACAATCCAGTGCACATCCTGAATTACTTTTCTCTTGATAGTAACTGGTTCCCCCTTGTGGTCAGTTAGAGCAAATCAAAATTGCCTTTTTGCCTTTTGGACTGATGATGCAATGAATGTCATGTTACTAGTATATTTACCTTTAATTAAAAACAATTCTGGGCGAAAACCTCTCCACCTCAATACGCTGAACTATTCTTGACTGATTTCACAAACTCAAAAATGTGTGTGTTTGTGCGAATGTGTGTCTAGATGCGGTGACAACAAAGTCTCCAGAACCCAATCGTCCAGAGCTGTGGATCACGGTGTCTTTGCTGCTGTTAATGCTGATTGCCAGCGTGTGTGGCCTGGTGCTGTTCCTGCGCTTCCGACGAGCACACTGCAGACTGAAAGATCGTGAAGACAATGATGTCACCATGCTCAAGGTCCCTAATGGAGAAGACCCCACATACGGCGTAAAAGATATTTGATATTGATGTTTGACACAATATATTATCATGTTTAAGTTTTTGGGTTCTCACGTATGGATTATTTCTGTGTGTCTGTGTCTTTCTCCAGGATATCTTTGATGAGTTTTGTACATCAGGGAGTGGGACAGGGCTGCCCTATCTGGTCCAAAGGACTATGGCCAGACAAATCTCACTTGTCGAGTGTGTCGGTCAGTCTCCCTCCTCACCACTGCTGCTCTTCTTTGCCCTGTTTTGTACTTTTCAGTTGTGTAATTGTGTCACTCTGTCTCCAGGTAAAGGCAGGTATGGGGAAGTGTGGAGGGGAACTTGGATGGGGGAGAGTGTTGCTGTCAAGATCTTCTCCTCCAGGGACGAGCAGTCCTGGTTTAGAGAGACAGAGATCTACAATACTGTACAGCTGCGACATGACAACATACTGGGTATGGCAGCAGATTTCAATTTCAAAGAAATTATAGAGTTATTTAATTACCTTATAGAGAAACGTACAGAGTAATTTCAAAAAGCATCAGCCAAAAGTCCGATATTGAAATATCAATCTCCTATTCTATTCTCTATTCTTTAGGTTTCATAGCCTCTGACATGACATCCAAGAATTCTAGCACCCAGCTGTGGCTCGTCACCCACTTTCATGAGCTGGGTTCGCTCTACGACTTCTTGCAGTACAGCAGCTTGGAGCCTGAGAGCTGCCTGAGGATGTGCCTGTCTGTGGCCTGTGGCCTTGTCCACCTCCACACTGAGATTGTAAGTTCCCAGGAGAAGCCAGCTATCGCCCATCGAGACCTGAAAAGCCGAAACATCCTAGTAAAGCGGAACGGACAGTGCTGCATTGCTGACCTAGGTGAGGGTTGTGTAGAAGGAAGAACAGTGAAACTACAATAAATGGTTGTATCTGTTTTCAACTTCTGCTGTTAGTTACAGTTTATGTAATGAGACAAAACAGCTACATCATGCTGATTTTGATAGTTTGTATTTGAGCTTCATGCCTGCTTTCTCCTCAGGTTTGGCTGTGATACACTCTCAGTCCCATGACTACCTCGATGTGGGCAACAACCCCCGTGTGGGGACCAAGCGCTACATGGCCCCTGAGGTGCTGGATGAGACTATTCGTATGGACATCTTTGAGTCCTACAAGCAAACTGACATCTGGGCACTGGGCCTGGTCTTCTGGGAAATTACCCGCAGAACCATAGTCAATGGTAAGGAGACAAAAGCCTATAAGAATGTTGTGCCTTTACAGTAATTTGCAATATATAATTATTTTTTTACCTTATTTTACCTTATATTTAAAAATTAGGATGAAAATGGCAGAGAGTGTATGTATATATATCAATGGATCTTTTATAAGTTGACATATTACTCATCCACTTAGGCACACTATGTTGATGTGTTTTCTTTGTCATGTCTGTCTGGCTCTGGTAGAGTATGCATAAGAGGCAGTTAGTCCCATGTCTCTCAGCACTCCAGTGTTTTCATAGTCTGTGTCTGTCTCTGCTATCCTCTCTCATGATTAGCACTGCAGTAATTATAAACAGTCTTATCTTGTGTCAGCACTCACTTGTACATGGTCCAGATGCCCGTGCACACAGTTTGTAGATGCATGCACACATCCATGCACAAACGACCACGCACACACAAATGCACAAACACACTTTGTCCAGATGGATAGACTTTCATAACTTTGTGCGTTCTCACACAAACAACCACACACACTCAGCGGGCCTTGCAGATTTCCATCCCAGTGCAGTCTCCAGGGAACTGATATCTTTCCCTGCTCTCTTGTTTAGTCAAACATACTTTACAAAACTCCCACTACAGACTATTTAATTTCCAAGTGTGCTATTTCAGACATTGCATGACAGACATCATTTTCTGAAAATGTATGAGGAGAGAAATTAGGGGTTTAAAGGTCGATGATGACCAAGAATGTTGTTTTGATAGTTTTGTTGTTCTTTGATTAAACTGGAGATTAAACACACTGTACACTGAGTCTTTTTTTCTCTGTTGGATTGTTTTAGGGATCGTGGAGGAGTACCGTCCTCCCTTCTTTGACCTGGTTCCCTTAGATCCCAGCTTTGAGGAGATGAAGAAGGTGGTGTGTGTGGACCAGCAGAGGCCCAGTCTCCATAACAGGCTTCATTCCCACCCTGTAGGCCATCTGATGACACATATGGTACACATGTTACATTCTACTGTGATGGCCAGGTGGAATTTTATATTTGTCTCTTGTGTCGTAGATCTTGTCGGCCATTGTGAAGATCATGAAGGAGTGTTGGTACCAGAGCCCACAAGCCCGCCTCACAGCTCTCCGAGTGAGGAAGACGCTTTCCAAACTGGACCACGACAGTGACTTCAGCATCGAGAAACTCAAGCGGGACGTCTAGACCGAAGCACTAGGATAGAACAGTGATTATGATAAAGATTGAAAACGCCGGAAGGGATTTTGCACCACATTCCAACAGCACAAGGTGCATATCATTAGCATATTTTGAGCTAATGACTCACACAGTCACTGCATTATATTAAAACCATATGACTTTGAGCAGTAGTGTCTAGACTTGCTCGCACCCAAGGCTATTTTTTATGCATAGTCTAATTTTCATCTGCCATATGTCTGGTACCTCAAACCAAGAGGCCCCAACAAGAAAACTATTAAGACCAAAACTGTTAATCAAGCTTTTTCTTTTTGTTATGTTATAATTAACCGAACAATTCACAGGCTATTTTACACATACAGGCTTTTAATCATTATTGTCTAAAACTCCCATCATCATGACCAAAAGGAAAATCTAGCACAGCACAATTACTCATCCTCTTATCGAGAGAAGGAGAACATCATCCTGGTTTTTCTCCGATTTACAGTACAATTGCACTTACGGGGTTTTCCCATGATGACCAAAGTCACAGAAAGTTACAGAGAACACAAATGAATACAGGAAATATGTAAGTAGTAACATGCTCATACCAAAGCACATTACTTTTTGTGAAAGCATATTTAACTTATGTAGAATGAGCATTTATTTTATGCACACAGACACATTGAGCTTTTTAGTTGTACATATTCTAACAGCAGGGAAGCTGTTGTCTTGTATCACCATTGGGTTTATTGTAAATATATTTCCAATGGGGTATTATTTTCTATTACTTAACAATGAGACACATTTTATATAATTTTTTGTACAACACAACCTTCAAATTATTTTTTTACATTTCTGTAGGCCTAAAATGTACCATCACCATTACTATGGTCAGTAAAGAAATTCACAAACAGACGTATAATATTGTGTATGTTGAATAAAGGATTGTATTTTTCAACCGCTGGTGTTGTACATGCTATTTTGTACCATTGATGTTTGCAATTCTCTCATTGACCAGTAGAGGTCATCAGATAATAGACAAACAGTGATCCATGCAGTTTACAGTAGTGCAGCTTAACTTGGGAGATTTATTGTGTAATCGGTTTTGCAATCATGTTTTCATTTGCATTGGCACCATCTTGAAATCATACAACAAAAAAGTTAGGACCAATATTTCATGATAAAACTGAAGTATAATCAACAGTTACTAATGTCAGGGGAAGGAAGAGGATTAATTATTTTACAGGACTATAATAACCAGTGGTGCAGTGGTGCCTGGAGAAGTGGGTACTCTTAATTTATGCCTTTTTATTGTTAAAGTGGCCCGTACAGCAGAGCATAGGGACACCCTGTGTTATTAACAGTGACATGTAACTCTACTACTCTACTACGACTACTCTTGCATATTTAGTTCACATACAAATGACCCAGTAGTATTTGCACATTGTCACTTAACTTGTGCTGCTTGACTTCGGGGAGTAAGGATCATTATGAAAATAACATTAGGCACAGAAGACGTGCAGATCATCAGAGGGGATTTAGAAGTGGCTATACCAATGCTGACTGAAAAATAAGTAGGTTTACTCTGTAAACCTGTGTATACCCTGCACTACACGCCTGATAATAACCCACATATCACCTGCACAAAATTTAAAATGATATTAAGATATTCACAATTTTTCTCAGCCACACTGACCTCATATACTGAGATGCTAAACTAGAAAATATAAATAACGAATGGAAGACAAGCCTGACTGAATGGGGACTTCATGAATGAACATGTAAAAGATAGTTCATATATTAATTTTTCTGCATTATTCTTAGTAGTTTTTGGTGTGATGTTCTCTATACATTAATATGTATAGAAAATATTCAACATAACCTTCCATTTGTTTATGTTTCACTTTGTAAAGGAAAAATGCTAACATTTAAAACATATGTCAAAAACACAACAAATTCTGTTATCAAAATCATAATTACCAGGAAACATTTTTGTTCACAGGTGAGTCACAAATCTACCCATAACCACTTGTTTCTGGCTTTTACCCGAGCAGCCATGGTGTATGATCAGGTGTCAGATTTGTCACTTTGCTTTCCTGGTGATATGGTGAGAAAATGTTGTCAAAGCAAAACAACAAGTTTGAGGTCCAGTGGTTGGACAAAACAATTGTCTCAGCTCTGTCCCCTTCATGTCATATCTGCATGGCAATGTTTTCCTTTTGTATCTGTGCTGCTTGGTCTTCCTTTATCTGTCGGTGTGCATGTGTGTGTATATGTAGTGTGTGCTTTCTGTCTGCCTGGTTGTTGAACAAACTCCAGAGAGATAATACTCCCTCAAAGCCCCAGTCTGTCTGGTCAGTCAGATGAAGAGCTGGTTATTTTTAACACTGCAGGGGGGGTTGTTCAAGTATCAGAGAGGCCAAACTCCCAGTCTGTGAGTGCAGAAGCCCATCTCACTTCTCCCTCTTTTCCCCTCCTCTGTGTATTCTTTTTCTCAGTGGGATCATTCCAAATGGCTCGATAGAGACAGAGGGATTTGTTCAGCAGACAACGTACACTGAAGAAATGTGGAGATAAATTGGACAGGGCCGATAAGGGACGGATACAAAGCCACAGAGGAGACTATGCAGACACAATTAGGCTTGAGGATAGATCAGTGAGAGTGCTAGCAAGAGCGAAGAGGACGGAGGTGATAAAAGCAAGCACAGATCAAGTCGCGAAATGCAACCGTGGTTACAGCTCACCTTTTCCTGGAGCTAGCTTTGCGACAAGAGCGTGGCAGCTGATGCCAAGTAGAGAGGGTGAGACAGGCTGGTGCCGCCAAGGGCTTAGTCGAGAAAAACCCCATGAGCCATGGATCTGGAGGCCGAAAGCACCTCCTTGTGTGATCCTTTGGCGTCGATGAATTATTTTAACCACTCTCTCAACCTAAAAAACCTGCCAAAGCGCTGTAACTTTTTCAAAAAATCGATATGGCAGCTGATATAGTGATCCGAGGGTAAACTCGGAACAATAAGGGTGCTTATTATAACTGCAGGACTACCAGGCAAACCGAACATTGGGTCTCACCAAAGGAGCCTGCATGGAATGTGTAGAAGTTGACGAGCCAGCTGGCCGAGCGCCCGCCAACAGAGAAGAAGGTGGTGTGATGAGGTGGGTCAAACTAGCAGGGATTCGTCAGGTTGATAGTTGATAAGTCATCGTGAAATGACGTGGATAGACAATGTGTGATCTAGTTTTTGCAGCTGTATCAGTGCGCAAGGAACAAACTGCAGGCGCGGAGTCCCCGCTCACCTGCGTGTGCATCATACAGGGCCGCGACTCAATCTTTCAAGCTCCTTCCCCCCCCTGCTCGCCTT
>NW_023339707.1:13096334-13132581 GCF_004916995.1 Morone saxatilis
AATCACAAAATAGGAATATTATAATATATAATAGAAAATATAGGCTATAATTAAAATATATACACTATATATATATGCGGTAAAACGGTGTGCAAAATATGAAACCATATGAGACAGACAGATTGTAATTCACCCAACTTTGTTTTGTTTTGTTGTTTTTATTATTTACAACACACAGCTCTGACCTCGGTGGCAGAGGGGACGTGCAGCAGGCAGCCCTCCCCTTTAAACATGCACGCACACACCCCTTTAAACACGTCACTCGCCCGGCTGGCTGGCTGGCTAGTATTTGGCGGTGTGGTGTGTGTGTGTATGTGTCTGTGTGCTTGTATGTGTGTGTGCGGTCGGTCTGTGGTTGTGTTTCAGGTCTGGTCGTGTTGATAACGACACACTTCGGACACATTTCATCGCGGAGAGATGGGAATTCAGAAGAAATGGCTCTAAAACAAATTGCCCTAACGCTGCTGGCCCTGCTCGGGTTGGTGGCTGTCGGTAATGGTAAGTTTTCAGCTGAGCACCTCTCCGGCTTTTGTCTCGATGTGTTTTCCTGGACTGGGCATCGCCTGTTGTCGCTCATCGTCATGGCGCTCTGTATCAGGGATTTGGCTAACCGTATCTAGCTAGCGTCGACCTCAAATAAACCTTCACGGTTGGTTGTTGGACCAAAAAAAAAGTCACGTTGTTGTGTTTGTTTGTGGTCGATTTTGATTTTTATCGACTGACTTTAAAAATAAATAAATAAATAAATTAAAAAAAAAAAAAAACCCCGACGTGTTAGTGGTCGTTATGTAGCACGGAGCAAGTAGCGAAACCACAACAACAACAACATGGTGGGGCTGTTTTTGTTTCGAGGCAGCTAACGTCGGCTAGCTTTAAACTGGATAATGAACTGTGTAAAGTTAAACGTGATCGATAATTGTGCCTTCTGTTGACTGAATTAAAACCCGTCCGTATTGTGGCGTACGGGCAAGACCAAGAGGCGAGTGATAGATACATCGACAGTCTGCAATGTTGAGGCTGGAGTTAAATGTCGCTGCTCTGCTAACATATTTACAAAACACACTCGTGTTGGCTTGTGGCTGCTTATCGGTGCCTCGCTCGGGCACAACAACCCTGTAGTGATAGCGTTATTGGTTAAACATGTGCAGTCTCTCTCCCCCTCCTCCTCCTCTCACATGTAGTGCGCGCTGGGCACCGAGCAGAAGAAGCAGTCTCTGAATGAAGGCCTAACCTACTTTGTGCATGAAATGTGTTTTTTGAGAGTAAACACTGGCAGCTCTTCCATTGGTGTCCATTTGTAAGGAGTGAAAAGGCTGCTTAGTGGCCTCCAGCAGAAAGTGAATGCTGGCATAGGGTGACAACAGCCGTGTATTCATCCGTCCCAGACAGAAGTCAGAGTTGAAGTCTGGGTTCATTGTGATGGAAATGTGGCAAGTGGGGTCTTTTGAGGCGCCAGTTATGGGGCTGCTTCAGTCTGAATTGTCCCCTTCTGCTGGAGCAGCTGATACCCTGCTCCACACCACAGCCTCAACTGGGCATATGTTCACTGAAAACCTGTGGGTGTTTGCCTCTGCGGCATGTCTGCTCATCTTTTGACTTTACTCCAAAACACGCTGCGTTAGTATTTAATAGATTTTCACTTGAGACACAGTCATTTCTTGGATTACGCAAACCCCCTTTTTGCTCTTCCCATGAGCTCTGCTTTTTCGAGATGCCTTGTTAGAACTTGCCACTCAACAGATAAACTAAGTAGCCAGAAGTCGAAATTCACCTCTGTGTGCCAGAGTAAACAGCGTGATTGCATTCGTCGGCTATTAGAGAGTATGTTGTGCTTTAACCACTTGAGTCATCCTACTGAGAGACACATGAATATCCCACCCCCGCTAAGTTTAGACAAGGGTTCGGTACACCCGAGGTTGATGGGTTCGTTTGAGGCATGCTAGGAAAGTGATCACACCTGAGTGGTCCATTTGTTTGACTGGGTTACTCCAACAATAACAGTGATGTGTGAGGGGAGAGTGGGGGTGGGTGTGTGGCCGGAGTAGACAGGGGGTGATGACGGGTTTGTCCAGCTGGCGGGGTCTGTCGCGTAGGGGGCCCACAAGTCTGTCTGGAGCCATGGGTTTCCAGCATATAATGGATTACGCCATGAAAGGACGGAAACCAGACGAGCCTGAAATGCGCTATGCCAGAGCCGATTCCAGGCATTGTGGGAAGTGTAGTGTGTTTTCTGTGAGAATACTCGTTACTCACAGGTTTGATGAATCCATCACGTGTTGTTGACTTCATAAGGATTAGGAGTCACTGGTATTATGGGCATTGCATGCCTGTGTGACGCCGTCTGCCTGGTTGCATTGAACACAATAGCAATGTGATATGGGCACTGTCAACCGCACTGCCTTGAGGTAGGGCGCGTCCCTCTCTTTTGCTTTTTCCTCCCGCCCCCTCCATCCTCTATCTCTGTCACATGAAAGACCTGGTGCTTTATCAGAATTTAATCTGTACTTTGTTATCTGTGGTCCTACTTCTGCTTTCACTTACTCACTGCCACCATAGGGTGCTATAAAAGGCTGTAGCTTGGGCGGTGTTTTTCCTAGTAAGGCCTTTTGGTTCCATGAACTCTGCACTCACTTTTAGTAGCTCTTCCACATACTATCAAGACAGGGCGATTAGAGACCGAAAAGTCCCTCCTTCTCAAATAGTTCAGGGCAGAGCCAAACTCTGCTACAGGTGCTGTTTAATTTCAAACTCGACGTGAGCGAGTTCAGGTGGACGGAGCATGAACTAGTCCGTTGGGAACATGTGTACACCTGCCCATTAGATCAGAGCCAAGGGAATGTACGGAGAAAGGTTGAAACTTATTGGGTTCAAAGGTGTGTGTCTGTAAAGAGAAGAGTTTGGACGAGGGAGGGAGGGTGAGGGTGGTAGTATTTCAAGCTGGCTTAAGCTTGAAAAGGAGAAAGTGTTTCTTTTCCTAAACGTGTAGCAGTTGTTGAGACCTGTTCTAGATGGATGGATGTTTTGGCTGCTGGATCCCTGCAGCTAAATTGATTCCAAACAAAGTTGCACGTCCGCTGTATAAACTTTCAGATTACTCCCCGGCTCAGACACCTCCTCTTTAGAAAACTGTGTTTACCAACAGTTTCTATAATGTGGCACGGAGCCAGTCAGGGTCAGGTCAGGTCTGGGGTGGTCTAGTTTCCCCCCCATAATGACCAGTGTCGTTAATGACCTCCGTTGGCCCGGAGGCTCAGAGCCCTAATTGCTGCAGCAGACAGCGTAGCCTCTGCCTGACCCAGCGCCGCCATTACCCACGTTGGACCACAAGGGATTACTACCACCGCAGAGCCAATAATTTCACTTTAGGTTGTCCATTTCTCCGTGCTGTACCCCCGAACACTTTCTTTGTTTAGAGGGTCTTTGTAGTATATGTGTAGGTGGTAAAACGACATCTGCGTTCCGTGCCATACCTTTAACAGTACTTGGAGATGGAGTTGTTATTGTCACAGTACACCCAGACAGACCTGGTAGCTATTTGAGTTCATGTCTATAGGGCTGAACCTGACACCCGCCCTCCATTACAGGTCTCTTTGTAGAGGTGTTTGATTTGTTTTTTTGGCTGTTGTTGGAATGTAGATTAGACCTGCTCCGCCTGGTCGCTTTCCACTCGAAGGTGTGCAGTCTGCTTGTCAAGTTTTCTCCAATACTTCTCTGGCAATGATTTACTTTGATAGGTGTGATGCAGGGTGGGCAGTGGGTAAGACATATTTGGCTCTGGGAATATAGTGAGTGTCTACAATCTATCTAGTTCTCGAGGTACACTTTGTAAACCTCTACCTCTTTCCTTTCCCAGGCCTCCGTAGTGATGTCGGTTCACACCTGAACTTAAGAAATCGTCCTTGCAATAAACTCCATTATGCAAAGTTGCTCCTTTTTTATTGAGCAGAAAATATAATTTTCTTAGTAACATATCATCTAAATATTAATGTGGCCATCCCTGTGTGTTTCCTATATCAACACAGTGTTGATGGTGGGCAGATGAAGTTGTTTTGGTGTCATAACATTATCTGATAACGCATTGTATGCAAAATAACTTCAGATAATATTTTTTTTTTATTTTCCACAATGAACAGTGTGGCATAATTTTTCCATCGTATTCCTGATTTATTGTCAGCTATCTTGTGTAAAGGATCTTTATGATGTTTGATTTCTGTTCATTATTAAGACAATGGAAGCTAAAAGATGTAATGCCATAAAGTGTGTTTCTATTAAAAGATGGTAGCTTGTAATATGGAGTTATCTTACACTTTAGCAAGATATAGATAGATAGTTTGAACACTCTCTATTCTTATGCCAATAAAATGGTGGTTTCACTACTTTTTATACCTCATGTTGAGCCAAAGTTCTCAAGTGTTAAAAGTTGACAATGTCCAATCAACAGCAAACATACAATATAATGAAAAATGAGAGTCGTCCAAAAATAGCATTGTGTTTTAAAGGACCAGAGTGTAGGATTCAGTGGCATCTAGCAGCAAAGTTGCAGGTTGCAGCTGTTTGAATACAGCGCAGTGTGTAGAAGAAACTACGGTGGGTGTGGAAAAAATGCCAAAAGCCCCATCTAGAGCCAGTGTTTGTCTGTTCTGGGCTACTGTAAATATGTGGTAGTTCAACTCTGTGGAAGAGGACCTGTTCCCTTTCTGATGCCAATAGTGCCTCCTAAATGTTACACACTGGACTTTTAAAATCAGGAACAGCGCTGATGTCTGATAACCAGCCATAGTTGTAGAAAGACAGAGAGTAATTGTTAAGTCTCTGGTCTGCTAATACTCAGAAGAGTGTTTAAGCTCAAGTCACGTGGTAGATGCATTGGCTCAAGGTACTGAAACATACTTGGGCATTATAGAGGCAACGTTGGACCAGTGTGGGTATTTGGGCAGCAGCATAATGTCCAAATTGAGCCTGTGCTCACACTTGTGTGCCTTTGAACTCATCCGGGGTAACAGACAGACAGACAGACAGACAGACAGGATGGGATGTAGCCTAGAGGCTGGTGGTTGGTAGAGATAGTAGAAGCAGCCTTAGCCCCAGAGACTTCACTTTAGAATCAGATCAGTAATCTGACCCTGAGATGCAGACAAAGGTAATGACTTTCCTCCTTCCACTAGCATTGATTAGGACACAGTTGTGGTGTGTGCGTGTGTCTGTCTGTGTGTGTGTGTGTTTGCACTCACACTGTCTGGTGGCGTCTGCTTGTCTTGATCAGCTCTCAGTCTGGTATCTGTATGGATCTAATTTCAGCCAGTGCATTTTGGTAATGGTGCTCTGCTCCCCGTACACACACACACACACACTGTCTCTGTCTGCGTCGCTCAGCCCCCAGAAACCCACTGTTTGCGTAACCCCGCTGCCCTGCGCCGAGCACGCTTAAGAGTATTTTCCACAGACTTCATCATCTTGCCATACTAGAAAGTTCACCTCTGTTTTGACAAGGCGGCTCTGCATGAGTAGGTCTGAACAACACATGTATACACTGGCATACACACACACACACACACACACAATACGTCATCAAGGTTAATGTGTAAACACGTTTGAAATGAGACTACGCTGTTTTTAGTTGGGTCCAAGTTAAGGCAACGCTGGTTATGGCAACAATGTTTTATTAATCCCTTCCTCACTGCGTCTGCTATTTCCTGTCTCAACATGAACGGAATGATAGGAACTTCACACACTACACAGCTCAAAACGCTCGCTCTTTGCGCCGTTTTCTCCCCTTTCTTCCACTGTTCCCTTTTCCTGTTATTGACCCCCTCCCGTAAGTCAAAGTCTAGACTGGGTTTTAATGGCGGTCGCAGCTGGTCACTTGGGCAGATCTCACTCGCAGCTGGGGGGCCCTGTAAGTCCCGCTCGTTACCCTCGGTCCCCTCCCCCATGTATTGTCCTGCCCAATTTGGGAGCAGCCCCCATCCTGTCTGGCCCAGAGCGGCCCCCAAACATTGGGGTTGTTACTGTTACCCCTGGCCTGTCCCCTGTGCACCACCCATCCCCCAGCGCTGCTCCACGCAGAAGTGCGCTCCCCCACTCCACTCTGCTCTTTGTTCGCGCAGGGGCTGGTCCAATCCCTCCTCATGTCGCCTTAATCTCCACACAAAGGACCAGTGTAAAGACCACCAATTATGTGGATACAAGAGCAGAGTTCACTCAAAAACCACAAGCACCCGGCCTCTGCTCACATCCATGTGTATTTTAGGCTTGATGTTATTCCTTCAAGTTCAGCTTTGTAACACTTCTGCTCTGAATCCAGGGAAATATGCAGAGCAGTGTGCAAACAAAATGGCATTTGGGCAAATGCTAGTGGGATTGGAGTTTCTTCGCTAGTGCATTGTTCACTTCAGTTATATATTAGTGCCCGCTCTCGCTTGACACTCATTTTGAATTGAACGTTTATTTTTCAGGTCTTGGTTTCACATTGTGCCATCTTTTGTGAAATATTGTTTGGCAGAAAATCAGCGAGCGGGACTGTTTTGTGGCAGTATCTTGATACAGAACTCTTGCTCCAATATAATAAATTACAGTAATTTAGTGGCTGTTTAGTTAACTAGATCAGGTCTTGGTCTCTGTCAGCTTAGATTTTCAGTTTTTATATTGGCCACCCATAATGTTGATGGTTGTTTGTGTGGAAGCAGACTCCATCGAAACGAAGACTTGCCACAAACCAAACTCTCGGTAGACCACAAACCAACCATGGCTGGCTCCAGAGGGCAATGTGTGTGTTTTCAGCCATGTTTGGTTTCCTTCCTGAGCTTCTGTCTGTATGTCTGTGGACCATCTGTCTTACCACACACACAGTCTCCATGATGGATGCCTGTTCATGTCAAATCAGGGTGTTCCTATCAGACGGCTGCTGTTAATTTATTGCCGTATATTGGTGCAGTGTGGATGTGGTGGGAACTAGTTTATAGCCGTCAGTTTGATTCTTATGTGAAAAATCAAACAATAAATCTAGCTTACAACAGTTAACTGTAATGTGTGTGTGTGTTAAGTGCGGTGTGGAAAACTGTTTCCCTCGAAGACGTACGGCTTTTTAAAAAGTCAGTCTTAGTTTGAGGATAGATTGATCCAAATGGCTCCTGTCTGGACTCACTAGCCAAAGATTGATTTATTTCCGTGAGGTGCAACAAACATCATGCCTACAGAAGAGCCTAATGGAAAGACGGATTCAAGTTGTGTGAATTTGATGATGGATATTGAGTGCCGTTCTAACCTACGGCTGTTATGGCTGTCATCTCTTTTATGTAGCCGAGCGATTTGCTCCATTAATGTTGCAGATTAGCGTGATGTGGCACAGGACTTGTTTTTCTGTCTTTATCAGACACAGCCTGCTTCACCTCTGTGTAATCTGCAGGAAATTCCATCTGCATGCGAACTGTAGTGAATTTGGACACAGTTCCTGCCACTTTCCCGCTCAACTCCTGGAGAGGATACACACCCACACGAAACAGATGAGAAATATTATTGAAATTGTTCAACATTTCCAGTTACCATTAAACAAACAGACATACACGCTACATACAAAAAAATGCCCCCACGCAAAATGCTCCCTCCCAGACCTATGACACAGTCATTTGTGGTTTTGGCCATTTGGATGTTACATGCTGTTGGCGCAACCAGTGTATCAGTCATTTTGAAGTCTTTCATTTATTTAAACAAACTGTACTGAACAAAGTCTAATCGTTCGACGACTCTGTTGGTTCAAGAATGTGCTAAAATCTGCTGACACCTTTTGACAAGAGACCCAAGTCGGTACAAACATGGAAGATCAGTGAGCTCATCCGGTCAAAGAAACCCTCAGGATAAGACGCAGAGGATTAGTGGAAGCTCGCCACTCTTAAAATCTTTTCTTTCCTCTGGGCCAGCCGTTGTCAGTGGTCCAACCGATGCTGAGCCTCTTCTTTCTGAAGGAGAATAAGGCTTGAAATTCTTCTCTGCTTTGTGTCTCCTTTATTGTTGCTGGTACAGTGGTCTTGTCTCCACTAAGTCCACAGCGATCAGTCTTGAGTGGTCCAGCCTTTGTTTTCCAACCGAGGATCAGCTCTCGGCCTGTCACGCCTCGCTCACAGCCCTGTCGTCAGTCAGTCAGTTTGTCATTTACCACACTGACAGGGGTTCAGTTGAGCACGAGCACTTCCCGTGGGTTTTTTTTTTCCCCCATGTGAAAACTAGTCCCACATCCATCCAGCCTTGCCTCGTCCTGCTTTGCACGGTTTGGTCGTAGAAAGACCTTGGAAGAAGCCTTTTGTGCTGACCTTACTCTAAATGAGAAGCATGTGTGCTATGACTCAATCGCATATTACCCCAAATCTAATCAGTTTGCAGTATTTTGCTCTCTTGGCCGGCCCACCAACTCTGGTTCTGTTTTAGATGTGGCAGATTTGTGCGGACTTTCTGACTCTGACCTCATTTGAGTGTGTAGACGGACCACCGTAGTCTTATTGTGGCAGCGGCAGGAGTTCCATTGTGTCAGCTTTAATAGGTCCCCGTGCAGGAGTGTGCTGTGTTTAATAAAACTCCTGTCTCATTAGCTCAAACAGTGGCAGCTCTCTGTGTCAGTGTGAGAAAGACAGAGGAGAGGGAAGAAGCAAAATGCTGCATTGGGGATTTGGCAGGAGCCCTCTCCCCTTGTTGGGTTTCACTTTGCCTGTCCCACTGGGCAGGTCTGTCTCCACCCTGCGTGTTTGGGTTCATCTGCAGTGAAGGATCTGATTTCAGGGCCGCCGGGGCCGTCTGGCTGCCGCTGTTCAACTCAAAGCTCTGTGTCTGCACGCCACAAAATGCCTACAACTGAATGGGACACTACACACTTTACATCCTGTGTTGAAACTGTTGGCTTAGCTTGCCCCCTACTGGATAAAATGGAGAAGTGAAATAGATTAACTTTTGACCTCATGGCTCTGTCTGATGAATTGGTTTTAATGAACTCTCTGTCCTTTCTACAGCTCTACGTTGTAACTGCACAAACTGTGAGAAGACAGGCTATGAGTGTGAGACAGATGGCGCCTGCATGGCCTCCACGTATAACTTCCAGGGGAAGAAGCAACATGTACGCATCTGTATCAACCGGGACAACCTGGTGCCCCCAGGACAACCCTTCTACTGTCTGAGTGCCGAAGGCCTGCTCAACACACATTGCTGCTATGAAGATTATTGCAACAGTATTGACCTGAAAGTCCCCGGTAAGGCTCCGTCATTACACAGCAGAGCTCTTTCAGTTCAACAGTGGCACTGTTTCAGTCTGTTTAAAAGTCAAAGTAATCACTTCTGCTTCTCTGTCTCGTTCATTTTATCCCTCTAGTTCCAACAAAGGAGGGAGAGTGGCCAGGTTCAGGAAGCTCCTGGGGGCCAGTGGAGCTTGTGGCGGTCATCGCGGGGCCGGTGTTCCTCCTCTGTGTGCTGCTGATGGTCGGAGTATTCCTGTTCCAGTATCATCAGAGGGCCTACAGCCACAGGCAGAGGCTGGAGGTAGAGGACCCATCCTGTGACCATCTATACTTGGCCAAGGACAAGACTCTACAGGACCTCATCTATGACATGTCCACGTCCGGATCAGGCTCGGGTCAGTTCATGCTGCCGACATAATGTGACGTATTGATGTAATGGAAAAAATATATATGTTTAGTTTAGGAAAACACATTTTCTTTTCATACTAATTTGTCAGCACTCGTCCGCTCGGGGTATTCCCACCACTCCACACTCCACAAAACAAGTCGACATGGAATCCTGGGTAATTTATTCTTTGTCTTACTACTGCCCCCTGCAGGTTTGCCCCTGTTTGTGCAGCGGACGGTGGCTAGGACCATTGTGCTGCAGGAGATCATAGGAAAGGGTCGCTTTGGCGAGGTGTGGAGAGGGAAGTGGAGGGGAGGAGATGTAGCGGTGAAGATCTTCTCATCCAGAGAGGAGCGCTCCTGGTTCAGAGAGGCTGAGATCTACCAGACGATCATGCTGCGGCACGAAAACATCCTGGGATTCATTGCAGCAGACAATAAAGGTGAGGAAGTTTGTGGGCCGGGTGGAGACTTGTACCAGTCACATGATCATTACAGACATTTATCCATAACATGATTGAAGCAACCTTGTTCAGGGGAATTCCTCAACCATTTACTTTTGAAGACAGTCAAAGTAAGAATAAGTCCTTTCAAAGCTAAATGTAAAAGAAGTGCAGATACGGAAGGGTTCCATATTTCAGTTGTAGATGTTTAGAAATTGTCTTTTACACCGGTCAGTTTTAGCTAAAGCAAGTTGTCCATTCATTGTGAAATATAATACCATGGAAATACTCTCTGACATGTATTGTTTTTTTCCCTCTTTCAGACAATGGCACATGGACTCAGCTGTGGCTGGTGTCAGACTATCACGAGCACGGCTCTCTTTTTGACTACCTGAACCGCTACTCTGTCACCATCGGAGGTATTTGATCAAACTGGCGCTTTCAGCTTGCAGCGGGCCTTTGGAACATCTCCACATGGAGATCCTCGGCACTCAGGGTGAGATGACCTGTCATGTTTAAACGCAGCACACAGTGAAACAAACAAATGAACACAGCAGCAGCGTGAAAGCGCACACAGTAGTTATTTACCTTCAGCATGCGCTATGTCTGCTGAGCTCTTGATGCAAATATAATGATGTGTTATCCGTTCTCCTGCAGGTAAGCCTGGCATTGCTCATCGTGACCTCAAGTCTAAAAATATCCTGGTTAAGAAGAACGGCATGTGTGCTATAGCTGACCTCGGCCTGGCAGTCCGCCACGAGTCCATCACAGACACAATCGATATAGCACCGAACCAGCGCGTGGGCACTAAGAGGTAAATGTTTCCATACTCATTCACTCATAAGCACACAAATGGAGACATACAGCAGGGATCTTGAGTGTCTTTGAAGGGTATGTCTGGCAGCCTTCTACATTGTGTGTGTTGTTGTGTTCGTGTGCTTGGTGGCGGTGTGTTGTGTGGTGTGTGTGTGGTGTGGTGGTGCGTGGTGTGGGTGTGTGTGTGGTGTGTTGTGTGTGGGGTGTGTGTGTGTGTGTGTGTGTGGCTCAGGCCCTGCTTGTTCCTCTGTGCCATAGAACTCCATGGTGTCTAAAAACCCATTAATGAGCGGCACCATTGAACTTTATGACACCTTTTTTTCATTACAAAGAACCGTGTCAGCGTCCCCATTCAACACTTTCCTGTTGCTGTAAATTCATACCATTTAAAAATTATTCTTTTTCATTTATTTATTTCTGTCCTCAGTAGGACCCGATGAGTCCTAAAGTATTGAGTGACACATTTTAATTTTTTTTTTTTTAATCCATGGATGTTTATGAAAGTAAAGTTATCTGTATTTTAAATATTGTTACCAAATTGAGCTATTTGCCTAAGTTCTTTGGACCTTTCAGAGGACCTTTGAGTTATTTTTTCCCAAAACAATTATAATTCATTTAACTCTGAATTGTATTTAGTAAAATATGAAAAGTCTATGGTTTTGACCCCCTTTACGATAGGAAATTCTCATTTGATACTATTATCATTGCCCACCCTAGGTATATGGCTCCAGAAGTCCTGGACGAAACCATCAACATGAAACACTTTGATTCCTTCAAGTGTGCCGACATATACGCGCTGGGCCTGGTGTACTGGGAGATTGCACGTCGCTGCAATGCAGGAGGTAAGACCCCCAACCACGAACAGCAGCTCATGTGAGTGAACAGGAAAACCCAGACTGAGACTGTTCCCCCTTGTGTACTGCAGGTATCCACGAGGAGTACCAGCTGCCCTACTACGACCTCGTGCCCTCTGACCCCTCCATAGAGGAGATGAGGAAGGTGGTGTGTGACCAGAAACTGAGGCCCAATGTGCCCAACTGGTGGCAGAGCTACGAGGTATTTCTCACTCTGTAGACACGCCAACAGCTGCACTGGCGGGTTTCTAAAAGTACATTCAGTGTCTGTATAGGAAGGCAGTTGGGAGTACATGAATATGGAATGCTGATTTCTAAACTATTGTTGTGGGGGGAGTATTACATTAATATTATAGCCTAATTTCATTGTTATAATGTTAAAGTGTTAAGTTACCCAATGTCTGTCCTGTAAAAGGTCCAACGGTTTATCTTCTTTTATGGTAGCGCACGGTTCAGATTAAAAAACATATGACTCATGTTTCCTCTTCCGTGCAGTCACTGCGTGTGATGGGGAAGATCATGAGGGAGTGCTGGTACGCCAACGGAGCGGCCAGACTGACGGCCCTGCGCATCAAGAAGACCCTGTCTCAGCTCAGCGTGGAGGAGGACATCAAGATGTGAGCGGCCAGGCGGCGTATAGAGACGCGCTGGAGACGCACAACCAGACCACACTCCCATAGGAAGCAAACACTAAAGACAGACTGCAAATGAAAACCCTGCCAGTTTTAAAGCCACACTCCAAGTTGTGACGAGGCCTACCTCACCTTTTTAGCCAAAACTACTGAGTCACCCTTCCCCTCCTGACTTTTCTCTCCCCCTCCCCCGCCTCCCTCTGTTCCTCGTGTCTCCTCCCCGTTCCCTTCGACCCCCTCCTCCATGGGCCACAACACTACAGCACTACCACTGTTAATATCATCACACTCAAGTTTTTGTTTTTTCATTTCCCATGGCAGGAATTATTTGTACAGTGACAGGATTTTTTTCTGTTTTGATCTTTTTTTACCTCTCTGAGAGTCTGTCCCATGATGGACTAACCTTGTCCAGAAGAGTCAAGAACCTTGTGGGTTTTAAGTTTAAGAATAATAACACTTCATATTGTGTTGGCCATGCAACATCACATTCTGTTGCTGTGAGTGAATATGTGTGTGTGTGTGTGTGTGTGTGTGTGTGTGTGTGTGTGGAAGATGTCTGGACTACTAGCATGTTTCTAAGACACTAAACTGTCCTCTGGTATAGGCTGTAGTTCATTAGACAAAACCAGTAATGGGTTATTTGGTAAATAAAGCATGGACAGCCGGATTTAGCTTTTTTTAATCCCTCACTTGAATATCCTACGAACAGAAATTAGTTGCACTCAACTGTAGCTTCCTCATCATGCGTGAGACGTGCGGGGATCACGTAACGGATGTGGTCCAGTCCCGGTGTTAGTTTGAAACGTGGCAGGGATAATGTTTGGGATGGTTTTTACTTTTTATTTATTTGTTGATAGTTTTTATTTCATATTGATGAACACTGTGAGATGAGACGTGACAAGCCAGAGTCTTGAGGTGAAAATTAGCGTTCAGTCCGAGTCTTCACCACCTTTTCAGGCGTTATAAGGGGTTGTCGCATTCATTTAATAAGATACTCGGTGCATATATGGATGCACCTATAGCCCCCTTTGGTGACAGGCAATGCCATCGTGCACACTGAGCAAATAAGAGGCGTATGAAATGGCAATGAAAAACAGTTTGTTTTTTTAAAATATATTTTTGTGTTTTGTGTAAAGACATCATGATGGGTGTTTTCTTTTGACTCTGACATTAGACACTACTGATGATGGGTACATATGATTTGTATATAAAACGTGCATTTTTTTTTTTTCTTTTATGCCACAAGCACCAGTGTGACATTTTGAACAGTGATTTTTGCTTGAATGGTACTTTCAGAAGTCTGTTGTTTGATCTGTCTGCATGGTTTCGAACTGTGCCAGGAAATAGATGGTGTCATCTGCTGGAATTTGTTTTTAACTTGCTCCTCTTATGGCAATTTGGTGGTACTACTGATCCCAGATCATTTTGCTGCAACTTCATTGTTTTTTTTGTTGTTTTTTTTTATGTATAATTGTTGGACTTGTTGAGTTCTTTTCAGGGCTCGGTAATGCAGATCTGTTTCTCCACACGTCCTCCAGGGTGGCATCTCTTTCTCATTAACACTGGAATATTTAGGAGCATCATGTAACCTTGAATTCTGATACTGCCAATGGCTGTTTATTCAGAAATAAAGCCAGCTGCTGACAGTTCACACACAGGGAACATACGGTTAGATGTGAAAAGTAGTTGAGACGTTTTACCTTCAAAGACTGACATGCTGTCAAGTGAAACTGCATGTTTTCATTCTACTTTGTCGTCTGCAGCTCCGAGTCGATCTGCAGACAAAACTATGAAAGTATTACACTGACATTTGTCACCATTGGGCTCTGCACTGTTATGTCCACATGGACTTTAGTTAACGTTAGTTATGTCATCACTTGATCCTGAATCCACGTGTCATGTAAGTATCCATTTTGCATGCTGTCTCAAACACTGGGTCGTCTGCACTGAGGTAGATGAACTAAAGACTCGTCTTTCCCTCTTCCTACCTGTCGTTTTTTCTTTCTTCCCTTTTTGTTCGGGTCGTTGGCTGTGTACCCCAGAAATGTTGCTGCTACTGAAAACGTGGGTAGAAGTTCAGCAGGCAGATCGGAGAAGGAGAGCTGGGAGGGGAAAAGGGAGGCTGCTGTCAGTTGAACCAAAATTGTCAAAAACACACCTGTCCATGTTTGGTTTGTTGCCATGGGTATATGACCATCAGACATCATGTTCATGAGTAATTCTTCAAGATTTCAAATCATGTTGTGCAAATCTTTTCAGATAAGGTTGAAAGGTGTATATAGATGATATACAATAAATTCCTCTTTTTCTTACCTGTGACTGGTGCTCATTCAAAATGTTTTCATTGTCATTTGTTTAAGTTGGAAATATGTGAACTTATCCTTTCCTATCCTCTTAAAGTAACAGGTTTGGTTCTTGTAACCATTCCTCCTGCTTTAAAACACTCCACTTATTTCTAATGCTCGTAACAGCTTATGGAGCCTAGAGCAGAGATGAGGAAACAGTTACACACCAAGATATTTTTTTTATTTTCAAATTAGTCTTCAACCCCAACTGATAAAAATGTATCACATTTTGTGGAGTCACAAAATGCCTTATTTTTTCACATGCAGCATTACTCCCTTAACCTGGAAGTGGAGTGTCAGTGGAGTTCCCCTTTAGATCTCTCCCTAATGCGCTTCCAAAGAAAACCCACAGTCCTTGTTGCCTGCAAAAATATAGGCTAAATATATATATCTGAAGTTAATGAGGCTTCGGCAGTCTGAATGAAGTAAAAGTGGATTTCTTCCAAAGTTAGTCGGTTCAAATGTAGTGTCTGAATTATGTGGACCTTGAGTTCATGTTATATTTACTAAGTCAACCTTCAAGCTCAATGCCAATGCTGCTTGAAGTTTTAAAGAGTTCTAAAAAAAGAAAAATTAGCACATATTTAAAATGCATTTTATTTTCCTTTACAAGAAACAAAAGCAGACAAAGAAATAAGATGAAGGGGAAAGGGAGTGGGAAAGCTGTATATAAAGAGATGCAACCTCTGGCGTCCTGAAAAAAATATGTACAATTCAAAATAATATCCATACAAAACATGCCACATACAATAAAAATGATCATTATATTTATTCATATTCCCTAAAAGTATCTCTGCTGTACAGATGCAACTTCTTTTTAAAAAGTAGGTGAGGTTAAAAAAAACCTTCAATTTGAGCAAACTTTATTAAATTATAAGATATGCAGAGAACTTAAATTAAGATTCAGAGAAGTTAAAAATTATTCAGGCTAAAATCCAGTGAGCGGCATAATGTCTCGTCATGGTCTTCCCTTGAAATAGAAACATACCAAAAAATATATATATCACTGCTCCGGATACTTGATCAATATCTACCACTTTAGAGAAGTTCTCCATTATACTATGAGAGTGCAATTCATTACCAGGTTAAGTATGGGATTAACTTTGAGTATTACATCATAACATACATTAGGCCAAGTAACCATTTCACAAGGTTTACCAACACATTCACTTCTATAGGGAAGATATAAAAAGCAAAAACACTAACAATATTCTAGGGAATTCAAGATTTTCCATTCAAGAGTATATTAATCCAATTGTGACCGATTAAGGGACAGGTTTTGGTAATCAACAAGCAGTAGCATAAATAAAAAGAAAAATAAACACGAACAATATTACATAAATACAAATGCTATGCACCATTGTACTGCTTTACGCAAGAAGTGATTTTCATGTCTAATTAACGACCCTCCACATGAATCCAAACAGTTTCATAATCACATTGGCTTCTCGTCGCAATTGATTGGAGAAGACCAGACATTTTCTCATACCTATTTTTAACAAACTTGTCTCTGAGAGCTTATAGCAAAAACACTAATAGAAAAACAGGTCAATGCAAAACACTCTGGTTCATATACATAAAGATATTAGTTTGCCATTTTACATATATTTATATTTATATACAGCTTTATCTTTGTTAAAATGATATCCAGTGGTTGGTTTTTTTTTTCAATTTTATTTCTCTACACTTTTCACTTTATTGATTACAAAGGGGCTGGATAAAGAGTTGCTGTCCCCTAATGCATATACTATATATACAGTTTGTACAACTTTGCATTTTTAAAATCATGTGAGGTCTTAGGTTAGGGGAAGGAGGAAACAAAGTAGTATGGGAAGGTGGAGTTTTAGTAAAGCTCCCTTTAAAGACTTTTTCATTCATCTTACATAGAAATGAAAACAAATGCCCTTTTTTCCAATAAGTCTTTCCCTGCCATCAGTTCAGCCTCGAGAGGACAGTACCAGCACTAGAAAAGCACACTACAGGGGAAGTAGAAACACTGCAGGCTGTACTCAGGCAGAGGAAGACTTACTACAGTAAAGTTTAACAACAGTCCACTAAATAATACAGAGAGGAAGAGGCATGATTCAAAGTTTAAGGTTAAGTTGTGAAAAGATCGGGTTGTTCGGGGGAATAAAAAGCATTTCATGGGACAGTAGTCATGCATCCACCGGCTGGTTTTCAACAAGTGGAACTTCAAAATATGAAGCAACAAGCAAATGTGTACTTGGTTAATTTAGGACTCCGCAGTCTTCTTTAAAGACTAAGTGTCCTTGTGATCCTAGAGCCATTCACTCACACCATCATGGTCTTTAAGCAACTTAAAAAGGTGGATGTTATTGTGCTTTCACACAGCTAATAACATGGTTTTGAGACACATAAATAAAGAGAACAAAAAAGAAAAAAGCTACATCAATATCCAGGATGATTTGGTGGCATACAGGACACCCGCTAAGCTTCTGATTGTGATTTTAATGCAATAATCTTATCAAAACTGTCATATATTTCCTCTGTATAAACAATTCATGAATAATAATTATGTTGGCTCATTATTGTAAATCATCATCAGCATAGAGTAGATAGAGCAAACCTGCTGCTTAAGATTCCCTGCTTGTCCGAGAAGGCTAAGCCCATAAAAACATTCCCCCTTTCCCCCCCGTTCCACAGTAGCAGTTAACAGTTTTTATACAAAGCAGTCACTTCCCGCTAAATCAATGAGGTAGACTGGGTCCAACTAACCCACCTTGGGACTCCACACAGTCACAACATCTGGTGCCTCTGGAGCCACAGATCAATAGCATCTCAAATTTTATATTAACTTACATATTTTCTTTTTTTCCATCGATCATATGTAGTTCTTACACAGAGCCACATCAAGATTGTCTAGCTAGCCAAATATCCGTGTTGTCTTCATTGATGACTTGATGGGAAAGTGCCTTTTCTGGGAGGTGAGGGGGGAGGTGTGGTCAGGTAGGACAGGAAATAGGTCCGTCTTAGAACATAAAAATGCATCATCGTTAGTTCATTCTTAGTATTTTAAAATGGCTTTTTGTCGAAGCTCCAGGTGAGCTCTGCACTACGAGTATTGATATCAGAGGGTCAGAATCATTTGGTAGATGTTGAGGATTGTTTTCCAGCCACTGTAAGCTTATTGAGAACAGTCGAGGGGGGAAAGGGTTTTGGCTGAGGAAAGGGTGATTCACTAGTCCAAACATGAAAGTTAGTCCCACCATCAAGCTGCTGTAGACGGAGGTGGTCGGTTGCTTTTATTGATTAATGCTCTTCAAACCTTTGGCTACAGGTGTCAACGCTTTAGTCTTTCAATGACGGAGGCCTGCCTTCCTCCACATCTTTCAGAACAGCTTATGCACTGGCTATGTAGGATTCAAAGGCTTTGGCGCAGGAGTGTTCTGGCACCAGTGAGAGGGGAATTCTCCATTTTTCTTTCTTCCGGTTAGTTCATCCACTTTCGGCAATTCCAGGCTCCACAATGGCAAGGGATCTTGTGCTGATCGTCCTCGAAATCGAACTGGTAGTCGTAGGTCAGCTAGAATTAAGAAACGGGGACAGTTAATGGCTGCTTAGAGTTAAAAATTAACTTCAAAAACAGACAGGGTAGTAAAATAAAGGAGACATGTCTATGCGTGAGTAACTGTTTTCTAATGCACTGCACCTCTTCTCCCTTGGGGATCCTACGGCTGGAAATGATGATAATCTTGTCTTCTTTGTCAAACGTCACAACCTCTGCCACACAGTTGGGAGCACAGGAATGGTTGACGTAGCTGGAAAGGAGAAGAAAAAAAAAAGGTTAAAAAGAAAACAACAAACATACTAGACTCAAAAGGTTTACAAGGCGACAACCAATAACAAATCAACACTTACCGAGCGGGGCCACCTGTCAGAGTGGCATCAATCACCTGCTCATTGTTGATGCGGAACATGTAAATCCCACGGTTCTAAGGTAGAAGAAGAAAACAATTTCTTTTTAATAGACATACATGTTTGGCATGCACTTAAACTGTAACACAACAGAACGCTTTTTGTGTTGCATTTAGTCGGCGTACCTGCAACTCGTAGATCTTCTCACGCCGATTGGCCACCTCGTTGCGTATGACCGTACCGATGTACTCAATGACCATGGTGTGCTTCTCCAGATCCTTAGCGGCGTACAGACCCAGGCCCTGAATGCGGGATCGTGCCAGATACACGTTGTTCTTCCACTCAGTCTTCAGGCGCCGATACTGGGACGACTTGGAGTGGACAAACTGCTTGCTGTATGGTGTGTTGAGCTCTCCAGTGAAGGTACTCTGGTAGGCCTTTGACACGCTGGTGCTATTTAGAGTGTGAGGCCTTGAGACAAACAGAAAAGAAAGGGTTAATGTGTATTCAGTCACTTGGAACATCCATATAGAAATGTTTAAAAAAAGCTGTGCTTTGGGTCTGCGTATTTGTTGACCTGAGCAAGTTAGCAATCACTTCTTTCATCGACTGTAAAGGAATACGTTTGTGAGGTAGAACACAAACTTTAGAATTACTGAAATAATAAGACGAGACATAAAAACAGAATTCTTATTACGCTTTATTATTATATTATTACGCGCCTACCACAACACATTGGGTGTTACTGTAAAGTCCAGCTTCTAGTGGCTTATTGCTAATTGAATGCTGCTTCACCTCTTGCACTGTGTGGGGACCTTTGGCTCAGAGCGAGCACAGCCAGTGGGATTGATCATAAGCGGGAGCTCCATCAGAGGGTGACGGCCATATCGGAACTGGTAGTTCTGGCAGTTCTCCACTCCAGGCAACTAAAACACAACAAAGTCACACAAAATAATGTTAATCATGCACTTTGATCAACACTTGAACCATTAAATCCCAGCAGACTTGGTTCTGTAGCCCACAGGTCTTAACTACCGGGTTCAATTTGGATTCTGGTTAAGCTGTCTGTATACAGTCATGTCTGCTTGCAATGTTTGCTTTATTCAGTAACAGTCAATTAGGAGACTTCATCTTTTTTTTTTGTTTTTCCTCTTTTGCAAGTACTTTAAATCTCTCACTGGTTTGTGCTATTTTTTCACTTATTCTTAAGTTCACTATTACGCAGATGCTAACCTATAGCATATTGAATATTGGCTTGTAAACGGCTCCAATTCTAACAGGGAGACAAAGTGATTCTGTTTCCTGCTGCATATTCTTACCGACTCAGTGATACGCATGACAGCATGAATTGTGAGGCCATACATCTCCTCTCCCTTGACATGTTCTGTGAAAAGCTTCAACATGGATGACTCATCTCGGAGTTTAGCCACCTGCTGAACCACCCGTTCCCAGATCCCTGAAGACAAAGAGCGTGAGTTACATACAATGGTCACGAGAGTTATCTAAAGTGGAAAAGTCAAAACACAGAGATATTATGCAACATAAAGTAGAAGTTCTTACCCTGTGGAGTAGTGTCACGATACTGCAAATCCTCCATCCCATGCTCCAGGACACGCACCTCAAACAGGGGGCGACCATCATCCTCACTGATGCGGCAGCGGTAGCGACAGCGCTTGTTGGGCAGACGCGTGCTCCAGTAGATGCGTGTGGCCTCATAGCCAACGGGGAAAATGGCAGTGGGTGAGTGGAAGTTTGCCATCTGGGAGGGTAGCAACTGGCCAACAGCATGAAAGATGAGACCACCGACACGGAACAGATGGATACGGTCACCTCGCTGTAAGATGCTGGCAATCTGCTTGACCTCATCACGCTCAATGTAGACGCGCCGTAAAACAGCAAACGCGCTGAGCTCATCTTCACTGGGGCCCTTCAGCTTATGCTGGGTGCACAACATGGTCTTGTCCTTGAAGAACATGCAGCGTGCCCGGATGGCACAGGCAAAGTGGTAGACATTCGGGCAGCGCATTCTGTTGCAGCTGTTGGTGGCACCCGTTTTCTGGCAGTACGCGCAAAGAGTCCGCAATCCGCGACGCAGAGCTACCTCCACATTGATCAGGGCGCCCCCCTGAGTCTCATAAACCTCTGTGGACCACAGGGCACAGTTAAGGTGCACCCACAGGTCCACATCAATGTTAAGCAACCTGGCAGGCCCATCGGTGGCTCCGTCACCTTCCTCATGGCAGAAGCAGCATTTACGTTTATCCCGAGGCAGCCGGTCTGGTCGAAGAGTAATGCGCAGGCGTTCCATTAGTTCAGACACCTCACGGCTGCTCTCCTTCTTAGAACCACCCTTACGTATTGAGATCACAATCTGAAGACGCTTCCAGCGAATCCCTTTCCATTTTTTCACTTTGGGATGTTCCACCTCCTCATCAGGGGAGAGGGGCCTGCGCTGCTTGACAGCCTTTGGAGAAGACTCCATGTTGGTGGGAGAATCTTGTGGAGGTTGAGCTGGATCATTAGTCAAGTCCTCCTCCTTGGTAACAGGACTCAGATGGTCTTCAGTAGGAGCAGTAGGAGCTGGAACTGCAGTGGCAGTTGCTGGATCTGTGACTGGATCTGTGACGGGATCTGTGATCGAATCTTTGACGGGATCTGTGACGGGATCTGTGACGGGATCTTTGACGGGATCTTTGACGGGATCTGTGACGGGATCTGTGACGGGATCTGGAGCAGCAACTTCAGACTCCTGGACATCAGTTGGTTGAGCAGCATCAATAGGAGGACCAACATCCTGTTCAGGCTCTATCTTGATCTGGACATTGATGGGACTGGAGGGAGACGGGGATGGAGGAGCTGATTTTTTCAAAGGTTCAGCTTCACAAGTTGTAACTGGGCCAGATGGGGGAGGTTGTGGAGGGGACGGCGATGGGGGTGGAGATTCCTCCACCGGTATACTAGGAAGATGGCGCACATCCAAGTCATTTACATTGGTTGTGTAACAGTGCTGGACCGGTTTGTCCTCTTTTTCTGGGAATTCCTGAAAGGAAAAAAAAAAAAAGCATATTTTAAGAAATATGTAGTACATGACAGCTTATCAAAAACAGATCAATAATTCATACAGTGCTCAAGAGATCTGTAATGTCTGACCTGTTTAATAAGTGCCAGAATGTCCACTTGTTTCTTCAATGTACAGCCTGGTAGAGACACATCAAATTGTCTTAGCCACTCATCCTGGCTGGGTGAAGCACTGTCCTTTGTACACAGAGCCCCTGTAAAAGCATGAGCACCTTCACATTAGTCTGAATTCATGGATTAATAAACTTGAAAGACTTGTAAACAACAGGACAATCCAAATTAACAATAGCCTCTAAATGCATACCTGACTGGCCGGGTCCTTTCCCAGGCCCATCAACTCCAGGCATGTCAGGGTTTTGGGGAGGGAAAGTCACCTGATAAGCACCTGGCATCCTAATATTAAGCAGCTGGGCCATAGCCATCCTGACATGGTTCAGTTTCTGGAAAAAAGTCAGTTCAAGTTTTTGTTAACAATGCATGAAGATGAGGAAAGGTTAAACTGGGTGTATTGATATCATGGCTTCGTACCTCGGCAGAAGACAATGTGAAGGTAACGGACACTTCGTTGCTTTTGGCTTTGTCCCAATGGTTGGATGTGGAAACTACCTTGTTATCGGCTGCTTCAAATGGTTTGTTTTCTGGGAATGCTACAAAAGAAAATGTGAAAATTACCATATTAGCAGTTTGCATTTTCGCTGGCACTTTTAGCAATATAAATGGATTTAATGGTCAAATTAAGACTTGAACAATAAAACCTAAAAACATAATGGACTTTTTGGGATTTCACCAAAACATGTATAAAAAGGTATGAGCAATGTAACTGTTTGAGGTAGTTACATTTTGAATGTTGTATAATATCTGGGATGGCAGTGCGAGGTATGAGAGGGATGATGGGCGATATTGCTCTCTCAGTCTCCTCCTCTTTAGGCTCCCGTAGATGAGGGAAACGTGGTGTTTCATCTCCTACGTTACTCTCGGGGGATGATGCCGGGATGATGCTTTCTGGAGCATCCTCGTCATCACTCTCCATCCTGTTAAGAAGAAGTTCCCTTAAGTTATAGCCAGCAACAAGAAATCCATGTATTTTGGTTGACAAAGAAATTTCCTATTGTACCTGATGTCCTCATTCTGGTTATGTGGCGGGGTGGGGAGAGCTGCTAGAATGTCTACACTCTTCACTTCTGTAACAGAATCTGCAGGGAGAAATTAAAGAGTACTTAGATCCCAATTACTTCACCACTGCAATTAAATAGCATGAAAAACAATAATTTCATCGTCTAATCCCTCATTATTTACCCATTGGCTCTTCTGCTGGCTCTGTGTCTTTTTGACCCTCAGACAGCTCCTCCCCAGGAGTCACTCCATTCAGCAGCTTGTGCTGTACTGAAGGCGGAGGAGTAGGTGGCAGGGAGGATGGGGGTGTTGGTGGGTTGCTGAGGTTACTCTGTAAAAAGGAATACAACAATATCCTCATAAAACAACGTTTTTTCAAGATTTTGTTCTTAAAGAAGCATGGATCAACAACCAAATGTTGGCACAGCCTGCAAAAGCGAACCACTGGTACATGTTGCAGCTTCGTCATACCTTAGTGAGTAGCTGAGAATAGTAGTCTGGGATATTGTCCAGCACCGCATTTCCAAAGGATCCTTTGAGCTGGGCTTTGCCATTGGCTGGACTGCTTCCAAAAGGGGCAAACAGATCTAGACTGGCAGTGATTGAAGGCTCCATGAGGGGCAGCAGAGAGAGACCCTGGAGGATAAATGTCCATTAGTAAAAATGAAGAAGCACTCTTGTAAACATCAATGGCAGAAATCATTTAGGAAATTCATTTTGGCCATCCTTTTACCTGTTTGAGTTGCTTTATCAGGGCTTCGGCACTTTTTCCAACTTCTTCCTTCTTGTTCTTCTTCCGTGCATTAGGCCCTCGGTCCCCAGTTGCCTTATTAGTGCGTTTTGGCTTTTGTACAGGAGCCCTTTTTGTTATAGACTGTAAATCCTGTAAGAGTTGAGAAAATGAATGAGATGTTCTTTCCACACAAACAACATGAGGGCAAAAAAAAAAAATCAAAAGCACTAAAGACAAACATACCTCCATATTTCGTGGAGTCCCTTGAAGTTTTTGCTCCAACATAGCTAGTTTGGTGTTGATGTGGCCATTGATTTCATTGTGGATACCTTCAGAAGGTCTCTGAGCACCAAGTTGAAGGTTCTTGGTCCTCAGGAGTTTCTGTAATAGTTGCTGTCCAGTCTCAGATCTAGGGCCTTGAGTCCCAGGGTCTCCAGCCACGCTTCCAGCATTAATAAAGCTAGTGTTGTTCCCGGAAGTAACCATCTCTCCCGTTGCTTCTCGCTTCACAGCACCAGGATGAGGCTCTGTTGCACCATCACACTGAACCTCTCTTGGTTCCTGTTTAATGTTCTGTAGGGTTATCTTACATAGCTCCCCTACTCTAGAGCTATGTTGTGTGTGAGGAGCATGGCTCTCTGTGACCTGCTGCGACTGTTGTTGAACATTCATGCCTTTCTGTGGACCATTGGGGGTGACTGAGGCTGTCTGACATGTTTCATTGCCTGATGTCTGAGTTTCTATTTTCAGTCCTGGACAATCAAGTGGACTCCTGGCTCCAGGTGACCTGAGTGGAGATGCCCTGACTTGGCTGTACGGACTCCCCCTTCCAGCCCTGTCAGCTATAGAAGGTGAGGAGACATGGGATGAATGGGGTGAGGCCGGGTGGGCTGGGCTCATGCCAAAGGGGCCTCTTGGAGAATACGCATGGGATGGAGAGCCCTGCATGCGGCCTGCTGCAGCCACCATTAGTGCTTGTTGGTTCTGGTTGGGAGTGGGTGGACGCATCCCCATTGCTTGATTAAATGTGTGCCGTTGTGCATCACCAGGAGAGTTGGGTAATGGCTGACGTGGAGATGTTGGTCTTACCATACGGCCATGGTCCATAGGGGAAGGTGGCACTGGTACCTGTCCTCTCATAATATGTTGCATCATCTCCCCTGGTGGTGGCTGTTGCTGCCCAGGGACCATCATCCCCTGCTGTATCTGAGGAGCAACACCAGGTTGGTGGCCCAACATGCCTGACTGTTGCTGAGTGCCCACTGCTCCTGGCTTCCCCATGGCTCCATATGGCATCTGTTGGCCTTCCATTCCTGGCATCTGCTGCCCAACCTGTGGCACCTGTCCTGGTGGCATGTGAGATCTTAACTGACCTTGCTGGCCTTGACTCATTGACATCCGCAGCATCTGTCCCTGTTGGAGCTGCCTCTGGGCAATCATGGCCTGGATGTGCTGTATCTGCTGGTTTGGGGGGAGATTGCGCAGCTGAGGATTCTGAGCAATAATAGCCTGGATGTTGATAGGGGTGCGGATCTGTCCTTGTGGAAGTGCAGGCCTTTGTGCCATCATCCCTTGCTGCTGGACCCTCATCATGCCCATCATGGCCTGTTTTTGCTGCTGGGCCATGAGAGCTTGCTGTTGTGGACTATGTCCCATCACAACAGGCTGTGGTTGGCCGGGATGGTTCTGGCCTATGATTTGCTGCTGGATGCTGGGATCTTGTGACTGCTGCATGGCATTTTGAACTGTTTGCTGTTGTTGCTGTTGAGCCAAGAAATCAATTGGTTTTCCTTCCTCTTTAATAGTCATCAGACCTGGCTTGTCAGCACCGAGGGAAATTTGCCTCTGGAGAGTGAGTGGAATTTGTTGCTGCTGTTGCTGAAGCACACCAGACTGTTGGTTTCCAATCATACCTGTCTGTTGCTCAGATACAGACTGAGGATTTGACTGTTGCTGCTGCTGCATATAAACCTGGTTTTGATGCTGCTGCTGCTGCTGCTGCTGTAATTGCTGCCTCCCCAAGTCAGTTTGATGATCATTTCCAGAGCCTAGTTGGGTCATCTGATTAGGAGTGGAGGGTCCACTCTGCTGTGGTGGCGTTCTCGAAACAGGGCTGAGGATCCCACCCTCTTTGGGGCCTGAGTTTTGGCTGTCTGTAGCTCCCTGTGGCTGGGGCGTGATACTTCCTGCTGAAGGGGAGGAGCCCATCTGTGGGGTAGAGGGTTGAGAGAGCCCTCCTTGCTCTTGGCTGGATTGACTGATCATCTGTGTAGGCTGTCTTTGCTGTACCATCTGCTGCTGCTGCTGCTGCTGAAGGTGAGCCAAATTCTTTGCAACATTCTGCTGCTGCTGCTGAGATGCAAGCATGCGTTGGGCCAGAATGTTCTGTTGTTGGGGAGTCAATTGGACCTGGGGACCCCTAAGGCCAGGGTGACCTGGAGATCCAACCATACCCTGCTGACCCATCATCAGCTGAGGCCGCTGTGGTGGTGGAACTGGCTGGTTGCCCATGATTCCAGTTTGAGCTGCCATCATGGCTTGAGCATGGTTAATAGGCTGGCCTCCTGCAAGGTTCTGGGGCAGCGGAGCCACAGACTGGCCTCCAACCATTCCTTGTGGAACCTGCACCATGGTCTGCTGATTGGGCTGCATTCCCTGTTGAGTGTTTGCTTGGTTGGCGAGCATTCCCTGTTGAGTGTTTGCTTGTTGTTGGGCCATTAGTGGGTTCCCCATCATACTGGCCTGATTTGGGTGTGGCATTGGTTGCTGGCCCATCATCACTTGTTGCTGCTGTTGCTGTTGCTGGAGCTTTGCCATCTGCATCCTATGCTGAAGCTGTCTTTCTTGGAGAAGCCGTGGGTCTGCACCTTGCATTCCAGGCCCTTGTGGGAAGAATCCTGTTGGAGCCCCAGGAGGACCTGGAGGCCTTACTACATTGGCTCCAAGTGTTGCAGGGAGCTGGGGTTGGGCTCCACCAATGAAGGGCTGGCCTTGGGGCATCCTGACAGGCATTCCAGCTTGGGGCATCATGCCAGGGTGCTGGCCCATTACTGGTGTTCCCTGCTGGCCCATCACCATCTGGCCAGGCATCTTGGGAAACATGTGAGGGGGCCCCCCCTGGGCAGAATGACCTGGGGTAAGAAGACCTGAGCCTTGCTGATGCTGCTGCTGCTTGCTTCTGTACTCTGCAATAAGATTGGTGTGCTCCTTTTGCTGCTTGCGTACCTAGAGGAGAATAATTATAAACAGATATTTATTTGCATATCAAAATGCCAAGTGCCATAAATGTAGAAAAGTTTGTAAACCTGATATCTACACACCTGGTCAAGCTGTTTCTGAATTTTGCTCTGCTCTTCTGTAACCAACTTTAGTTTCTCTGCATCGGCTTCAGCAAATTCCCTGCCAGCTTTTTTAGCAGTGCGCTGCTTAGCACACAGTGCCTTGCGTGATTTGCGGTGAACTCCAATCTGTTCCTCCAAGAATTTCAACTGCATTTGGAGTAACTGCTGGGTGTGAAGAAGCCATTCTTCATATTGGTGCTGTTCTGCATCGTCTGTAACAAAAGAGATAACTTAATACATCCTTAAAAAGAGAATGGGGTCAACAGTATTACATCTTTTCAAATGACATAATACATTTGTAACAAAACACAGTATTGGTTGAACATACTGATGATTCCTTGCACAAACTGGGGAGGGTTGGGTCTTGACTGGGTGGGATCACTGGTTTCTCCCTCCTAAACACAAAAAGAAAGCATTTATATGAATCAGTTACAGCAGAGAAGACTTGAAATTAAATACAAAAACATTCTGACAAGCAATACAGCATACCTTTGGTGGTCCAGATGTAAGTTGACCTGGATCTGTGCCTGGAGCAGAGGCCAGCCTCTGAGCAAGCAGAGAAACTTGTTGCCTGAAGAGAAAGTACAACATAAAACATATAACTATACCTGTAGTGTATTAAGCAATGGTCTGTAGGGGTTGTGTAGTTTCCAAACCACTGTGCATAAAAGTTGTAAATTACCGTGGTGTTACCACCACCTGATGGGTTTCTGGTGATGATATCTGATATTAGACAGTTAAACTGTGGCACTGCTGCATACTAGGTCACTCCCTTAGGAGAGGGAGTAGAACAGTCTTGAGAAAACAACAGTGTATGCACCTCAATATCTGCCTCAGTAGACTGTTGTGCCAGTACCAGTGCATACCCTATAGAAGATGTTTTTAGTAGCTATAGGAACAAATCTAACACCTAATCTTCAACTTGACCTGGCTATAATGAATCACCATTGTCAGTAGCTTTTAGCAGACTACTGGTGACTGAGTGGGCTGTTGTCAGCTTAGCCATGATACACAGTAGATTCTTTGTTCACAGCCAAGACCACAGAGTCAATCATAATATAACTGTCACAAATAAGTGACTGCTGGGTTATTAAAACAGTGCTTGTATGGGCCTTGTTTTGTATTGATCTGAACATAACAGCTTGAACCAGCAAAAGACTGAACTGACTACCTTTTTTTTTTTTTGGTCCACTAGCCAAATGGTTAGTGATTGGTCATATTTTGCCATCCATTCAATCGATTACCATTGGGGTCTTTTTTGGCTAGTGAGAAAGAAAATTTACCAGCATTTGGCTGGTAATGGTGCTAATTTTGTGACCTGCATACTACTAAACAGAATCAGCATTAAACATCTTGGCAGTATGAGGAATAGCGCAGAGGAGAAAATAAAAAATGAGTGTCCAGCAGGAAAGCTTAGCAGTACATCCGCTCAATCTGGCAGTACATGTAAAATACAGGGTACAGTGTGTAAGTTAATAAATGATACAGCTTCTCAAGGCCCAGGAAAGTCTACGAGACAGAGACTACAGTCTGGAAGTTAAGTACGAAAGGCAGTAAGTTTTATGGCTATTATGTAATGTTGACTTAATTGCATGTCATTAAGACCTACATATGCTAACTGTTCTTTTGTTATGTCAATGTAATTGAGCAGTGATTATTCTCGCTACTCCTAATATTAGCTTCCAAACAGGTCATTCTCACATCCTAACAGTTGGAAAAAACACAGCCGAACCTCCTAAAACTAGATAATAAGGTAATGAGTGACTGACAGTTACCATCAAGCCCAGAAAAATCAAATGCTTGCAGGTAGGATATAGTGACTGAGTTTTACCTTGAGAAGCCACTGTTCAGTTTTGTTACTGTTCACTTATTTTCAATAAATGGTTAAAGTCATTTTCTGTGTTTGGGCATTTCATTTTTGATATTAATGTCTACAGATACATGCCAAAAGCTGCTAATTAAGACACATTAAGATTAATTAAGATGATTAAGATAATGATGATGTGTCTACAGATGAAGGTTTTTATATAGCTATTAAAACGAACAAAAAAAAAATATAAAAAATAAAAAGTACCTGTTAATGCCAGGGGGAACAACCATTGGATCCTGGGCCAACACTTTCTTGATGCCCTTGAGTGCCACCATCTTTGCCTTGGCAATGGGATCCATGATGTCATCAGTTGCAAATTTGTCTAAATCTGCAATAAAAGGAATAAGGCATAACATGCTTATATAGTATGAAAAGAACATTACATGGAGTAACGACATTGACATTCCAAAGTGCTTACCTTTATCTGGGAAGAAATTGTTGGCCAGAGGTGACTGTTTGACCACCGGTTGCGGTTGTTGTGGATGACTGAGACCTGGCTGCCCCATCCTCATCATGGCCTGCTGCTGGGCCATGGCCATGTGAGGTGGCATTCCAGTTCCCATAAGCCTTTGCTGCTGCTGCTGCTGCTGTTGTAACATGTGTGGAGGACGGGGTACCATCCCAGGCTGAGCCATCATTCCTTGGGGTGGCGGACGATGATGGTGTGGCAGCATTATCTGCCCAGGCGCCTGTGGGGTCGGCTGTTGACTTGAGAGGCCAGGAAAATGAGGCGGCATGCCTCCCGGGTGGAGGGAACTGAGCTGTTGCTGCTGTTGCTGCTTTTGTTGTTCCTTCTTCTCATGCTCCAGCAGATCCTGTATTAAAAGAGGGAGTTCCCCATCTAAAGAGCTCTCTACCTTTGCCAAATCTACAGCAGGGGAGTGCTGCCCCCCTACATCAGGCAGCCCCAGTGGATCATCACCAATATCTGCGTGTGCAGAAGTTGGGGGAAAAGGCAATGGATCAGCTTGGCCTGGCAGTGGGTAAGGAAGTCCTCCTAATCGAACAGAACTTAGTGAAGCTGACTGGTTTTCTGGTTGTGCCACCTTGGCTGACGGTGTGGTCCCACCAAGAAGCATTGACACAGCCTCTCCTATTTCATCTTTCACCACAGTCTGTCCTGGCTGCAGCTGAGGGGTCAGACCCCTGTCCTCCACTTTGACCTTGGAGATATCGGCAGCTTCTGCAGAGGGTGGCAGTTGGTTAGCAGACCCCCCTGCAGTTCCAGGGGTTGTTGACTTCTGCCCTGGCTCCACCTTGGTTTCCACTTTAACAAGCACTGATCCAGAGGAAGATGAAGGTGCTTCACTTTCTGCCTCCACCAACCGCAGCTGGTCTGAGAAGACATCTTTAGGGTCTCCTTGGTCAAGTTCCGGGTCAGTGTAAGCCAGCAGGTCAAACTCATCACTGTTAAGCAAGTCATCTAAATGTGGATCATTGGTTTCAAGGTTGTCCAGATTGCCCAAGTCATCATCTCCTTTGTCAGGATCCAAGTCTAAAGCCAAATCATCCTCATCCTCGACACCTCCATCCCCTGGGGCATCCCCAAGCCCCTCAAGGTCAGGCTCTGGTAGTTCTTCGTTGTTTTCTACAGTGGCAGGCTGTGGCCCTGCGACTACGTTTCGTTGTTGAAGTTGAAGTTGATGCTGCTCAGTGCTAGGAATGTTTGGACTGGAAGTAGCTGCCTGGGTCTGCAGGTGGGGCTGTTGCGTTACTGGGCCAGTAGACTGCTGAGGCAGTAAAACTGACAGTCCGCCCTGCTGTAACCCCAGCTGCGAGTCGCTGCTCCCATCTGTTTGAATACCACCAGCTTGAGCAATGGGATGTTGCTGAACATAAGGTGCTGCCATCTCTTGCTGTGGGATAAAGAGACGTGTCCTGGGCTGGGGACCACGGGGCATAAACTGGGGTCGCATGGGTAGCCTCTGTGAGTTGTGTCTCAATTCAATAAACTGAGGTGGGGGTCCTTGACCCATTGGCTGCATGGTTTCTCCTCCATGTCCTGGTATCATGGTGTGAGGATTCCCCATTCCTTCCATACCCTGAATGTTGACAGCAGGGTTGAGATTGTGCCTTATGCCCATAGCCTCCATGCCAGGCTGGGGGAACCTCCTTGGACCTGGAGCCTGGCCCTGCCACTGAGGAGGGAATGGTGGACGGGCAAACATGCCCTGAGGTCTGGTGGGCCCTGGTTGCCTGAAGGATAGAGACACACACAAAAAATATATATATTTCAATTGAAACAATGTTTGTTGTACTACCAAATTTTGAAGATATAAGGGGTGGGACTAATTTAGGGTGCCAATTATTTCTGTGACCAATGTGTGCACCTGGGCTCATTCCCAAATCAGCTCCAATAATATTACAATTGCAAAATGTTTTATTTTTCCATATGTATGCAGCTAGAGACAACAACCAAAATGACTAATGCTGAAATTTCTTGTGTTAGCACTATTGAAACTGCGGTAAATTTGTAATTGTGGAACGGGAATCAAGTCTTGTTATTTCACACCAAATGTGAATCTACTTCAATGAGGTACTTACCTTAGTGCACTAGGATCCATGATGGCAGGGGTTCCTGTAGGTGGTGGGCGAATGAGCTTGTCCTCCATGCCTCCAACAGCCATGGGCATCTTGCCTGCCACAGAAGCCTGGGCTCCAGCAGTAGTTACAGCAACACGATCCTAAAGAGAGCAATAATAGCAAAAAGAGGTAAATGTAATATTCCCTTAATTTCTAATAAATTGTAAATGGTTGAATTTATACAAAGCGTCCATCCAAAACTCTACAATTCTTCAATCAATCATTCACACACACAAACAAGGCAGCTACCATGCAAGGCTTTTCTGACCATGAGGAGCAATTTCGGATTCAATGTCTTGCCCAAGGACACTTCAGCGTGTGGACGGGAGGAGCTGGGAACCACCAAACCTGCTGTGCCACAGCCGCTCTTGCTCACTTTGTGATTTAGATTGCACCAGTCAACAGAGAGACCAAAGTACAGCCTCGTCTATAAAATCGTGCATCTGTAACAGTATTTCATTTTTTTTTATCAACAACTCTTCAGCAGAGCAGGTACGTGCTGGGATTGTATCCAAAGGCATCGTTCTAATTTCTAAATCACACTGTTGTCAAGATTTTACATTTGTAAGATTTGTGGCATATTGCTCAAGGTGTGTGTGTACCTGTGGATAAGGTGGTGGAGCTCTGTGGGCCTTGTCTTGTTGAAAGGTTCCCATCTCTCCTCCAGACCAGCCAGGGGATGCACTGCCAGCAGCAGCAGCAGCCTCCTTCTCTTGTCTAATGGAATTTCTCTGCATTTGTTGTCTGATTAAGAATTCCCTCAGTTTCTGGCGCTAAAAAACACAACAAGCAAAACCATTAGCAAAACAACTAGGAGGTGCATAAAATTACTGTTCACTAGCTGATACTTTTTATACCTGTCGGTGCTTCTCCAGCTCAGAGGGGCTAAGCCCTACTAATGCGGGGTCCTGCACTGCTGAAATGTCAGGCATTTCTTGAGCACTTGGTAAAGCTGGCTGATGAGGTCCATCGGGAGGGCGGACAGCGGATAGTTCTTGAGATCCAGAAGGAGGTGGCACTCTGGAACCGAAGCCGTCTGCTCCCATAGTCTGCTGAGTTTGTGGCTGTGGTTGCTGAAGCTGACCCTGTAACATCTGACTCTGCTGTTGGGTTATTTGGAAGCCTCCCGTGCTTGGGCTACGGCAAAAATTAGGAGGTGCTGACGGTTTACCAGAGAGAGGATCCCCTGCTGAACTGTTGGTGGGATGGGGTGGAGGTGGCTGGTTAGGATGAGGTGAGCCTTTGTAACTTGCAGTTCCCTCTGGGGCGACAGAGGAGGGGCGAGGAGGTTTGTGGATAGTAGCAAAAGGGTCTCTAGATTGTGGCCTTGAAGGTGGCTGAGAACAAGGGTCTGGGGATTGGAAACGAGGGGTAGCAGGAGACTGGACAGAGTAAGCATCATTCGAGAGGCCACCAGGAGTGTGGGGAGAGCTGCCCTGGGACTGTGGGCTGGAGGGAACTCTTGGGCATAGTTCCTGTTGACCTACAGGGTGCCTCTGAGGTCCAAGAGAACAATTGTCGCCTGACTGCGGTCTTGGAGTTAGCGGTTGCTGAGTGTGGGGGTCAGAGAAAGGGTGGGAGGGAGACTGCCTGTAGCCTTCTGAAGGGTGGCCAGGAGAAGCTCCAGGATGAAGTGTTCCACCCTCCCCTTGGTGCATTCTTGGCGTCATAGGTGCCTTGAATAAACCATCACCAGTCTCCAGCATTCCAGCAGGGGAGCCAGTGGATAGGTCAGGTCTTCCAACTGCAGAGGAGCGCGGAGAAGGTGCACTCATATCAGCCCTGTACTGCCCTGTGCTTGCAGGTGAGGAAGCGACTGCAGAGGGTGATGGGGATGAACCATATTCTAGCCGTCCCATCCCTTGCTGGTTTCTGAAAGGGTCGCCATAGTGGGTATTGTGGGGTGGTGAGAAGATGGGTGACTCCCCAAGCCCAGCACCTCTTGAGTGAGGACTTTCTGGATGTCCTAGGGACTCCTGAGAGCCTTGCTGTGATTGTGGTAGATGACCCTGTTGCTGCTGCAGCTGTGATCTGAAGTAGGGGTCAACCTGCTGAGCCCGTCTGGGGGTTCCAGGAGTTCCTGGTTGCATGTCAAAGGGGCCTAGACTGGCTGGCCGTCCCTGAGGAGGACCCTGTGGGCCGGAAGCGGAATAACCTGAGGAAGAGGCCTGCAAGGGGCTGGCCCCAGTGTGGGAGAAGGGTGTAGTTGGATGGGAGTGAGAATGGGGTGACTGAGGAGGAAACTTGGCCAAGGGATCTGTCCGGATTTCAGCTGACCCTGGGGTCTTAACAGGTCCGTCTGAGAAAAAGACAGAGGATGATCCTGAATCTGGTGGGAAGGGAAAGGGGCTTTCTGCAGAGCTGGGCTGGGAAGAGATAGACGTAGAGCCTGAAGGTGGAGGGATCTGGAGGTGTAAACTGGGCCGCTCTCCCTTCACACGCCCTGGCTCTGTCTTGATTGGCCTGCACACTTGACTCTCTGCCTGCTGTGAGAAGAGGAGGAAACATTTACAATCTGCAACAAGACTCAAATGAAACATACACAACCTTTGTTCACCTTCACAATACAAAAGGATGCCTATGCTTAAACTCACCTTCTGTGCCTTGTTGATCCTCTGAGCTGCTCGGTTATCTTTGGCCTTTTGCTACAGAAAGAAATATTAAAGGAAATAATTAAACACACTTTCCTATATTTCTGTCTTTGGTAATTCTTTCCATATGGTCATATGATTAAACATTCAATAACAAGAATCAGGGTATCATTGACTACATTTTAGAAACTGCAGGAAGATTGTTACGTCTATATAAATTTATATTTATTTAAAAAATAAAACAGAACATACCAGATATGGAACCTTGTCAGCAGCTGACACCTTCCTCCAGATCTTCATGATTTGCTTACAGCGACTAGCCCAGTCTGTAAAAAGAGAAATGTTTGACAATATCAATATCTAAAAGTAATATAAACCTTAGTTTAACAAAGACTGATTATACAATGTTTGTATAATGTTGTCTAATAGGCTGTACATTCTGGTATACTATTTCTTCCACACTCACCAGGGTAGTCCTGTTTGAGTTTGGGAAAGTTGGTATTGGCATAAAGAACTGGGGAAATGGTTGACAGTTCTCCCAGCTCCTCATCTTTCTCCCAGCGCTGGAGACTACGCTGGTTGTAGGACAGCCCATCACCTTCTGCCTCAGTGGGGGTTGGTGGGGAGGAGGGGGTTGCTGGGGTAGAGGGAGTGGCCCCGGGGCTCTCCTCACCCCCATCTGGACTGAACAGTCCTCCTCGGTCCCTGCACATCAAATGAGAGTGTTGTCTTAAATAAAGGGCGTGTGTCAACAACAGCAATAAAAGTCTATTTTAAATTGGACAAAACAAAATGACATCTGCTTTTACATTGTGATTTTCCACACATGATAGATTGTTGGAAAATAAAACGCATTAGGTAATTCAATATTGGACCTACCGCATGTCAAAGAACGGTGACTGAGAGAGGCCGGGAAAGGCGTCCATCATTCCAGCTGAGGGCAGGGACCCTGCAAGACATTTGTTATGCATGTCCTCAATCGTACAACAAATATGGTTCTGAACTTCAAAAAGGTTTTAATGATATCATGAGTTCATCTGCAGGCACCCCCTGTACACACCTGAGAGGAGAGCTCTCTGTGGCAGAGTGCTACGATTGAGTTCTCCCTTACTGCCCTCCAAGATGGGCTTCATGCCGCCCAAAGACGAGCCATCTGACACTCCCAGAACCTTCCTGAAGAACTGCTCGGAGTCCTGACTCTCCACCCCTTGTGGAAGACCTGTCATTACAGAAAAACATTATGTAAGGCATGATGTTAACATTAGATATTAGATATTTCCTGAAGTTAATGTTGCATACTGTAGATACCAAAGTATCCTCTCAAGGAAGTACCTTCACTTTTTTCTGCATCAGAGTCATGAGGATCAGTTGATGCCTGGTCCTTCAGCGATGAGGATGGTGCAGAAACTCCTTAAATGTGTAATTTTAAACAAACAATTAACTTAAGACCATAACAATAAACCAGTAGTATCAGTGTCCAAACAGGCACTTACCTGCACCTTCTCCCTGAGCCTGGGGGGCCTCACTGCCCTCTTGCTTGAGAGGAAAATCATCTTTCACCACACGATCCTTGGCCTCAGCTAGTGAAAAAAGCAAAAAGGTCACACACTGTGTACTGACCTTTTTCACATCCAGTGTCACAAATAATTTTCATGTGTCACAGGTTAAGTTAGTGTTCTTACTCTCTGGGGCAGTAGTTTTAAGTCCTGATGGTGCTGGTAATGAAGGTCGGACAAGGCATGCGCCTGGCCTCTGCCCTGGTGGTATCATCACAGCTTTCTTACTCAAGTCTATTAGTGTCTTCCCAAAGAAAGCCTCCTGCAAAGAATTACAAACATTTAGTGTATGAGTATCATTCATATATATCATTGGATATCTCGGACATAGAGAGACTACAAACCTGAAGATAAGTTGGAAACATGTCCTCAAGTTTGCTCTTCTTCCGGCCCCGACGTTTCTTGGCCTGTTCTTCGCCCTCCACTGGTTTAGGATCCATTATGTTATCTGTGTCAGGGTGGGGTCCTACACATATATGTAATCATGAAATTTGATTTCCAAAACTTACCATATTCACAAAACACAACTGCGCTTACACCGCCACTAGTAATGGAAGGATGATAATAATGGAAGGGTGTTCAGACCAAAAACAGTCACGTTAAAAAAACGTTAGTAGTCTCACTGAGTCGATGTAATGGCCTTATTCAAAAGAATGAGGAGTCTCAATCTGATATTTAAAAAATGTCTTTAGTAAAGAGCTGAATGCCCACACCATTTGTAAGTATTTCTTTCTGAGACCAAATTCATGATAATTATGTCATTATTTTATTATAAATATTAGATAGATTATTTATCCCCGAAGGGAAATTA
>NW_023339707.1:13132592-13137614 GCF_004916995.1 Morone saxatilis
TAATGTTATAGCAGCTGATTAAGAATCAATTATTATTAGAAAGTCTTATTGCAGTGGGGAGGATTGCAATTGAATGAAAATTGAAATGAAATTCAACTATCTCTTGTCACTAACCTTCATCAATTGTTCTTTCTATTGGCTGTCCATCTAACATAGTCTCACCAGCCAGCTGGGCAAAAAATTCTTTCTTCATCCGTGTGTGACACTTCCTTTGTCGCACCATGAAGCCTCCAATTCCTAGTACAGAACATAATATTTGTAAATATTTAGTGGATGCTTAGACATCTATGTGGATGTTATAAGTTGTTTTGTGAAATTCTGGGTATATTACCAGGCCTGTAAGGTTTCCGCTTTCTTTTTTTGCCATCATCTGTCTCCTCTGCTCCTCCTTTGAGACCCTCGCAGTCAGCCATGCCTTCAGTTCCCTCTGCACCGGCACCCTCTCTTTCGGGGCTTCCAGGGTTCTCCATCTTGGTTTCACATTCCATGGGCTCCCCACAGCCTAGATATACAGAATAACATTGAATTTGTAAGTCTTGCAATAAAAAGGAGCAAAACACCCTGGAAAATTATTATGGGTGTGGAGTGTATGCAAACCTTTTCCATCCTCAGCGTCTCCATCAACCTCCCTCAGATCCATTCCATCAGGACCTCCTTCACAACACAGAGTGCCGAGACGGGAACGGCGCTGCCGTCTCTTGTGTAGGGGAGACATGGAGATGCTGCGAAGCAGGGACATACCCGATTCTGTCAGCCACACACCCTCCAACCGGTAGAACTGGGGTTCTGTAAAGGGACATTTGCAAATATGAGTGACTTACAATACAACAAATAAAAAGTGACCAGGCAGAATCTGCTTGTGATAATAAACACGAATAAGCAAAAACAACTAACCTGGTTCTTTGATCTTTATTGAAGCCATAATGGCTGACTCCACTACCGTGAACAAAGGCAAAAAGCAGGTAGAGAAAGCAAAAGAAAATAATGTTATAAAAAAATATCCTGTATATATTTTTGAAAACATGATTTGTGTATTCAATTTTAAAGCAGGGTCGTTCTGAGACTTACCCACAGGTTTTGGAACATATGGGGTGCAGGATGTGCATGCAAAGCCTTCATCAGAAGCTTGTTCCACCTCATCCTCTGTGTACAGACTCTCACAAACAGCATGGACCCATCTGCACAGGCACACAGAAATACATTGATTTGCGGTGTGATTTGTTATGAAACGTATGCATATCAAAGATGTTATGGAATAATTCATGACATGAAAAATACATAAATAATCCATCCCCCCCTTGTCTTCATTAGCTGCAGTCTCATGAATACCTCAGTTTCTGGTGTGTGCATGTGTAGTTCTAATGAGCAGTACCCACCGATCACAGTACTGACACTGCAGCAGCAGCTCCTCCTCCATGAAGTTCTCTCTGCATACTGGACAAGTGACAAGGCTGGCACAGGGGCCACAGTGGGTGTAGTTGTTCTGCCACTCACAGTGGAAACCCGGTGAGTTGGAACCACACTGCACACAGCACACACACCTGCGCAGAAGTAGTAAACCACTCTGTAACAATTACACAGCTAATATGCAAGAAAAAAGACAAATACAGATGCCTATGTGAGAAGTGTATCAATTTGTTCATTGCTACAGAAGCAAGAGGCAGAGAGATGGGCCTCTGAATTGCAAATGCAGGGCTGTGGCATGAGTGCTTTACATAATATGCAAATATACATGTATTCATTTCCATCTGACCCCATTCAAAGCTATAAGGCTGAACGAAGCATTGTGCTCCTACAGTTTAAATGTTTTTTTTTACCATTTGCACTTCCAACCACCCTTGGGAACATTGTGCAGGGGTGGGTCCAAGCAGTAGGTGTGATAGCTGACATCACAGTCATCACACAGCAGCAGACGGGAGGGGTCCGAAGCCTTTCCACACACCTCACACACAATGCATTCCAAACAGCGCCAGCCCTTACGGAGCATCGTCTTGGTGATCTACAGAAGATATCAGGTTTAAATATATCTGGATTTACATAATACATTGATAAAAAAAAAAAATTAAGGGATAGCTTTGTGGTTACCTTGCTGTTCACACAGTAAGGATGGTAACATTGGGCACACTGAGCACAAGCCAACAACTGCCCCTCTGCACCCTTTCCAAAACTGCCACACACAACACACATATCCTAAAACAGAGGAGAGAAAGTGAGAATGAAAAATGAAAGAGGGGAAACAAAGAGTCTATTTGTGTTACATTTCAAAGTGACAACGGCTGTTCTTGGCACAGCAAGTGCCACGGGGTAACTAAAAATGTCACATTACAACAATAGCTGTACCTGGAGCAGGACAAATTTATCAGTGTTTGAGAAAAGAACCACTGTGTTCTGCATGGTGTCATCTTCTTCATCATCTTCCTCCTTACTTATTCCAGTGTCTGAGGTCATGCTTAGCTGTGGGCAGGGATAAGGTGATGAACAGTTACAAACATGTTAGACAAATAATTTAAAACAGTGATTATGACCGCATTATAAAAAGAGAAAGAATTAAAAAAAAAGAACTGAATGGTGTGCGAAGTACAGCTCACCAAAAAGGCATCAATGCAGGAGGCCATGGCTTTGAGGCGTGACCTCCCACCACGCCCTCTCCCTCCACCACCCCCTCGAGGTCTACGCTTCCCAGGAAAACTATTGCTTCGCCCCTACAAGCCAAGAAAAAACCATTGTGTCAAGTCATGTTTTGAGAATGTGACAATGAGATCTTAAAAGGAAAAAACAATAGTTAAAAGTAATATGTCGGGTGGTTGAACATAATGATCAATAAACACAAACCACCTTGTACATGGTGACCTCACCTGTTTGATCCGTGAGCGGCCTGGGGATCCTCTGCGTTTTGCCTTCTCTCTGTCGCTTCTGAGTGGTTCGAAGGGAAGCGAGTCATCGGTCTCAGTGAGCAGGTTATCTGTGTGTGAGCGGCCAGCAGGTACAAGGCCAAGTTCTATAGAGAGCTGAGGATCGGGTTCTCCTGGAGAGCCCATAAAGCCACTGCTGCTCTCATCTCCGTGGCTCATATTGGACATCTCGTCCAGCAGCAATTCAGGCTTAGTCTCTTGCTCGTGCTGTTCCTGCTTTATGTCCACAATATGCTCTTCTTCTTTCATTGGCTCATCATCATCTTCGTCGTCCTCCTCCTCCTCCTCCTCAGAGTGAGGTAGTAACCTCCCTTCCATGTCCACAGCAGAGAGGGACTCTTGTGTGTCTACTGATAAAGAAAGAGGAGAGGGAGACCGGTGGTCCAGGCGTGGACTTCTATCCTGCTGATTAGCCATGGGCAAATACTCTGCTTTGTCCACAGAGGCAGGAGAAGCTGGTAACTTTGGTGGATCCTTACTAAATGGTTCTGTGATTGGCATGCCATCAGAGCCACTGTTTAATAACTCTGCTGATACTTCTTGTTCTGCTGAGGGAGTGGTCTCCTGCTTCTCCTCCTCTTTCTCCACCTCCATATTTTCAGGGCCCTGCAGTGACACCGGTGTTGGCTCTACTTCAGGGTTGTCAGACTGCGTCTCTGCTGTGGGGTCCGAAGAAGGGGCGACATGGGTCACCTGGCTGACTGCCTCTTCTGCTCTCTCTTCATCAGCAGGTAGACAAGAGCCCCCGTGTTCTGTTGTTGCACATTCTACATTTGAGATTAAGGAATGCGTGCTTATTAGTGTCAACATTTATAAATCTATCATTAGTTACGGCACACCATCATACAAATAATTACTACAGTGTGTTCTGTGTTTACCCGTGGACTGAGGTGGAGCAGCGGGTGCATCAGAGGTGAATTCTTCTGTTGCTACCTTCGGCTCATCCTCTATGATCCTCTCCCCAATGTCTGTTGTCTCAACAACTGCAGACTCCACCCCTAAAGCCAAAAGTAGTTAACTCACAGAGGAACATCTTGGACATAAACAAGTTACATTCTTTTACTAGTTCAATAAAACTCATCACTGGTATGTCTTGTAAGCTCTCGTGTTGTGTCTGACTCAGACTTACCCAGGTCCATGGGCGTCTCTTTGTCAGTCGTGGTTTCAACCTGACCAATCTCTGAAGTGCCTCTCTGTACTGGTGTCACCTCTGATAAATCTTTGTGCTCTTCAGTCACCATGTCTGCATCTGTTTGGATTGTCATCTCCACCAAATCCACATGTCCTTCAGTCTTTTCAGATGCCCCTCTGGTTTGTATCTCTGCTGTATACGGTTGAGTGACAGGCTGCTGATCCTTGCAAAGCAGGCAAATGCACTTGGCTTCTGGAAGCTCTCCTGGTAAAGCACACTCATTGTGCACCCACCTAAGACAATAAAGACACCATCAAAAAATATTTTGTGACCATGTGAGCGACAAGCCCACACATCATATTACCTCCAATGAACACTATTGCGCTTGTGCATAAAACTAACCTGTGGCACATGCTGCAGCACTGCAGAGTGACAGATGGGTTGGCAGCTTTGCTGCACACGCCACACGTAGAGCTGCGGCGACGCTGGCAGGCCTCACACACAGAGTAGTTGTCAAACCACTGGGCCGAACCTGGCTGCACCAGTCCACGGACACCACACTCCGTGCACACACGACACCTCTGATATGATACAGATTTAATGGAGATTAAAAAAAAGAAGCACATGAAAAAGGTGAACACTCAAATGCCCTGATAAAATAAAAAACATTTTGTGACAGGAAGATTCAGTCTCAAAAAACTACATGAACTTGCTTTCACAATGAGTATTTACGGTAAGGTCATCTATTTGTACAGAGCTGAATGACAAACGAGACTTACTCTGCATTTCCATGGGTCAGAGGGAAGAGAATCCATGGCTGGCTGAAGACAGAAGGTGTGGTAGCCCTTATCACAGGCATCGCATACCAACATTTTGGAGTCTTCTCCTGGTTGTCTAAGAAAAAGAAGAAATGGAAATAGAGTTAAAGTACAGTAGGTAAAATGACTTTTTAAAAATTATGTAACTATCATGCAAAAC
>NW_023339707.1:13137643-13177788 GCF_004916995.1 Morone saxatilis
AAATTGGTCTCACCTGCAAGTCTGGCACACTTTACACTCTGGGCACTGCCATCCTGCCCGCTGGATGGGCGTGGCACCAATCTCCAAACATGCCGCATGATAATGTAGGCCACAACCCGTACAGAACAGCAAGTCTGTGAGCTCCCCCGCTGAGTCACACACTGCACACCAAGCCTCCTCACCTGCTGTAAAAAAATAAATAAAAAAATATACACAGAAATTAGGGTTGTACAATTAATCAAAATTGTAATATGGCAAAATGTCTTCAATTCTAAAGGGTAAAATGTGTGACAAAACAGCTTTATAATGAAGTACTAGAGTTCTGAAGAAAACACATTTGTTTGGTACGGACTCAAACAAATTTTTTTCCGATTTTTCAGTGAAAATAAAAATAGTGATGCAAAAATGATATTTTATGACAAAGAGCAGAAAATGTTAGCTTTGGTAGAATGGCAGTCTACAACTGATAAGGCCAAAATCAGTATGGAGCACACCAGTTGTCTTACAGGAATTATGAGAAAGCGTTACAGCTTTGGCCTCGGACTAAAGACAGTCTAAAGTCTTTACTGTGAGCATTTGGCCTAAGTAATGACATCACAATTTTGACAAAGATGTCTGGTTCTCTTACCCAATTCCTCTGCCTTGTCTATGTGCTCTGGACAGAGGAGGACCAACTGCTTCATAGACTGGAAGGATCCACTGGCTGCCGAGCAGGGGAAGTGGTAGAACCGTGAGCAGCCCTCAGCATGGCATTGAATGGTTGCACCTAGCCTTTTGCAGTATTCGCAAAGCTGAAACAAAGCAATGGTAACAAGTAAGATTTTGTGAAGGAAGACTCCGTTAATCCCTATATTCCCACCAAATACCATCAAATTCAAGTCTACGGACAGTGCACTTACCCGCTGCGTCCCTGAGATAACGGCCTTATCCACGTTCTCCAGCTCCTCATTCTCCATGCGCTTCACTCCCTCCGACCACACCGCACACCAGTGATGCACCCAACAACCCCCTGTTCATTGTAAAAGCCCAACATCAGTAACATTTCCAACTACATATGACAATATATTTCATTTGACGACAGAAAAACATCTATAGTTTCATATTTTGCTCTATCGTTTCTATTAATGTATCACAAATCACACTCTTCCAGAGTTCACATGAGAAAAAAATGCGCTCTGAAGAGGTTGATGAGGCAGAGATGCAATGCAAAACAGGCATTTGCCCAGAATTTATTCACAAACTACTTTAATCTGCTCACCTTGCTTGAAATTTTGGTCATATCGTCTAGCCCTATGTGTGCTATTTATCTACTAGATGAAACCTATAATATTAATTTATAAATAAAACATTTTTTTTTACACTAATGGTATATAACAGTATAATGTTTTAAGTTCAACCTGAGTCGTCAAAGAGTGCCGCCAGACAGGGAGAGTCGGAAAATCCAATGGAAGACAGGTCATCATTCCCGGGCTGAGGCAGTGGAGAAGCTGATGGCTTGAGGGTGGGCCGCTCAGAAGATGACCCAAAGTGTCTCAGTTCCCGCTGTCCATGCAGGCTCCGCTCCACACAGTTACAAAGGGCACAGGCTCGAACGCTCTCTCTGTACAGACACAAACAAAATTGTTAAAAAAACAACAAATGTTTTGATGTTGCATAAGCAGCTCCTTGGGATAAAGACCACAACAAAATCCGATCTGAATGAATGAAAAACGTACACAGGTGTGCTGGAAGAGGCTGCAGTAGCACCAGACACATCCTCAGCAGCAGGAAGGGCTTTAGACTCCTCCTCAGAGGAGACAAGCTGCTTTGAAGGGGCATTGTCATCAGCTAGAACACAAAAAGAAGAAAATAATCTTTTTAAGGCAAACATTGCACAAAATAATGGGCACAAATGGCTTTTCCCAAACCTATATTAACTTATCTGCTATGAGGAAACAAAAACTTTTAATGTGATCGCCTCACTGTCAGCACCTCAAATAAATTACATTAATCGATCTCTATTGTGGAAATTCAAAATGTGTTTGTTATGTGTAACCATGTCCATTTCTCTTTCAGAGCAAAGTCACACTGTGATATTACTCGTCTTCCTGTAGAACAGTGTACATTTATAGTGGATGAGGTTGGGACAGGTGGACATTTTTTAAAAACAACACATTACCTGTTGGTTCAGAGTCATTCTCTTCGCAGTTCGATTTCTGCTCGTCCATCCCCTGTACTGATTTTGACCTCCTTGACAGAGATCTGCATTTTAAAAACACAAGTAGAATCAGCTTGTAAATGTCAATCAGAAGTAGAAAGGTTTAACTAAATTATTCACAGTATGTAAACAGTGTCTGGGTATCTTATCTGATAACTGGCTGTACCATAAACATTTGGTCTGTTATCGTGGCGTAAAGAGAGAGAGTAGATCTGAAAAGATATGTAAAAAAAATACTAAATGTATGAGATTTAGGGTTTTCCCATTAAAAATTAACATCAAAGTCAAATGCACGTTTCCAGTTACTAAAATAGAAAATGCCCTTGTTCACTAGTCAACATGTTTATAATCATTTAAAAAAAGGATATCCCTAAAATGCATCTTTCCTTGCCACACACTAGTCTCCCTACACATCCAAAAGCACTTCTTACATTAAGACTCACAACCAACACCATAACAAATTAAATAAGGCTGTTAACGTGTAGTTAAGATGATTTCCTTGTGTTCAATCTGACCAACGTTAGCACTAATGCAATCGAGCTTACACGCAAACTCATGAAAATAGCGCGATGGTTTACAGGAGACAGATCAATCGGAAACCGCTTTAACAATTCAACTTATCATTTACCCCGCAATGCATAATCCAAATCGGTCAAACTGCAGCGTCAAAAAGCGCTAAATGTTAAAACTAAAATGGTGTTTTCCTAAATTAAACAACCATAAATCGGGATACACAAAGAAAACACAACTTCCGTGTGTAGAACTTCCTGTTGCAGCGGGACTCCTTTCGTGCAGAACCTTTGTCGATCACATCATAGTTCCGCTACGAGATTCTCGCCATTAACAAAAATAAAAATAAAAAAAATACTGTAAAACAAAACAATGCAGCACTGGACGGGCTCACCGTGTTTTCATCCGCACAGCTAATAACAGGAAGTCATATCGTGATTATTGTTTAATAATGCCATGAACAGATAATACTTTAAAAAGGGGCCGATCGGCTTCGCTTGGTGTGTTTTTTTATTTTTTATTTTTTTTCTTCAACCTATGGTATATAACTGCCTCACCAATATGTGTTCACATCATCGTGTATGTTACAACACAAATACCCGGGAGAATCGGCCGTGCTGCGCTGTGTTATGCTCTGATCCAATGGGCTTTAAACACAATACATGCGACAGCGACTTACAAATCCAGATCCAGCTGAGTGTATCGCAGTATTTTCGTCTGTTACAAAACAAAACCCAGTGTGCTATCACACTTCGAGAAGCATACTGTGAGCTAACGAGATCCTACACATTTAGAAAATGTTCCCTGTTCGCGGAGGCAGATCCCCAGACCGAGAACGAGTGCTCCTTTTCTCGTGTTTATTAAGCATGGGGAGCAGATTTCATTCATCACAACTAAAGAGCAGACTGTAATGCATTATAACACCAAACCACCGCCGATGTATATATGCAGCTTTGTCGAATTTATTTAGGGCGGTTGTTTTCTTTAATGTTTGTTCTTTAGCCGAAACTCCCAAAAATACAATTCAACATACCGGCACTACTAACCTAACCCACAGAGTACATGGCACTGTATACCGCCGCTTAGGTAAAGGCACAACAAGCTGTAAATGGCAGAAAGCATTTGAGCTGATGGACAGAATTAATTTGACGTTACATCTTCGTAATAAACGTACTCGGCGGCAGCAACACTGGAAACGCGCTGAACAACAAACTAACGTCAAATACAAGTCCCACAAAACCTCACCGGTGTTACAGCACAGCTAATGAGGGTATTAAATGGGGCTTTGTCTCTCAAATTAAGTTGCTTGTGTCCAGAGCAAAAGTGATGACATGATGGCTAAGTTAACGTCTTAACATCCTGGCTAGCTAAGTTAACATGTAAAGTGTTAACGCTACAAATTAACTTTCACGGTGAACGCGTTTTGTTGTTTTTTTATTTTTTATTTTGTTCGGTTGGCCGACAGCAGCTGTTGTTGTTTGTCGCGGTGCCACGGTAAAAAGCGATTGAGATTTTATAGTTGAATAACTGCAGAGCTAAGCACTATTCCTCAATGTAAACACCGACTTCAAAGGGTTGGTTCTGTCCAGCACATAGTCATGTCCATGTCACTAGCGACGGGCTGATACGGAAAAGCTAACAACTACCAACGGTGACGTAGCAGCAAAGTGTCCAGAAGAGGCAAAACTACGAGAAATATATCCAATCTCATGCACTGGCACATATACTTCTACAATTATCAACCGGGTACTCTATGGATCAAAGCCTGGGAACCGCCAACGCAGAACATATATCAACATAAAGTTAGCGCCCAGGTAACATAGCCGCCACTCCAGCAAGTAGACCGCCCCATCTGGTCGAAGCTAACGGCTAAATGTTACCGATAGCAGAGCTACCATTACCCGGTCTAAGGTCAGGGTTGGTGTGTCTTTAGGTTCGTCTGTTGCAAGAAGTTCAAAGAGGCCATAATCAAAACTGCTCACCTCACAAAAACAATATCGTCTCCTCATACATCAGCAAAATCCAAACAGCCACACAGCTTCCCAAAACGCTGATGGTCGCTTCATTTTATGTACCGGACTACCGCTGCAGCTAGCCGGCTGGAGGCAGAGTGGGGGAAGTGCACGACGGCGGAAGGCAGGCAGGCTGTGCGGCGCTGCTAGCCGACCAGCTAGCTCCCCAGCAACTTGAGCTTTGTGTCGAGTGCTCGCGTACTGCCGGGGAACTACCGAGCACCGAGACGAGTCTTCAACCAGTCCCGAGAAAGGCTCCCCTGCTCCGCACGCCGAATCCAAACACTACCTATCCGGCTTGTTGATTTAGCTCGAATGCTAATAAGCTGATAGCAGTTAGCCTCGGCTCTGCTCTGGAATCTCGCTCGCGAGGTCGTTAAAGCTGCTGCAAGTTTGCACCAAACAGTTGCACCCGACAGTGACAGCCCCAAACTTTGTTGACACGACTGTACATATATATATTTTTTTTTCCTTTGAAGTTTTAGTCGACTGCAGACATTCGTCTACCTAGATTCTGCAGCTCAACTTTGCATTGGGTACCCTTGTGTGGGTCACTAGCATCTCTTCACTTCGCCGAACTGCGTCGCGTCTAACACACGGCTGTTCCGCCGAGTGGCTAGCCGCTGCTAACAGTGCGAGCTAATAACAACTACGTCAAAACAAATTTAATTCATGCGAAATAACGAGCGGAAAGATTGTTTTATTAGTGGATATCAGTAAAAAAAAAAAAAAAACTGGCCCCGGGCTTTAGTGCAACAGTGAACAGCTTTGTGCGAGGTTTGTTAATTTACGACACAGCACGAGATTTTAATGTGGAGAGCGCGGACCGCAGGAATATGGTAGATATCAGATATTAGGTCATTAGATTTTCGGATCTAGGGAAGCCATTTTTCATTAGATTGTTATGATTGTACGACCAAAGCTACTTTGTCGTGCCTGCCGATGAATGCATTTGTTTTTATTAACGATCAGCCGCGACGCATAACAGAGTTGGCTTATATTAATAATTATCTTACAAATCTCTCTTTAAATTCATTTTGTAATTAACATAAATATGTATTTCGCCTGTTTCTTTCTGATATGAAATGCGCATTTGGCCGGCGTGACTGAGACCGATTGGGAAGAGTAATCGACTTCAATCTGCCATGATCTGAAATTACCCTTCACCAAGGTTTCAGCAGGTTCACTGATGATAACTATAACCGAAATAAGCCAGTACACCGTATGCTGCTTATTTTGAGATGTTTATTGTGTACACTTTATTGTGACAATGTGGGGCTTCGTTGTTTTGTCTTATTACCCAGGCATGTAATTACCATCCACGTTGGTAGTATTTGTACATTATCAAGCGACATGGAAACGAGTAATGCAAATAAAGTAATTGTATAGACCCTAAATAATACTATATTGTGTTTAAAAGGCTGGAAACACGTTCAGCCCTCCAGCAGAGAAGAAGACTCACTGACACTGAAACAGCAGATTTACTAATAATTACTTGTTCATGTATTTCATGTTAAAATCTGATCTGAACTAAAGTCAGGGATCAATCATAATGTTACCGAACAGGTCTCCTGTAGGGGGGTGGGATTAGGAGCTGGGTCTCTATCATTAGGTTGCCTTATCACTGTGAGAAAATAACAGTGGCATTAGGGAACCAGGGAGGATGGGTCCAACAAAAGTTGTTAGGAGAACTGCTCAATTCCTTAAATTGTTACTTTTGAGTTAAACTAATACCCAGCAATGGCATGTTAAGATCTTCATACCTCGTGTATAGCAACTTTGACACACAGACAGAGAAGTAAAGTAAAATGTATATATATATATATATATTTTTTTATTTCAAGAAGTGTGAACAGCCCAAAACGAATTCTGGTGGGAAAAAAATCCTTTCTTCTGTAGACTACTAAACTGTTCACTGTCAGCTCTGGCAAATCCTCTTGTATATGTACAAGAGGATCTTGTAGTAGGATCTTTCAGGGGCCACAATGTGAACAATAAGCCCGAGGCAATAAACACAGTGAAGCTTATATGTCATTGAAATGATCCTGTGAACTTAGAGAAAATTAGATTGGGTAACAGTCTGTCCCATTATGAGAAGGTCACAGGTTTCAGCCACATCGGCTACTGTATATCTCCTGTCATGCCCTAGAGGAAAACACTGAAATGTTACAGCTAAATATCTATACTGGGGAAATAACTCAACACTTACAAGTAACTGTAGAGAAGAGCATCTGCTAAATGTCTCTAATATAAAGGTAATGTTAGTGATCACTCACAAATGCCTGACAGCTCATCAAGAAGATACAATACATTGTGTGCTACCTAAGCAGTGTGCAACCACCTGCTGAATGGGGGGGGGGCTTCACTGTCTGTGCTAATGCATAATGTGCAGAGGCATCTATGTGCAGAATTTGGACCCCGGGGCTCAGATGAGACAGAACCATTACAATTGCTGGAATTCTTGTGCAGTTGGCAACCATGCAACTAACTAAAAAGATGTAGAAGATGTTTTGATTGTGATAAAACTCAACAGTACCCTGTAAGTTGTTATAAGAATATATTCATATTTATGGTTTTTGATAGTTTTCACTAGATTGACTGAAACATCAGCCTGGTTTAAATCACAAATGGAGTCGTAAACTCTATTTTCTGCAATACAAAAAAAAAAAAAGACCTGTGAGGACAGTTATTCACTGATGCATCTTTCTCCTTCATGTTTCATTTATTATTGTCATTGAAATGTTTTTGTTGTTGTTCAAGCCTGATGACGCTGTTCTGTATTTTACAAACAGAAGTACATACAAGTATATTTTGGTCAGGAAATGCCTGAATTTAATGCCTGAACGTGGGGTGTGCAGGTTCTCATTTTGAAAATAGGTTATTACTGGTCCCTCTGACAGGATTAGTTAACTCCCCATTCAGCTTTAGCAAGATTGGATTAGATTTTATTTGTTGGGGGGGGGGGGGGACTGACTGGAAGAGAGTAACTGATTGGCTGATGGGTGTAAATAGAGGGTGGTATTAGGACACCAGACTTTTCCTATTGGCCAGTCAATGGAGCGGGTGCTTTCCCATCTGCCTCCTGCATCTCAAGGATAATCCCCTAGAAATACCTCCACAGATGTTTACAGAGCAGAAACCGGAAGAAGAGAATACAGTTTTTGGGTCTCAGTGTGCACTTTAATACAGTTACAATCAAGAGCGCTAGAAAAAAAACAGTGTAGGCTACTTTTATAGGATGCAATTCATGGTTTGTTTTCTTAATATTTTATCTGTTTTGAATCCATAGTTCTGATAGCAAAGTATAAATATTTTTCTTTTACCAATAAACTATAAGTAAGTATTAAAAATCCATTCAAGGTTTATTAAATTACAGTTTATTATATAGTAGTTATTAAAAGTACAAATACATTAAAGAATGTAAAACTCACAGGCAGAATATCAGTTCCTCCACAAGGGGGTGTATAACCTTGTGAACATATCTTGAATCTTGCCTTACACATTATTATGAACCTTTGAAAAGTAGTTTTACATGTAAAATAATTAAAGTAAACGTTTACTAGTAACTGTAGACATAGCCTAGATGAGATAGAAACATTAGAAAGTTGTGTCAGCCATGAACTGTGCTAAATATCTAACAGATATAGTACTTGTGACCCAAATTGATCAGTGGTTACTAATGAAACTGTCTCCTCTAAGATTGTAGGAAACCTGATAACTGCTTTGGAGTAGCCATGTGATAAAAGTCTGTGACTGATAAAGTCAAGGTGCTGGCACAGTGTGGGGAATATTAAGTACGTCTGGGCTTTTCATTAACCAGTCAGCCTGTTAGACTAGATTTCCACAGAGGTCTTGGACACTGTAACATACATAATGCTCAACTATGACCCGAGAAATGATCTTTTGCATATGTCTCAGGTTTCTCACACAAAAGCAACTCAGTTTTGCTAAACAAGCAAAAGGCAAATCAGCTTAACAGACAAAATTTACTCCACAGCTGAAGAAAAAGCAGAGTGTTGCTTAATAAAATGACATTTTAATTTGTTTTATGACACGACAATAAGTAAAGAAATACATGTAGTGGAATTATTATAATACAATTAAACATGTATATATTATGATTCAGATAGTACAAAAATAAAGATTCTGTTGTGGGAAAATTCAGTCCTATCCCATTAAGAATATATATATATATATTACATATATAACTGAAATAATTAAAAGAAATAACATGATGTACAAATACACTATGATACAGTCATTTTGGCATGACCATTTTACATCAACCTGCTCAGACAATATGTTTAATCAAACTCAAACTTTTATAACATCAGTAAAGTATTAGAATGTATATTATTACGATAGATTATAATGCAAACAATGGTGGAAAAAAGCAAGCAAGCCATTCCAGTGCTTCTAATTTATTGGAGAAAAGAACAGGAAGTGTTAGTTTAAAAGTTTCAAAGTTATGACATTTAACAGTAAGACATGTATGGAGTCTATAGTTTAAGGCTTTTAAGGATGAAATGAGTTGGAGTCTAAAAAGATGCATCCAAAACTGTACAGTAGTTTAGCATACCAGTGCACATCTGATGTCTGCCTTCGCCAGGAGTGCTTCTCTTTCATTTCCATCCTCAGAGGTTCACTCAGATTGTCTCGCTTGTTCAGATTGCCATTATTAACACATACACCTGCTTTGTCCTTTGTGGCCAAAGTGCTACAATGTTGTGAAGTCTTAGTTATCTTAGATGTTTTGTTGTCTGTGGTCTGCTCTTCTTTTGTTGTCTCCCCCCAAAGCAGCTGGTTGAATGAGAAGAGGAGTCGCACAGGTCCAAAGGCCCAGTGTGCAAGTCTGTGGTCCTCCACCAGTGCATAGCTGGATGCCAGCACCCCATCAACAAACACAGTTCCAGCTTCCGTCAAGGGCGCATACACTCCCACACTCTCCTCTACTGAAACCGAGACGATTTGAGACAGACGTACTCGACCCTCTGCTGTATGGATGAGAACACAGTCTCCTGTTTTGGCTCTGCTGGCAAACTGATACTCGCTGCTGTCGAGTCTGCAATGGGGGGCTAAAAAGACCAAGTGATGTGGAGTAAGGGCCAATCTATGGCCATCCTCTGTCTCCAGAGACAGAAAAGTAGACAGGCTTTCGTTGTCCTGGTGCAGAAACAAGAGGACTTGGCTGAACACAACTTGGCCTGTCCCAGACAGGGCCATAACTCGGTCCCCAGGAGCCAGGGACGATAGGGTTTTCTGCACCCCTCCAGCAACGGTCACCCGGGCCCAGCCGGGGAAACAGCCACCTTTTTCCACTGCAACAGAGTGATCTGAAGGGAGATCAGCAGAAAGCATGACTAAACACAGATTTTCTTAAATAACCTGATACACCATCCACTCAAGTGATGCAATTTGACATCGTTAACTGCGTGATCTCCTGTGAACTTACCAGCTTTTACTGAGCAGTGGATGTGATATTTGGACTCATAGTGGACCCAGTCAAAGCCAGCTTCCACAGCCAGCTGGGCCAGAAGACCATACTTCTCTGTCTCTCTGTCGTCAGTGGTTATATCCACGGCCCGGCCTTCATAGTGCAGAGAGCCTGGAGGGTGGTGACCGTCCTCATCCCAGGCCTCTGTCACACGTAAGTGTACCCCTGGCCACTGGTTCATCACTGCAATAGCCAACCTGTTTAAACAGTCCTTACATCGCTAAGAACAGAATGAGACAAAGAAAAAGTGTTCAGTTGGGAGCAGTAAAAATGTATAAATCAGCCAATATATTGGACAATATTATTATAATATATTGGCACATATGCTGGTCAATAAATAGTTATAAATGTATATATTATCAGATTTGAAAACTCAAATATCAATATCAGTATCAGTCGGGCTCTTGTGTAACATTATCCTAAAGAAAGATGCTGTTATGTGTAGGGTCGGGATCAGATAACTGGTTCCATTCTGGATCTGGTTCCAAGTTGTAAAATATTCAAACTCATTATGCCAATAGTCTAACAGCTACAAAATATTCAGGTAGCCATTTAACCCTGGACACAGTGGAAAACATGACTATTGGAACATATTTTAGTTATTGTTAAATATTTAACTATATGATTTTTGTTGCTTAAAATTGTTGAATGCTACACCAAAATATAACTTATAATCATTATCAATAAGATAGCACCCTTTATGTGTAGGAATACAAGATAAGAGGAAAAATGTGTGAATTGTATCAACATTATTCCTATATCTAATTCTGAATGTTTCATTTTTACTTTTTTACTGTGATCTGCTTTTAGTTTATTTTGTCTTTTAAAATGTATGTTGGGTAAGGAGGAAATGTTGCGTATTGGGGCGTTTAGTGCATTATACTGTGAGCTTTTCTTATAATATCTTTGGATATTCTAGTTTACAGCTTGAAAACTTAAATTGAAAAAGAATATAAAAAACTGATTTTTAGTTCATTTCAAAGACAATAATTCTATTTTTAGTCAATCTGTCTGCAGCATGTGCCATGCACAGTGAAAGGCATGTCTGAACTCAACTCAGGTGACACATTATCATTTATTAACAGGGGGACTGGCACAACCTAAGGCATGTACAGTATGTGAGCCTACTGTACACCTCAGTGCACAGACTGATTTCACTGAAACTCACAAAAGAAAAGCCAAAAATGATTCCAGCATTTTAAAACTGTCTCTGGCTCGCAGGTTATGATTGTTTGTCCGCTGGCATCGACACACAATTCCTCCTCTACTCTGCTAAAGGCCATCTCAACCTTGCTCAAACAATCAGGGTACAAGAACAAAGCTACTGTAGCCAGTTTGGCACATTCCTTGGCCTTTTCGACAGGGTGACAGAATAATCAAGGCCATTCTCTTGCCTTTCCAGATTGTTCCAGGCATATGAGTTTCTCACTTTCACCCTTGAGACATTTGATCAGAAATGTGCACAGTGACTTTTAACACCCCCGTGAGCTGTGATGTTACAGACTGTGTCAGCATTGTCACAAAATAGCAGGCGGAAAAAATACAACATCAGCAACTGAGGTGATAGAGTCATTATTATCTTCTGAATGCATATTCTCATGTGACTTGTGATGTGGCAGCTCTGGTGGCCTATAATTGATTGAATAAATCTTGTCTTGCAACTGAATTAAATAAAAAGAGGGTTGGGAAAGAAAGTGAGAGAAAATGATGGGGGTAGAAGTTGGGTGAGAAGGAAGCAGTGTAGTGGAGGGCCAAGGTTGGGACTAAAGAGAGAGGGCAGAGGGGAAGAATGTATGGGCATGGACTTGGGAATGTGACAGCAAGAGTGAGAAAGCGAGAGGGACAGAAAACAAACTGGGTACATTTTTCTCGCAATGCCATTGAAGAGAGGCGTTTCATTGTCAGAACTACAATAGTCGCTTTTCCGACGGTGCCATTACTTCAGCAGGCGGGAATTTTGTATAGGCGACCCCTCTGAGTCTCCAAATGACGCACAAAGAGTGTCTTTCACATCTGGGCAAAAGAGGGGCACACACATACGGTCGCAGATTTCCATCACATACAATCACTCAGGGAGGGGAAGGAACACAGATTCATATCCGAAACAATCACAGAAAGCAACAGCATCCAAAGCAGGGTGACAGCTGAGTGTCAAGAAAATCTGTGGGCATATTCAGCAGTGTGGCTTTCAAAATGTTTGTTGTCCATCTACCAGCCCAGATCTTACATCATCTAGGATTTAATCCTCCACCAGTTGTCTTTTCCAGGTGCAATATTTGATTTTGGATACCTATACCCAGTAAACATTAAGGAATTCAAGCCTAAGTGCCATACCTGGATATGGCAGGCACACTGAAAACCCGTCACAGGAATAGTTTTATTTCCAATAACAAAGACTTTGGTTAAAGATTAAAAGGAAGTGTTCCTGAAATGGAACGCAGTAGTGTTGAATTACATCCTGATCTTCTTATCTCAAGAAAAAGGGAGGGGAAGTTTGGTTAAATCATACACACTGTGTTGAACATTTATTTGAGTGTTAAGAGCCTGGCAAGGGCAGGTAGTGTAGAGTACGGCAAACAATGAATGAGGTTACAGGATTGGATTTGAAGGTGCCGTACTGGGTGGCAGGGGGAGAGCTGCGGACTGCTGTCTGCCCTCTCATGTAAATGTAGTTAATCAGTCATCCAGCAGAGGGATTGAAAAGGTTCAAGAGACACCAGTGAGAGCATCCTTCAGTGAACCTGCAGCTTCCTCTGTTTCCTATTCCTATTTCATTGCACTTGCCATACAACAGTCACCAGGTATCACTGGGATCAATGGAAACAAGTGATGCACACATGTACACATCTGAGAAAATCCTTAACACACAACACACTAACTCACCTTAGTCATGAAGCGGTCTGCGTTGGTGTTCTCCTCATCCTTGAAGACAATGTCTGGGTTGTAGTTGCACACAAGCTCATTGAAGCGCTCAGAGTTACGTGTGATCTTGCCCTCTGCTCTCCCGCTGGCGCCAAGGTTGTTTTCTGAGAAGTTGGGGAAAAACTGCTTGTAGTGCATGGCTGTGAGTTTCCTGTGCCTGGAGCGGATGCCGACGCCAGGGCCCGGTCCGCATCCCTGGACCAGCCATATACAGGTCCACACAGCAAGCAGGCCGAGCTGTGCCAGGCGGGCCCACCAGGACTGCTTCATTGGGGAGGGTTGGGGCTCCAAGGAGTCAGTGGCTCACAGTGCCTACAGTGGTACCCCAGTTCCAGGTGTGTGATTGCATGTGAATGAGGGTCAAATCTTGGTCCATTCCAAATCATGTGGTGTTAGAGCTGATATTGATGTGACAAATAACTGTTGGGACATGTGGTGGCTTCTTTCTGTATTCACTCTTGGTCAGAAAAAGAGCTTAACAGTGCAAAGTCAGCTGACTCTGTGTGTGTACTGTTTTGATGCTCTGACCAAAAGCTATTAGTCCAGTGAATTATCTGATTGGCTGAAGTTTCTAAAGTTTGGTATCAGCTATTAAAAATAAGAAGATATGTTGTAAAAAGGTCTAAGGTTTCTGTCCAAATGTTTCGCCAACTATCAGCAGCTTCTACGCTTCATGTGAACTGAAAGTCATCTTCATACGTCCTTCGCAGGTACCAGCCTTGACGCAGGTGTTTTTTTTTTTATTTGTGGGTTTTCTAGTCACTTACCGCTTCTCTCTCCACGCAGTTCCTTTGAAGAGACACACAAACTGACGCACGCCAAACAGCCCGACCGACTCGCTGCAGTTCCTATGGACGCTCCGGCGGTGCGCTCGTCCCTTTTTGTCCATCCAGAAAACGTGTCTCCTGAGATTTCATTTCTCCTTCTCTCCTCCGTCCACCGTCTTCTGTCGCGTTTCAGAGCTCCTGGCCACCTTGCACCAGCCATTGGGTCTTATTAGCGTCCGGACAAGATTGCCCTCCCTTCCTCTGCGCGCTCCCACTGCGACAGCACACGCCTCCAATTCAAACTTACAAAGAGCATATGATTAGCCCTACTTATGTTAACACAATGACCTCCCCCACATTAAATATTTAAGGTCAAATTAAAATGCTGATAGTTCTGGAAAAGTTAAATCAATGACACATAACAAAATCTACCCAAATGTTCCAAAACGTCTGAGACACATGATCATTTATATATCAACTGCAGCCTTTGTGAGTCATATTTAGAGCACATACAGTATATTTACAGTTGAAAATCCAAACTCATGTCAACTCAATAACTTTGAACCAACATGCCCTCGCTTCTCTCTGCTCATCCCACCCATCAGAGTGAATGGGTCAACTGTGATGCTCATGTTATTAATAGACAAAGAGTTGAAGGTGAGGGTCTGAGAGGGAACAGTGTACAGCCTTGACACCCCCTGACTTACAGTGCTACCTTCCTGTGTTTGGGGAGCCAGCGTGACCCCCTGAACCCAAGTGCACCCAAGACCTCTCCACTGGAAACACCCGCTGGCCACATCACAACATATTATTTTTATCCATCTCAGAACAATAGCTGGGAGAGTCACAAAATGTGTCAGATAATGTCAAAGAGGGAGCAGAAAAGAAAGGAATCATTGTGTCTCAGGGGTCTGACATCTGTAATCACATACGGAAGCTTAAATTAATGGTGGGCTAAAGGTCGAAGTGTGTCACCATGCTATCTGTGGCTTCCTGGAACACTTTAGGACTCGATGCATCATGGCCAGTTTCTTCGCTGAGACTTTGTTTCAAAGAATCTTTAGCCCACTCACAACAGAGCTGGATGTTTATTCACATAGCTTTGTGCTAGTGGATATCTTGGCTTGTTGTGATTGCATGATGAAGATGCTTCAAGATTGAATCACTTCACTAAAAGGCACTCCTAACATCCAGTAAGACCAGATCTTATCTAAAACGTACCTGTGAATGTATCATACTGTGCCTGATCTGAACAGCACTTAACATTAACATTTTGCGTAGTAGTGATGAGGCATAGGTCACTGAGCCTCACAGTGACCATGGAAAGGCATCCTTGTTAGGGAAGTTTCCAGAAGATCCCAGGATGTTGTAGGGAGGGGTGGCAAAGGCGAAGCTGCATCTTCCTGTCCTTATGATAAACATGGACAAAGGCTCAAGTCTGGCCAGAGCACCACAGATGAGAGATATCAGCCTTCAAGACAAATGCAGGGAATGACTCAATCAAAAAAAAGAAACAAACACTTTCATATCTACAATTACCCACAACGATGTTTCTCTTCAAAGTCATACAAGAAAAGAGATTTCCATCTAACATGAAAGGGAAGGGAAGGAAGCAAACATCTGCGGGTTGGAGATGGAAATAAAGTCATTATTATTATTAGTTTTTTATTTTGGTGCCCCCATCCTCCTGCCTCCCTCTGCTCTTAGCATTTCACTCCCCCATTTCAGGATGGGAGTACATGGCTGGGTGAATGGTTGGGTTTCCTGCAAAGCCACAGCACAGAAAACGAGATCTTTCCTGCCTGGGTTAGCCTACCCTGCTTTGTTCCTTCCAAATGGACGCCCGTGCTTGCACCTGGGGTAGTGGTCAAATAAGAGTACATACCTGCCAGCCAGGTTTTGTTATAGCTTTGTTGTTGTCTGTGACTTAGAGGATCACTAATATTGGCAAATTTACAAAGCAGCCAAGGATGAAATTAGGACTGCAAGCTCTTTTTATTAAGGATACAGTCATTGTAAAACAGAAATTAGGTTTTGAAACAATGCAAGCTTTGACATCTCAAGTGTTTGTCTTGTCTCTTGGAGCTGAATAGACACTCTGCAGGATCCACTTCCTCAGATGGAGGCCGTTAGAAGGGTTGGGGGGGAAAGGAAAGTCAAGGAACTGACACCTAACCACCTTCCTCCCTGCCCACCACTGCACCGCCCATTCCACTGTCTTTCACCGTGTTATCAGTGCAGGAAGAGGCAGGGAGGTGCATTCTGATGTCCCTGCACACACTGGATGATTCTTGGCTTATGTATGGTAACTTTGTGCTGGTATTTCCTTGCCGTGCTTCACCTTCAATGATATACATATTGCTACATGTGTGATGTGATGATGAAACACACAGTGATGTAAAAGGTGTTCTTAAATCCAGGTTTTACGTTTCTTTGCTAAGCATTGATTTGAAAAAGAGCACCAGTGAGCTGAGGTTGAGGCGATGCTGCACTGAAGTGGACAATAGACTGAGAAGGGTGGAACTTCCTGGCACCAGACAAGCAGGTCAAAGGTCAGATATGATGCTATACTTCGTTCTGTGAACCTGACCCCCCTCAAAAAAGATCATTTACAATGTAAAGATTAACTGGTGTATGCTTAAAGAGTTTGAATTAAATTAAGTTGTAATATTACAGGTTTCAACCTAAAAATCCATGTCACGTCACTCACCTAAAGTTACCCAATGAAACAAAGGCATGCGCCAGTCAACTGTGTGAAGCAAGTGTGCCGTGAGTGTGCACGCAGGATGGCGGGCAGCTATGGCAAACGGACAGTGTGACCCATTATCAGTTGATTAGCGAGCAAGTCTCGCCTTTTCCTGTGAGTGGTTCTGTATTTGCAAGCATACAAAACGAGGGAATAACAGCCCCTAATGCACTTTGGCATGAACTTCAAACAGCCGACTGTCAGGAAAGCTAATCTTTGTCTTTTTCCCCCCTTCATTCTTATGTTTTGACAATAAAGATAGCCTATCTCATCCCATTACAAGCTGCCCGTCTCCCGCCTTGTCCCCGATATGCCCGACAACCAGTCCAATAGAGCGTGTTACCCAATGGGACTGCTGGGACACTTTGATTGCACTATCAACCTTTATATTTTGCTGCAGGGAGAGGTGCTATCCTAGTTTCCCCCCCCCCCCCAACTAAAACCAAGGTTATGTGATATTTATGTGTGTGTGTGGACATTAATAGAGGCAAATTACAAAATCCAGTTTGCTAGTTATTCTTGAATAAGCCAGACAGACTTTCAGTAACACAGTTGTGGCTTTGTTACTTTAAATTATTTAGTTTCAGGGAATTTTAGTTCATGGAATGGGTTCTAGGACTCATATGTATCGCATTGTCATAAATAAAAGCTTTATATATTTATCATCTCTGTTGCTTATATTCACATAGCATAATTTAGCAATGTGCATGTCCTGGAATATAGTGTACAATGACTGTAAATTGCATTTTTTGAATTATTTTTGGCCCTCTGAATCACAGCATGTGTCTGGGTTTGTTCATTAAACATTAATCACATTGAACAAACTCTTTCTTCTTTCTTTCAAGACACACCGATAATGCACTAAACTGCCCTCCACACCTTATATCTGGCTTATGTGTCACTTCCCTGAGGGTAACTGGCCTCCAGATGTGCAAGTAATGTTACGGCGACATTTGAGTTCATTTCCTTTTTGCAAAGGAAACGCAGTGCAAAACAAAACCTAAACCAAATAAGCTTAATTAAAACATCCAACAAAACAAAACAAGAAATGCAAACAAAAATCAAGAGGGAGAAATTAATCAGAGTCTGGCTTTTCTTGAACTGACTTCAGAATAAATGAGATGAGGAAATGAACAATAGGCAAGGAAAAGGGATTGAAGAAAGGAGGTGGGTGGGTGGGTGGTGGGGACATGAAGGAGTGAATGTGAGTGAACGTCGCTTCTACTCCTGATTTGCAGGGATTTTATCTGGCTGTTGCATCAGAGTGGGGAAAGCGTGGGCTACGGCTGTAGTGGCGTCGTGGCTGGACCCTACTGACAGACAGGCCAAAATATGGCTTTCTTCTGCTGCTGATTAAAGAAGTGCAACAAAAGGGTGGAGGGACATGGAGGACAGACGCCCTCACCAGTCACACACACACCCACCACAGGCCACATCAGATCAATCACAATGTAGATACATTTCATAAAATGTAACAAACATGTAACAGCATCAAAGAAACAGTCAAAGTCACCTTGATGTGTATCCAAAAAAAGGACACAAGTTAGTTAAGGACACAAGATGATTTTTATTCCTTTCTTCTCATAAAACAATGATGGTTAAAAATTCAGAGCATTTCAAAGGTAAACAATAAACACACTAATTTTTTTTATCCTTGAGAGCAACTCTAAAGATTTTCTTGTCTCACCTGCATCACATTCAACATTTTTTTACTGTTAAAGAGTAATGTAGTATGTAGTAATGTCTCAACATGTGCTGTACATCCCAAAAAGCCCATAAATAATGATAAAAAAAACAGTACATTATAAAAATTTGTGTTCCCAAAAAACAAAAGAAAAATTCCCAGAAAAAAAGTGAAATGAGTAAACCTCAGAGTGCTCCGTATGTAATACATATAATAACTAACCAGAGAGACATACAGACTCACACAACACAGAGGCTGGTGCTGGGTTTGAGAGACACTGTCCCCTGCTGGTCAAACCAACAGCTAATAACCTGCTGATACAGCAGCAAAGGCAAACGGTGACACAGGATCACCAACACATTGATAAACATGAGCGAATTTAAGGTATCAAAAAACTGACACCGGAAAAGGATTGCATGGATTGATGGTCACATTTGCTTTTTGAAAACATTCCCAAACTATTCCTAACATTCATCCACTGTCCAACAAAGAGGAATGAGATGAAAAAAAAAATACTTCACAGAAAATTAAAAGGAATCATACAGAAGATTTAAAAATGACTTTTGGTAAAGTTAAAAAGTGTGCTTTTGCTAATAAAATATTGCACTTCCCCACATAAAGTCGTAGCAATTCACAGTTTGATTGGTCAAAAGGCAGACGTTCCTCCAAGTGAGTATCACATGGCATTCAACATTGCATAAGACAAAGTGTAAAGCTTTTTAGTCTATTTTTATAAATCAATGAGTAATCCGTAGTCAGTAAGTTTACTGTCATCCACAATAGTAAAAACCCTCTTCAATGATAAATCACCACAGAAAATGCTTTTAATTCTCCTAGTAGAGTTTGTACAAAAGCTCCAACACTGAGACGATTACCTCACTCTCATATTCCCTGTGTAACCTGTGAACCCATAGACAGACAAGGTACTCTGTGTACTATTTGCTCCCAATAACAACTTCCTCTCATCAACTAACATAACACTGGTGCAGACTGGACCACCAAACACATGGAAGTAAGATTCCCAATCTTAAAATAGTGATACAACGTAGGAGAGGAAAAGTGTGGGAAGCCACAGAGAAAGAGAGAGCACTCTATCGACCTGGAGCAGGAAGAGGAAATTATGTCACAGTTACAATGTAATATTTCAAAATAACTCTGCTGACTTTCACATGTGTCAACAGAACAACGGCTATCCACTGGACCCTCTTTTCATTAGGCGTCAGGTTTTGTGTGGGGATTGCTGTGTCATTGTCCGCTATGGCAGGTCTGCCAATATGGCTTAAATCCATTTTCCCCTTGTTCCAGTTGTAACCATGACCACTCAGCTAACCTCTTGTACCAGTACTTGTCCTTGCAGTCAAAATAACTGCACAAAAGTGGACCCTGATATATTGGTCATTAAACACAGCTTAAAGCAGATCTCACACTGGATGTAGTGCAGACAGACTCGTCACCTTCTCCAGTCACTTCACACGGGGCGACCCCACCCATGTACCAAGTGGCAAAGGGACTGAATAGCAAACATGTTTAATCCAACAAGGGCACATTTGAAGTGGCACAGTTTCTAAAAAAGGTTTGGAAAGGCAGTGGCGAGGAGGAAAAGTCACTGGATTTTAGACAGTCCACTGGCCAGGAGGAGTCTGAAGGGGACGGTGGAGCGTGACACCGTTAAAGGCAGTCTGTGGAGACCTGCAAAAAAAGGACCATAACATCACACACAATCACAAGGTGGAGCATTAAACTAGCAAAGTTAAGAAAAATATAGATTTATGTGAAATGAAAGTCTATTAATCACAGAACAAAAGTGAGTTGGGAGGCAATGGGAAAGTGCAGGAGAGCTGCCATGGTGCAGAGATGCTATCTGTACTGTGAGGAAGGGGATTGCGTGTATATGTGTGTTTGGCGTGTCCATGCTCTGAGCGCTTGTTTGTGTTGGGTGGAGGGGTAGAGGGTGTGTGTGCTGCGAGGGGTCTAGGGCGGTGTGCCTGAAGGTCCCAAGGGGACCTGACTCTCCGCTTGTCTCTTTACACTTTCCTGAAAGAATTGTATTCTTTCTATCTGAGGAAGAGAGACCAGCCCATAGGGAAATGGGGCCAAAGGTGGGAAAACTTATGACACAGCTACCCAAAGTGCAGTGAATTTCAGCACAACACTACCCCCACAGAGACAAAAATATATGCAAACAAAGCACTTTCCCCTTGCTTCGTGAAAATAAAAATGAAAGTAGACTGACCAAAGGCACGGATAAGCTCTCTCTGTACTGCCCAGGTGACTGTCTTGATCAGGGAGGCAGAAGTGAGACCAGCAAACAGCATGTTGTACAGGAAGACAATGTAGAAGTTCCCAAGCCAGTTATACCGACCAAAGTCTCCAAGTAGATCAAAGCGGGTGATCCCTAACAGGATGGAATAGAAGCAAAATTACACGTTTTACTTATGAATGAACTGCACAATGAACCTGCAACGTTTCATGGCAGACAATCGCCCTCTTGTGGCTGTTACTTAAACTACAAGTAAAATGTTGATTCAGCAGTTCTTGATACAAGATGCTGTGACCCAATTCCATACTAATTGTATACATTATGTGCGATATATCATTAGTATACTCTTTCTGCAGTTATACTACGGATTTCATCTCTTCACTGTCTCACCACCACCCACAATTTCTTTTATGTTTGGCAGCTGTAAGTAACTTTAAAACTTTAATTAGTGAATTGCATTATGGGACAAAGTGTAATGTTTTGGGGGGCTTTTATTGCCTTTAATTGGTAGTGATAGCTACCAATTAAAGTGTGACAGGAAGTGTGGGGGAGAGAGGGGGGATGTCACAATGTAGATAAGGGTGGCAGGTCTACCAGGTGAACAATCAGGATGAATTATTGATTGAATTATAACTTAAAACTGGGGTAGGCAGTTCTGTTTTGGCATAATTAGGAAAAATACCATAATAACCTTTCAGTATCTTGTAATTCAAGTGATCTTACAGACAGCTAGACTTCTGCATCGCCTCTTGGTTTGGTTTTCAGGCTTTAGAAAATCAGTCCAGTCACAGTGCAGTAATACAGCGCCCCCCCTCCCACAGGAATCTGGCCCCCCACTGTTTCTTGCCCCTGACCGAAGAAGCAGGGTGTTGCGGAGGAAGTCTGAGGCGTCCCGCTGTTATGATGCAGACACACAGACACCGGTGAGATGCATCTGGGTGCACCACACTACTGAACTAGTGGGCATGTTGGGCGGTGCTTGGTTTTGGATCTGCTATTTTCAAGCTTTAGGTCAAAAACATTCCCATATTACGGCTAAACAGCGCACTAAAATGTTTCTGAAAAAATTTGAGGCAAGAAACAGACAATACATTAACAGAGTATTAATTCATATTTGTTTGATTCAGTTTGATCTGAGTTTTGTGAGTCTGCTGCATTGCGCTAAAGGGAATTTATTTGCATAGAGTTGAAGTCCAATCGTGTTTGTGCAAATTCAGATACTCGCTGCGATGTATCCATCATGCTCAACATCTCCTGCTCTCCATAGAAAACGAATAATATCTGTCAACTTGACATCAGTCAATGGATCCAGTGTGCCTGCACCATTGGACGGCGTCGCAGCGCCCTCTGAAGCGTCATTGAGAAAAGGAGTCGCTGGCTCACACCATGGAGAGTGAGACCTATGAGGCTTAGCAAGGCAACCAGACTCCTTCTGCTGACGTTCAAAGTTGTGGGTTTGGTGGGAGGGGCTTAGTGTGGTGATAGGAGCAGCAAAGAGAGAGGCAGAAGGTTTTGCATTGTGTATATTCAAACTGCAGGCTTTAGTGTAGTCACTTGTCCACTGTGAACACACTACATATTCAAAACCTGCTAAGTATTGGTGTGTACTGTGGAACTGGGACACGCTGTAGTCTAATAAATACTGCATTGGCATTTATGTAAGGTCCTTACCAAGTGTTCGTGAAAAGACCGGCAGTGCTGAGCTCAGGATAAGCAGCGACACGCAGTTTGCAATGATCTGAAATGAACAGAACAATAGAGAAATGTAGAATTTACTATAAGGAGTAAACACAGAACATGACTGTGAGATAAGAGATGAGGGATGTGAGATACATGTAAAGGATATCTGCCAGTTACCTGTGTGAGGTTGGTGTCCTGTGCACGAGGCAGGAGGCCAGTGAAGAGAGGAGAACTATAGAAGCCCACCACTGAGGACACCATCAAATAGCTGTAAAATTCATTTTAAGGACAACACTGGAAAGAAGACTAACATACTCACAGAGATTGTACATAACATCCTAAACATCCTAGTAAATTATTAACAAGTTTTCAATGTATGAATGTAAAAGAATGAGTCAACATCACACCCTGGTCAAATATCAAGGAGTCTGTAAGTGGACTAGTCACAGCCAAATGGACATGACGCGTCAGCTCTGTGCACACACACTCAGAGGTGAATGGGATAAAAGGATACAGGATAAGGACTACTTGAACTGCAGCGCCCAGTGAGCCAAACATGGAGAAGGAGGCCATCCCCAGGTGAGGGTCCTAAAAAGCACAAAAATAACAGTCATCAGTGCACACAGATAACTGGCTGTGGTAAACCAAGCAGAAAATGTTCACAAGGTCTTAGCGGCTAAATCCTCACCTCCATCCCTCTGGGCAAAGCCGCCTCATCCAGGAGCAACTCCAACACATTGAAACAGACCATCAGTACACACATCACCTGAAGAGACATGCAAAGCAATTATACAACATTAAAAACAACCGTCTGCGTTTATCAATATGAGTTAAACCAGCCTGTGAGAATAAATTAAAATTATAATTATAATTATAAAATGGTGAGTACCGTCAGTGCGAGGAGCATGAGCATGGCCAATGGATAGCCCAAGTTTCGCTGCCACGGGGACGCTTTTCTACGCATTTCTGTGAGCAAAGCAACAGTAATAAATGAGTGTGCAACAACAAATAACTATACAATGTAATCACTGTGAGAGAAGCCCAGCAGGGAGCAGCCTGTTCAGTCAATCTTACCCAGGGCGATGCGCTTGCTCCGAACTGTTTGGTGCTCTTTTTTCATCGCCTCCATGTTCAACTTGACCCAGCATGACGTACTACCACCTTCAGACACAACAGCACACGATAGAGACAAAAAGACACATAAAGTCAGCTTTAAACTGAATCACCAGAAAAGGGCAAAGTAATGTGTTTATGGTGAGGCACTCACAGTTCAGTTTCCTGGAGAGTGAGTTTTCCTCAAACATGGTGCAGCTCAAAGTATCTTCTACATCTTCTAACAGCTGAGGGGGATAATAGGCATTAATCGATTCAGTTCAGAGCCACAAGCCATAACTGTTAATATAAGGGCTACTCTATGTGAAGTGGGCAGACTTTTATTAGTCACTGGGACTGTTACTCACCCGTGGTTTGACCAATAGGCTGCCAGTTACACTGAACATTCGGGACAACCCAAAGGGAGTGCACACTGAGGAGAGAAACACATAGATGGTGATTTGCAGGTCTAATACACCACAGTTTCTGTATAAAGTAATTGTGGTTGAGATATTACTTACACAAAAGCAGCAAGACTCCAAACAGAGAGATGCCTGAGTACAGGTAGGGAAGGTAATACTCCCACAGGTCTGACATTCAGAGAAGGAGAGTGTGAGCAACTAAATTAAAAACTGCAAAAATGATTGTCACAGAGGAATCTACAATGCATGTGACTCACCGTAAAGGCTCTTTCTGGCTATGTTATCATGGAGGAGCGCTGATGCCACCCACACAATGCCCAGCACAAGCAGAGCCAGCAGCAACAGCAGCACAACTGCTTCATAAACTCGTGCCATAACCCCCTAAAACAAACAAAACCAGAACCGGTTCACACACAAGTCTTTATTAAATGGTTTGGTTTAGTCCAGAGTCGCAATTTGTGAGAAGACGCCAAAATCAGGTACCTTTTTGGACCCTGCAAATCCCTCAGACTCCGTGAAGAAGTAGGCAAAGGGCATGAGGAAGACCAAGGACAAATTGGAGAAAAGGAAAACTAGGTTCCACAACCCTGACAAGAGAGGAAGAGAGATGTTCCAAATATTAATTTTTATTGCAAACATTCATTAGGGTTCAAACTGTATTGAAACACTTTGGCAGTACCAATGTCAGCCACTGTGAGGTACCAGGCAGTGTAGACTGACAAGACTGAACACCAAGTCAAATGTGCTAATAAACAAGAATGTACAACAATTAAAAGTGAAAAGCTGAGATTATTATTAAAATGTGTCTCACATTAAACAACACTACATGCCTGGTTAACTTTTGGGCTTCATAACTATTAACTATACATCTTAGCTTATCAATTAAATAAAAAAAACATTCTTATTCAGATGGAGCTGAAGGGTTTGACTGAGGCAAACAGCAGCAGTTGGTAAACAGCTGGACCATTTTTTCAAAAACCCAAATAATGCACACAACAAGGTCACAGCTACTGTATCCATAATAATGATCTGTTTGGACACAGGCCTGTTGTGTATTGATTAGCGGGTTATTTACAAGTGAGCCTCGTTAAATCTGATCCAGTTTCCAGACTAATCCCCTGCGTTGTTTGACAGGTTTTACCATTCGTGTTAGTGTTTGGGGTTGCTGACTAATAAACAGAAAATGTACCGTGGATAAGAGATCCGTTGAGCCACTGCATGTAGTAGCTCTGTGGGAAGGTGAGCAGCACCTCATTGGACAAAATAGAGATGGGAAGAAGGAGCACAGCACACACTGCCACAGACAGGGTGAACGTACACAACCACAGCCTGGGAGAGGGAGAAAGACAGGCCATAAGCGAGGTCGCATGTGTATTTGTGCTTAGCCTTAGCGTAACAGCAAAACCTAGGTGAAAGGCTAGGGTGGCACTGGATAAGGTAATACGGTGCCAGCGTGTAGGGACAAAGGGCAGAGTGACACTGATGTGGATGCCATCCCAACCAACAACCTCATAAGCACACAGGCACACACACAAGACAGGGCAATAAATCTACACCCAGCTGGCCTACAACACATGTCACGTTGACTAAAGGTATCTGTTCAACCATTCACACTGACACTAATCAAAGTGAAGGAGTGAGAACAGATTGCTGTGCAGTTAATCATTAGAGGTTTTTACTTACGCAATTTTGTTAACGGTGGCATCTTCAACATCATCTGAAACAGAGTAGAGAAAGAAAAAAAGAATAGGATTACACAACTATTACAAAAGTGATTCAGACTTTTGTTTGTTTTGACATCTAAGTTTTAACAAGGTTAAGTTGCCACAGGCATAACCAACGTCTTTTCTAGGAGGAACCATTTTCTACTGAGACAGGCTTAAAGACAGGTTGTTCTGACTGCAAATCAGATAAAGTGTTGAAATGTTAATAGATAGCAAGACTGTGTTGTCATAAGAAAGGTAAAATCTATCTATCAATATCTCTATACAGGGGAGAGCTGTAATAGAAGCAGTCCATACAAGGATGAAAAAAGCTACTCTCACTGGCCTCAAGAGTGGGGGGCGGGTTGGGGGCAAGCATGTTAGGAACATTCTGTTCAAGTGAGACCAAGACTAGTAAAAACTGAATTACACATGGGTAGGAAACTGCAAGAAATGTAGTATTAAGAATACCAAAAAGACCCTTCTGTAAATGTAAGTATGCATGTCCAAAACACTTTATAAACCCCCCAAAAAAGCCAGTATCATGCAACATGCTATAGATCTCTAGCTATTTATACTGTATTATTGCTGTACTTTGATAAGTAATATACACCACTGTGCATGATACTGTAACTTCTTCCTACATAAATGTTGCCACAGATGTTTAATAATGGAGGTATAGCCCGAGGAGCAAAAACCAGTTCTTGACTCCTTAATGACAAAAACAACTCTGTCGAGTAATATTGCGCAATTGTCATTCGGCTGCGGGGCACGACTGTTCTTGCTGTTGTTGCTACACAAGCAACATTTACAACAGTGGGTTAATGCATAGCAGGTTCCTTCCCCCGCCCCCCTCAAAAGAGAAGAAAAAGAGCTGGCCATCTTCCCGGTCACAACCCAGCCACAGCGGAGCAGAGAGGCGAGTTGGACATCCTACATCTGCTTCCAATAGTGGCCAGTTATTGGATTCATTATGCAACTCTCAGCCCATTCACACAGCGGACATTTAAAAAAATTTTGAGTTTTGAGAACACATTGTTACAAAGCTGACAGCACTGTGTTGACCATAACATATTTTTCTACATTGTTCCCACTGTCACTAACTCAATAATGGCAAATTAAGCCAGTTTCATGAAGTTGGTTGTGCAGTATGATTGCAAGTAGAGGGAACTTCAACTCAAAACTCTGTTTATCTTGTAGGAACATTCTTCAACGCCCCTCCACCATCCTGATCCACAGGGATACTGTCTGAAGAGGTGGTTGCATGTTACGTAACACACTTTCTGCACCTCTGGATTGCTCCAGTCAAGGTCCAGAGCCTTGGGTTTGAAATGTTGCCAGTGTGTAAACATACATATGTGTAAACTATATTTATGCAACTTGTAAGCAAACACACAGCTATTATTAACACCTACAAATATCTACATATAAATGTGTAAATGCATGCAACTTAGAATTTATATGCAATAAAAAAATATTTAAAAGTATAAACATGATGTTTGCAAAACAAAAGAAGAGACTATTTACTCAAAATAGAAAGGGTAGTGTCTTAGCAACACCTGTGCTTGCTTGAAAAGTGTGGCCAACATACTCTGCGGGGGGAAAAAAAATTCCAAAACACCAATGTAATCAGTATGCTCGTCAACACCATCAATTCCCCTCCCGGCAATTCTCCATAAGCCTGTGATAGAAATCTTTCTCACAGAGCAAAAACTCACCTGTGACAAACTCTGCAGTCTTCCTGAAGTGGGTAAGTATGAGGTAGGATAGTATGTAAAGGCATGTAAACAGGAGTACACAGATCTGCAGAAGAGACAGAGAATAATTTCATTTGCATCAATTTGTACAATTTAAAAACATGTAAAAAAAAAAAAAAAAAGGGACATTTATTTGACTTGTTTAGGCAACTAATTTGCACAAAGAAAGTGCAGTCGTCTTAACAAACTGTCATGTTCAGTCCAGTACAGCTGATGAGCAACACATTTATTTAGGTTGGCTCATATCCCTGATTTTCTATGTTCTGATAAGTCTTAAAAGTGGGGGTGGATATGCAGCACAGATACCGAAAACACCCGAGAGACAGAAAAGGAGAGGAGATGGCAAGCAAACAGTCACGCTACAACAGATTTGTTCCTAATAGAATATTCTGGAGGGTTTTTGTGCTGATAAACAGCAAGAAATAAACAAAAAGGTTATGTATTGCTACAAATGCAAACAGCCCAAAACATTCACCATTTTGCTAAGGTTTAGAGAGACAGATGGAAGCAGAAGATTATCACTTTATTCAAAGAGTGAAATGGGCGACAGTGATAAACTAGACAGGATTAAGAGGAATAAGAGGAGAAAGAAGGGTTAATACCAGTGACAGATAGCCCCAATACTGCCTGTAAAGATCATTGTCTGACATTACACTAAATCTACCAACAAATTTAGGCTAAACCTATATTCACTCAGCAATCTGTCGACTCCTCTGACAAAGCTCTCAACATCTCATGTATGACCATTATACAAAACAAGAGAGAGCAGTTACTGTAATAAAACTTAAAGGAAAGGGTGCATGCACTCTCCTCTGCAGCAACGTATTAGAGAATAGGAAAGTTCCTGGGCAAAGTGGAAATTAAAACTAAACAATGTGAGTCTGACAGCTCCTGTCCCACACAAGTGCTTCTCATGATTAAGATCCCTTGGGCTCTTTCCCATTCCTGCATTGCAAATGATGTGAACACACAGTTAGCATGTCAGTAAAAAAAGTTATAAAAGTTAGGGATGTTTCTAACGACTAATTTCCCAGTCGATTAAACTTAGACCAGTGTATTAGTCTAAAAGTAAGAAAAACACAGTCAATATTGAGCACAATTTAAAGACCAACACAAACCCATGTTAGTGTGAGTCTTTACATTGTGCTCAATATTGACTGTTTTCAGACACACACACACACAGCCAAGGCTTTACAAGTTATTCTTTTAGATACAGATAGCCCAGTACGTCCTGTTACACGGATGATTTGACACATTAGATTATCTATTTAAATGTCAGTAAACATGTTGGGATACCACTGAAATGGGCAACATAAGGTCGGTATCTTCCTGCCAGACAACGGCACGAATGAGTGATGAAAAATTAAGAAGCTGTTCATGTTATTAGAGAAAGAGTGTTCAGGATTCACGGCTGCTTGATTAAGTACATCTGAGGCTGACAGGAAATCAATCGTTTTAAGAGGTATCCTGTCATGAACCTTGGTCAAATTCTGCTCTGCTGGTGCTGCTGAATGAGAGGTCACAGCATCACCAACATCACCAGGATTTGTCCCCTGTGGACCAGGATTGTCCACATAAATGCCATGTTAATTCCACCCAACAGTGGCAATACTGTGCACCAAAGTGTTGCACTGACAGATTAATTATGTTGCCAGATCACAAGCACTGATCAAAACATTTCCGCTTGGCAGTTCAGAGGAAGCTTGGTAAGGGTAGCAGATAGATGTACAGCATGTAGAAGTCTGTCCCCGAGGTAACAACAGAAACAAACAAAGAGACAGAGGCTTTCTGGTGAATGGTGCAAAACCAGTTTTTTTTAAAAAGGATGCAAACATAATGAGTTCCTTGGAAGAACAAATAGCCTAGAAATTAATTATTGTTAAGTATCAGGTTTCCATGAAAGTTATGTTACAGTTAGTCCAGCCATTTACAGTGCCCATTTACATCCGTGATTCTATTATTCTAAATGCATAACAAAAGGTTTTTTTCTTTTAAATAGATCACTGGGACATATGGCACAATAACAAATGAGGCTGGGGTGTGGGTATACACCCCTCCTCCTGTACAGTTTAACAGTTGAGGTGTTGACCTATTTAAGAATGGAAACAAAAAAAAAATCAAAAACAACTCAAACAGTTGCCTGATCTACAAAGTTCAACTGCTGATATAAGAAACCTGTTGTTTCTGCTATATAGTATCTCTCATAGGCTACAGCAAATAAAGAAGTCAGACATATCTTGTAGTCATGCTGTACTAAGACCTACCTAACAGGACTGCAGTGTGCATTACATATGCATATGGGCAGAAAACTTTCATTTCAAACTAACAATAATGTAATCTGTGGAGAAATACAGTGTTTCACTGTGGATACCACCTGCATCGCACGAAACAATGGACTGTACACAGCTAATCAGCTCAGTCTGCAAAATTGTTCAATAACGGAGTGTAATTTGGCAAGAAGCTTGCTATGGTTAATCCAAAAAAGGAAAAGCAGGGAACAAAGAATGGGTATTGAGCGAAAAATAGGTGGAAAGGGCTAATAACACCCTTTTTAGTTGACGTAAGTGGGGACACGTGCTGATTGGTAATGTTGAGAGCCGGAAGCACATAACAGGCCACTGAGTAGAGCGTTTAAAGGAATTCAGTATTCAGACGGACATCATTGTATTGAACACAAAGTCCCAGGGCTCACAGTTCGCTCTCAAATTTATAAAATTCACTGAGTAATCTAAATATTCTTGTGCTGATTCAAGCAAAACACAATTAAGCTCAAATGTTTTAACATCTTGCCTAACCTTGTAGTTCCTGTAATAATTCAGTGGGAGTGGGAGGTTGGCAGTGGCACAGGACATCCTTGCAAAATGTCAAGTGGACTCCCTCAGAGAGTGTTATTTCAGGGGCTCCTAGCCTCTTGTCCAGCTAAACACATTCAGGCGTGCAGGCATGTCAGCCTTTGTTTATAACTAAGAGGATAGATTAGGCCCATAAGGCCTATTCAAGATTTAATCAACAAAAATGTTGCACGGGCAAAACCATTCTAATCCGCTAGCAGGTGGCAGCTACACTGTGCTGTGTCAAGAGTTCATTTTACCTGAATGTATCAATATTTATCAATATTTGATATCTTAGTGATATAAGATTTCAGAGAAGCAACAACTGAAAACCCAGATAGGTAATTATGTCCTTGAGAACAGGAAATAAATGACAGCAGTGACAATGAGCTTATTCCACAGCCTCTCCTTAGAAAATAAACCAAAATAAAGTCAGAAGCAGAAACAAAATTACAGATCATTAAAGTCTCAAAACACATGTAGCAATTGATTCCTAATAAACACACATTTGGAATAGAGTTTTTTTTAATCTGCCCTTTAAGGTTACATTCTCTACTCAAAGCGCTTCTCTCCAGGTCACCTGATATCTTAAAGTGTGCTGATGCTGGGTGTCCCATATCTCCACTTTTATTATGCTGATCATTGATCCCTCTGGATCCCTCTGGGCTCAGGGTGCGGGCTCTGGGTGTGTACTCCTGGCACCAACATTTACACCATCTCACGCAGACAAGTTCTTTAATCCGCACTTGTTACACTTGCCAGATGCTCTCATCTAAGATTGATTTACAATGTTGCATCAGCTCAAGGGAAGACAGACATTTGGCTGAAATCGCATTTTCAGTTGTTAGCTGCTTATTTTGCTTAGTTATCCATTTACAGAACACTTGGTGGGTCTGAATTTTGAGATGCATGTTTACTTGGTATTGTTTCTTTGGAATTTGGGAAGAATTACTGTTGACTTGCAGAAATCTCCTCTGCTCCTATGAGGCTTTTCACAAAAAGCTGTATAAAGCCAACACTTCACATAAATACTGCCCAGTTTTTTCTGCTAGTGAAGCACAGAATTATACCAATCGTCTGCGCTCCAACAACAGACGCTGAGTAGTGTCATTATGTAAATGAGCCTTCTTGTCTTGTGAGCACTCAGAGATAAGTGCAGGCACTCTTCTAACTTCCTCTGCCAATGTATATGTCCTGTGACTGCAGGATCCCCTACATATTTATATAGGCCTTCTCTACCTCTGATTATAAGAATTCCTTTAATACGCACGCTATTTTAATATCTGAATGGTTTTTAAAGTTCAGTTGATCAGTTTCTGGATGCTCAGACATAACAAAAAAAATCTCCCTTAAGTTAAAAAACAAGCACTAATGGGGAGAGTGTCTGCAGCTTATAGGTATAGATCAGTAATCACCAATATCTTCTTTTAAAAGATGCCTGGCTAAATGAGATGCTATTGATTTTACAAATAGAACAGTAATATTTTAATACACCTGATTTGCACGCTGTTTTCAGGTTCCTGGGAACCCTTACTTGACTGTATAAGATGCTTAAATTTTGCCTCTTGTATATCTACTGCATAAAGTATTTTTCACATTTCGGTGTATTGCACAAATTAGTTTAAATTGCCACTTTGTTTATAAATTCTTTAAAGTTAAAATGTGATACACACAGCTTATGCAAGTCATGCTCTTACTCTGGCATGTTATCACTGCTGTATCCATCTACAGTATCTATATCTGGTCCTTCCAATATGTTGAGCCTTTATCAACTGGATGCTTTGCTATGTGAAATCCTACAACTGTGTTTACACTGCTGTCACATATTCTTTAATTCAAAACGAGCTGATCGGTGATGAGCTTGGCCCAAAGCCAATAATAACCAGAGATGCAGAGGCAGCTGACCAGCCTGAGAGAGAGCACTAAGAGGAGATGGTAAGCTGGAGACTCGAGGCCATCCTGTGGCTTAGGGGGTGTCGACTAATTGCATTAGGTGAATGGGACAATGTCAGAACAAGGGCATTAGAATAAAGATAGGCATTTTGTTTCTTGCTTGTGGAAAATGATATGATATATTACTAGAAAACTGTAAATGTATGCCTGGTATTAAAAGCATGGAATCATCTAGCAGGTGTAATCGTCTCCGTCATTAAGATCTAATGTACGTGGACTGATCTAGTCACTTATAACTTATATTTGGAAATATCCGAGCCTGCCACTAGAAACATAGATGGGGAAAGACACCTCTGGTGCTGTGCTGTGAGTCGGTTTCAGAAACACCTTAAGATTTCCTCAGATTACTTCTCCGGGAACAATTTTACAATTTAAAGCAACAGACATTTTTCCACAGAAGAAATTTTGACTTGTCATAGGAGGAAAGGTACAAGTGTAACTAATAAAACTAATCTAGATCAGTTCCATAAAGAGTGTAATTAAATATCACAGCCTAAATATAAAGCAGTTTAGTTGTTCCTCTGAAAAAGGTCTGTTGGATTCACTAGTTCATATATTCTAGCCTATATGTTTTACTGTTGTAATGACTCAATCTCCCCAGGGGATCATTACATTTATATATTCTATACTTCACCCATATGCACCTACATGCTGGCCTAATGTACAGCTCCTCTCTCACAGTACTAGTACATTGTGAACTATGTGTGAGTGTATTCTTATCTATTTACAGTAGAGCACAAACCAGGGTACATTGATAAGTTAACCACTGGTTCTAAAATATGCAACAGAAAAGATGTTGGACAGTATCCCTTATGGTACGCGGTATCAGCAATATCTCCAATCTTAGGACATGAACAGCCTAGGAGATCTGAGTGTACTTTTAAAGGGTTAAAGGTCAGTATGCCTTGCTGTAGCTGAACTGATCTTTCTGGCAAGTCTGAAGTTCAACAGGCTGTTACACAAACTGGGAAAAGAGCAGCACAAGTAAAAGATGTTCATCTTAATTGTAGAGGAACAATGGAAATGTGCAGTGGGGTTGGGTCCAAGCAATGGCAAACAGATAAAGGAAGATTTAGGAAGAGGCCCAGGTCTTTACAAACTCAACAGAAGAGCCCCAGATGCTGTTCCTGTGTTACCTCATGACCAGCTGCATCCGCGCTATAATTAACAGTCAGAGCCATTGACAGTATATATATATATATATATATGAGTGTGTGTGTGCAAAGCCAGAACAAGCGACCTTCAAACAACCTAAAAGTCACGTTAAACTCACAGATACTGCAGATCAATGCTGAAATATGAGACAACTTAAGAGCTGAAGGGCTAACCCACCGCTAAAGTCACAGGAAACAAAAACGCTTTGCTGGTTAAACAACGTGGCTCATGAGGTTGCCAGTGGCATCGTTTGCAGGCTCATATGCATATTAACCGACGGCTGCCGCATTAGCCCGGCGTTACTTACTATAGTCTCCCGGACACGGTTGTGGAAAAGTTGCTCTCTAACCGACACGTCGTCCGCTTCCATTCTCCGAAACCATACCAGTATCCTCCGGCTTTAAAAGCGCTGGAGGGAAGCGAGGGGGGGATGGTTAAAAAGATAAAACACGGGGCATCTTCTCATGAATGCCGTGGATGTGTCGCTGCTGGCTGGCCCGGCTGTGTTTAAACGGCGGAGCTAGCCTTCTGCTACAGTAGAGAGAGAAAAAAAAAAAACAGTAACAAGGAGGGGTCGTCCGGAGGGGGGCGGTGCTACACAGAGGGCAGGAAGCTGGAGAGCTCTACAGGTAGCAGTCTATCGTCATTATAATTAATAGTCATCATCATGTTTGTGTCATTTATATCCACAGGTGTGTGTATATACCAAACGTACCAGAGAGGATAATTAAAGACTGGATAAGAAATGTGCTTCACTGTCAGAAGCAACATATTCAGAATCAGTTTTTATTGGGCAGGTATGTGCACACATTTAACATTGCTCTTAATGTACATAAACAGAATAAGCATAAATAAACAGGACAAGCTCAATAAAATAGACATAAACTCCTATGTACAGTTATACATATGTATATCTATAGCCTTTTCTCCACTAATAGATACTGCTCTATATATATTTTTGTTTTTTGTTTTTTGTCCTGTGCAATTATTTATTTTTATACCATGCCACTACCTCCTGCTGTAACCTGTGCAGTATTCCATGTATTTCATACATCAATCCAACTGTATAAAAAGCTCTATATAGTGTGCATACAACTCTTATTCTTTTATTCTATTTTCATTATATCTTGTATTTTTCTATTCTATTTTTATTTAATGTGTATTTTCATATCTGTTGTGTTGCATCTGGAGCTGCTGTAGCGAGTGAATTTCCCCAGTGTGGGATCAATAAAGTCTATCTTATTGAAATCATATATGATAGATATAAGATATAAGATAGAATAGACTTTACTGATCCCACACTGGGGAAATTATATATATAAACAAACAAAAACCAAGACAATATTCAGTGTAGTAGTGGGGTCAGAAGAATTGGGTATGGACTAATTTATGCCTTAAATAAGTATAAATTACCCACTTTTGCATATTTAGCTTATCCAAAAATAGGTCAGCAGTATTTGCACACCGTCACTGAACTGCTGCTGTTTGACTTCAGGCAGTAAGGTTAATTACGAAATTACCATTAGCCATTGAAGTATCAATATTGACCAACAGACTAAAGGGTGAGACAACTACATGTATTCTGTCTGACATATTCCTCATCCCTCACCCCTCCACGCCCCTTTAAATCTGATTTTCAGTGAGCACAAAGAAACTTTTCACTCTCAGCAGAGGAGTGTGAAAACATCCTTCCAGTGTCAAACTCTGCACATACATCATTCTGCACAGTGACAATGAGACATGCAGCTGTAAGAACAAGAAGAAAAACAAGTTTTAGAGTGGAGGGGGACTTTAAGTGTTCCTTTTATGGGTTGAGGGTGATTCTGCAGTGACATGTGCAATTCTGTTTGCATAATGAGTACTTTTACTCTTGATACTTCAAGTTCAATTTCTCCGTACTTCAAGTAACGTACTAAGGAATATTTTTACATAGTGGTATTGATACTTTTGCTGAAGCTACTGTATTTTAAGAACCTAACTTCTTACAACCCTTGTTGTTGTTTTCAGGCAGTAGGTTTTGGATTTCTATAATAGTTTTATTTTTTTGTCAGTTTCAGCATGTGCTTGGCAAGGCTTTAATTCAGGGTTTAGTGTTCTTAATTTGTGTATTGCTATGAGTCTGCAATGCATTGTTTCATTAAAACGTTTAACAAACAAAATTATTCACTTTTTGAAGCATTTAGCCGAACATCACACATGTCCCTTTCCGACCTTTTCTTTACCTTATCAGTTCAGATGATCAAGGGAACTAAATGTTGGTGCTTTAAGGCCACAGCGTAATTTCATTGCCATGATCCAAAGTCCATCTGTTGCAACAACATACACCATCTTCAACTACGGAAAGGACTGGAAAGGACTGAAATTATGGGCTTATGGGCAGTAAGTAACCTAGTTGCTATTAAATAAAATCAAATTACATGACTGATATAGCCTTTGGATTAATTGCGGATCGGCCTGTAGAGAAAGGTTGGTTCCTACAATCTCATGTCTGACTTTTTTCGTACAAGACTTGTTTTCTCTCAAACCCCCCCCCCACACACACATGTATTAACATGGACAGTTACAGCTTACTATGTTTTTGGATCACGTAATGACTTAAAATGACAATGTCTATCATGAGCTAAATCCCTCTTATATAATATATTATTTAACCATGGAACTGGATCACAGAGATTAAAATCCCTTTGAGTGTGTCAGCCAAGATACCAGCAGCACACAGATTGCAGAGAAATCTACTGAATGTATAACACAGACTTGTAATGAAATAAGTTGGTAAAAGCAATTACAAATGTTATAAAACATTTTTTTTTTTAAATTAAATTAAAAAATAATGAATTAATTAAATTGGTAAAATACCTATCAGAAGTCCATATAGCAAGATATGAATATATATATAAATAACACCGGATCAAAAACATAAACTATAATTCAAACCAAATGAAGTCATCCAAAAAACACTGACAGCTTGATTGGCTCACCTCTAAATAAGACAAGATGTTCCTTTACTGATCCCCTGTAGGGTAAATTCAAATTGGCACAGCAGCATAGGGGAATGTAGCATGAATGTAAATTACAAATTATAAAGAATATTTATTAACTCCTGTCAAGAACTGACATATTCCTACAGTTTGACTTAGGTACGGTAAGACTAATCTCTCCTGTTTTTTCATTGCAGGTACTCATCAAGTATGACTAATATTTACTTGTACAGGGACTGATTCACCGAGGCCAAAGTATGGTGAAAAGTGTAATGGTAGCCTATGCCCTGTGGGCAGCAGGTGGACCTTTGGGCTTCCACCATTTATATTTAGGAAGAGACAGCCACGCTCTGTTATGGATGCTAACCCTGGGAGGATTTGGATTTGGCTGGATCAGAGAGTTCATACGTATTCCTGCATATGTCAGTGAGGCCAATCAAGATGCAGAGAAAGAAAGAAAAAGACCCCCCACCAAGGTTCCTCCATCTGTAGGCCCTGTCAGATTTGCTGGACAAGTGTGTGTTGGGATCTACTTTGGCACTGTGGCTCTGATAGGACTGAGCTCCCTCAGTTTCTTCTACTTGATCGTTCTGCCTTTGTGTGTGGGTGCAGGGGTACATCTGGTGTCCAGTGTTGGTCAGCAGACTTCAGATCTCCAAAAAACTTTGACTGCTTGTCTCATAACCTCTACTATTTTCTATGGCAGCACTTTATCACCTCTGCCTATAAGCCTGGCTGCCAGTGTCACTGCAGCGCAGCACAGCAGGTTCAAACCCCCACAGACACCCGGGAGCAAACAGAAACTAGGTGAGGTGATCTGACAATAGCATACCTTGATAACATTGCTTGTCTAAGAATTTTTAAGGCATACTAAAATTAAATTTATTTCTATCTTTCGCAGTTCCACGGCTTTACAGGCTTGGTCTAGCCTGGCTGGCCTTCTCTGCTCCGTTGGGTTACTGTATTTTCCATAACACCACAGCCACCCTGTACTACCTGTCTGACTGTGTAGCAGCACTGCTGGATATTTTCTGGTTTCTGCCTTGGCTCAGAAGTGTGTTGGAGTACATTCTTTTAATGCCATATCGGGTCTTGTGTTTTCTTACTGGAGGGGGGTACTATGAAGAGGCTTGGAAGAAAGTGCTGGAAATACTGCTCAAAGAATACACTGAGAAAGAAAAAGAGGCACTGCAGGTGAGGGATCTCATATCTCTGGAAAGGCTATATAAGTGATGAGTTAAAATAGTGATTGTTCGAGGTGTATACTGTACGTCAGTCATTGCTCTGGCAAAGCTATAATTTCCAAACTGTGTATCTGGATATATTTGTGTTGCAGGTGTTGTCACTGGAAGTAGAGGCCTCTCTTGAGGAGATAACTCGCAGCTACAGGGAGCTGGCCAAGACATGGCATCCAGACCACAACCCCAGCAAGGAGGCTGAGGCAACGTTTTTGAAGATCCAGGAAGCTTATGAAGTCCTCCTGCGACGGCACAGACCTCATCGATTCAAATAGTTGCCCTTCATTCCTTACTGAGTGGCCTGAATAGTTGCCAGGGCACAGTGAGACTCCTGATCTCATTATTTTTCAGTCATTTTTTTTATTTTCATGGAAATCAAGAGCACGCATAAAGACACTGACATTATAACACAGCTGTCTGATCTGGTTACTTTGCAGAGTTGGTCTCAAACAGCAGTTTGCTGCCACCTGGTGGTGCTACAGATGACTATCGCCATAAACTATTTCATCACAATTTTACTTTTTTGTTATTAAACGCTAAACTACCACTGCCAAGAAGTTTTCTTTTTTTTCACAGCGTGAATATTAAAATAAACTAGAACATTTCTCAAGAAATTTTGAGTGCGCCTGAATGCTCGGTGTGTTGCCTCCTGTTAAGAAGCTATTGGGGTCTTTATTTTGAAAAGCAAGGGTCATTCTGCGCTTCCTGTTAAAATACATTTACTCTATCTCTCTCTAGAGTCTCTCTATCTTGAATATTAGAAGATTTGAATTTAGTTTAAAGCCAAACTGTGTTAATTAGGTCATCTCAATCAGCTGTGTCCAATTAAGGGTTGCCATGGTAATGGTACCTGCTGTGTGTCCTGGGTTGGAGGCTTTATTTCATAGACTTTAGCTGAGTGACACCTCTCATGATTACACTTGTAGCACCTAAACTGTAACTCCTATTACCAAAATGGGGATATTTTCAGCAGGACAAGAGCCTGCTGAACACATTTAGTGAGATTTGTGTCTGTAGAGTCAAAAATGTGACCACACTAGCTGTTGGAAGAAGTGGCTGGTTCTGCCTCATTCCTAAAATGTCTTCTCCCACTTCAAATGGAAGTTAAAGCAGCAGTTGGTTGGTGCTCCTGTTGCTTGGAAGCTCATTAAGACAAAAGTTTAAGTCCATTTGCTTCCACAGTTACATGTCTGTGACCGGCACACATTTTCCTATGTCTTGATGTACAAATTATGTAGATGGAGTGATAATGGTGGCTCTGACAGCAAGTTGAAGACAAGCACTTTAGACTCTCTAGTGATGATGTCACCCTCTCTAGCTCTGAACATTCCACGCAATACACACTAATGGAAAACTCTCAAAAAGACTGACATTTCCATTAAGTTTAAACCATGATTGTGTAAAAAGTATGAAAGATGTGAAAAAGCTGAATTAATGTCAGAAAGTCTTACTTATCGTGAACGTTTTAAAGTTTGAATGGAGTTTCTATGTGAATGTATGAATGAGTAGTTAAGAGTTGAAAATTCATGGAAAACTGGGAATTCTCCATAAGGAATGAATGGGGGGAAAATCGCCAGAAAACGTGGAATATTTCGGAAATGATGAAAGGTATCAATGAGAAAAGTTATAGCACACTATTCCCGATCAAGCCACACGTTTTGATGTATTTTTTTTTTTTTGGGTGTATGTGCTTGCAAAGCTGCGGGACTGGATAGACACCATGTGCACATTCAGGCGCTCTGAATCTTTAAATGTGTGTAATAATTATGCAATAAATGTACCCGGAGCTGACATGCATCGATGCATTCGACAATCACTGAATCAAGAGCTCTGTTGTACAATTATTCGGTCTGTATCCCAGCATGGGCCCGGAAGTTGTTTGGGATTCCCAGGCAAAAACAACAACAACTAAAAATCCCGGAGATGCTGTCGGCGCCTGGGAAAACCAACAGCTATCAGGACATATTTAAAAAGGAAAACCCCGATCGGTCGCCAGGTAAGGGAGAGGCTTGTGGACTTCACCGCGGCGCTTGGTAAGACCATCCATCGATTTTAATTCGGAAGTCACCCCAAAATGGCCTGATATAGAAATCTGGTTTTATAACATGAACTGTCTCAAGCAACGGCTCATACATACGGTCAGATTCAAGGCCATGTGACTAAGTGGGAAAAACTAATACTGACAATATCTTTAAAAAAGTAATCATACTGTGTAGGCATCCGGTGAGAGAATGAATGCTGATGACTGCAGTGGACGCTCATATGCACAGGGTACGTTTACATATAAAGGAGAAGCTACTATACATTTGTGTGCACAGTCTCCACACTTTAATGTTTACTTTAATAATGTGGGCATATTTGTGTTTCAGGTAATGGAGGGGAGTCATCAACAGAACACACATGGCTGTATAGAATTGTTTTATAAAAATGATGTATGAATGTAAATGTGTTTTCTCTCATCCTCTCTCAACACAGCAAACTCCATTAAGGTTGAGCTGCAGTAATCAGATTACTGTAATAATATTACTTTCCCCAGTAACTAGTAGTGTAACTAATTACTAATACATTTCAGCAATATTATTACAGTAACCACCACCACAAGACATAATTAGTTACAATATTACTTTTGTTGGCACCCCTGACTGATCTGAATTCCAATCACATCCTTGGATACATTTTTGTAATTGTGAAGGAAACTAGTTTGGAAGATGGAAACGCTTATATTTAGCAGCTGGAAATATTCC
>NW_023339707.1:13177888-13181704 GCF_004916995.1 Morone saxatilis
ATTTGCAATTACGCTTGTTACTGGATTTAGATTTGGCTGGATCAGAGGTCATTTGTTTTCAATTTTAAGGCGGACTAAAATGACATTTATTTCTGCCCTTTGCAGGTCCACAGCTTTACAGGCTTGATCTAGCCTGGCTGGCCTTCTCTGCTCTGTTGTATTTTCCATAACAGCCACCCTGTATTACCTGTCTGACTGTGTAGCAGCACTGCCGGGTATTTTCCATTTATCCAAACTGTGTATCTGGATATATTTGTGTTGCAGGTGTTGTCACTGGAAGTAGAGGCCTCTCTTGAGGAAATAACTGCCGAGGCAACGTTTGTGAAGATCCAGGAAGCTTATGAAGTCCTCCTGCGACGGCACAGACCTCATCGATTCAAATAGTTGCCCTTCATTCCTTACTGAGTGGCCTGAATAGTTGCCAGGGCACAGTGAGACTCCTGATCTCATTATTTTTCAGTCATTTTTTTTATTTTCATGGAAATCAAGAGCACGCATAAAGACACTGACATTATAACACAGCTGTCTGATCTGGTTACTTGGCAGAGTTGGTCTCAAACAGCAGTCTGCTGCCACCTGGTGGTGCTACAGATGTAGTAGACTATCACCATAAACTATTTAATCACAATTTGACTTATGTTTGCATGTGCTTTTTTGTTATTAAACGCTAAACTACCACTGCCCAGAAGGTATTAATATAATTGCACAGCGTGAATATTAAAATGAATAAATAAATGTATGTAATAATAATGCAATAAATGTATATGGACAGAAGACAAAGAGAAAGAGAAAATGTAAAATAACCCGCCTACTCCATTCTCCACCAGCGTTTCCGGAAGAGGCCTTGATCATAAACAATGTCTGAAATCCCAGTGAGTCCTTTTTACTGAATCCAGCAGCCTGCTCAGCTTGAAGCCAGCATTTCTCAAACACACACTCACTCGCAGCAGTGTACCGTCTTGCGTGGAGCCCCGTGAGCTCCTCTGATGGCACAAATGTCACCACATTTGTGCCACCTGTACCCGGAGCTGACATGCATCGATGCATTCGACAATCACTGAATCAAGAGCTCTGTTGTACAATTATTCGGTCTGTATCCCAGCATGGGCCCGGAAGTTGTTTGGGATTCCCAGGTAAAAAAAAATCCCGGAGATGCTGTCGTCGCCTGGGAAAACAAACAGCTATCCAGACAATTAAAAAGGAAAACCCCGATCGGTCGCCAGGTAAGGAAGAGGCTTGTGGACTTCACCGCGGCGCTTGGTAAGACCATCCATCGGTTTTAATTCGGAAGTACGGCATGTTTTTGAGTAGTTGGTAGGGTGAATGCCATTTGTCGTGTGGTCGGGTGCCATAGCAACGGCTCATGAGAAACATTGTATAGCTCAGGCCAGTTTGACGTGCTCGATGTTTGATGACAGCTGCGTTCATGCGGACAATTTGGACAGTGGCAACTCCTGCAACAAATTGCCGCCGTGTCTCGCCGCCGTCTCGACCGTCAGTGAGCTGATCGGTGCCGTAGCGGAACCCAATCCGCCGAGCAGCCGAGAGCAAGTAGTCACGGATATATGGAGAAGCGTGATAGTTATTTAGAAAATGTGTTTTCACTGCACAGTCGCCCATCTCGGGCTGAGAGGGATTGTCAGGCGAGGGTCGGCGCTGTGGTTGCGCGTCCCTTTTTGCTTTAATCGCCGTGCCCTGGTGTGACTGGCGCGTCTCCCGGCTGTATCAGCGCCTGTTGCTCCCCATGCGCGGCCAATGCCAGGATATTAATTTTCCCTGCGATGTGTTGTCTCCGCCCCCCCTCCCCTCGCTCTCTCCACAGACTCCTCTGTCCATTGTTGTCATCCATTTGAGCAAAAGGTGCAGCATTGCACATCTGGGTGTTTTCTCTCTCTCTTTCTTCTTTTCTTTCCTCTCTTTATTTCTTTCCAACACGAGATCACCGCCTTAACTCTGGCCACAATAACATACGTGCTAAAATACACACTGCACGTCTGAAAATGTAACTCCAATTGGTGTTTGTCTACATACCCCACTTTTATTGTCTGCGGTGGAGTAACTGTACCTATAACCTACAGTAGGCCTACATCTCCCACGTTAATTATTATTAGCCTATTGCACGTACACACAGAGGGTGGACAAAATAACAGGAACAATTAACAATAAAAGACTACAGATAAATACACATAACCTATAAATGTAATCCCAACAAAATTCAATAAAAAAAGATTCATGATATATAGCCATACGTGTATATCATAAATAGAAAGATTATAAGAAATTGCTCCATTTATGCACACTGGTTTGAGTAAAATACTACATACAGCTGTCTAACTTGGATTGTTTTTTTTCCTAATCTGTATTTCTCTCCTCTCTTGCTATCTTCATCTTCTCCTAATGATGCATGTTTCTCCTGGGATCAATTAAATTTAATCTTAATATCTTAATTTTGTAATTTGGTGAGATTATGTCAAAGTTTCCAATCGAGGGGGCGGCAGTTTTGGCGGTTTTACACTAGATGTCTTCATAGAGTAAATTGTTCCAGCTATTTTGTCCACTCCCAGCAGTTTTAACTCCTCCTCCACTCTATAAATGGGTAGCCTCTCATATTCATCTGCTGGCCACGGTGAAGAAGAAACTACATGATACAGAAATAGCGGGGTGGAATCCAATTTTACTAGTTTATTACAGTGTTACATATTATTAGACACTTGGAACCGAAAGCATAAAGCTATCTGTTTCCTAGCCTTATTCTTGTACCACACACAGCTGGTAAGTATATATGGTTAGATTGAAAGGCATGTGACTAAGATTTGGAAATTTGGGTCTGAATGGGAAAAACTAATATTGATAATCTCTTTCTTTTAAAAAAATTATTTCCGTAGGCATCTGGTGAGAGAATGAATGCTGATGACTGCAATGGACGCTCATATGCACAGGGTACGTTTACATATAAAGGAGAAGCTACTATACATTTGTGTGCACAGTCTCCACACTTTAATGTTTACTTTAATAATGTGGGCATATTTGTGTTTCAGGTAATGGAGGGGAGTCATCAACGGAACAGGATTTTTATGGCGGGTTGCAGGGCCCTTCGGCGAGATCTCCAAACAGTCAGCAGTCCTCACCACACCGCTCCCTTAGTGGTCAGTTATCGTTCCCGGGTTTCATTGTGGCCAAATGGCCTGTATAGAATGATTTGATTAAAATTATGTATGAATGTAAATGTGTCTTCTCTCATCCTCTCTAAACACAGCAAACTCCATTAAGGTTGAGCTGTGCAGTGATGATGAGTCACCAGGCGCTCCACAGCCAGAGAACAGAGAGGCTGTGAAGGATGATAGCAGGAAGGATGAAAGAGGGGACCCCATGGAAGAAGGAAGCACAGAGTACGCTGGTGCTGGAAGAGATAGAGCGAGCGTTTACAGTGAGATGGCCAGTCCAAATGCTGCTTCACCAGGACCTATCCGGCTCCTTAATGGGAAGCTCCAGTGTGAGGTGTGCGGGATGATCTGCATTGGACCCAACGTGCTGATGGTGCACAAGCGTAGCCACACAGGTGTGAACAAGCCAGCAAGGAAGTGCTCATGACAATTCAAGACAAATACATTTTATGGTTAAAGTTTATTATTACCCTAAATGTAAAAAAATAAAGGCAACACATTAAATGATTTACCTCTAAAGTCCTCTGTCCGTCTTATGTGTTCTCAGACGAGAGGCCATTCCAGTGTAACCAGTGTGGAGCTTCCTTCACCCAGAAGGGGAACTTGTTGCGCCACATCAAGTTGCATTCGGGAGAGAAGCCTTTCAAATGTC
>NW_023339707.1:13181804-13189050 GCF_004916995.1 Morone saxatilis
TTTCAAATGTCCCATTTGCAATTATGCCTGTCGCCGAAGAGATGCTCTGGCTGGACATCTGCGCACACATGCAGGTAAATCAGTGAGTTTTAAGTACAATACAACAGTATCTAACAAATCAAACATATGCCATGAAGAGATTTTTTTTATAGATGTACCGATTCAGTTATTGAACCTGATGGATTTAGTTGTTACATAACAATATTATTCCTTAGTGTGATGAGGTATAATGCATGAAACAACAAGAAGTGGATATTTATTAGAACAATCCATTTCCCCCAACCGTGAAGCTCAGAGGAAATAGGTCTTTACCAGAATCTACTGTACACATGACAATATGACATTTAACAGTTTGTGAAAACAGGAAATCCTGCTTTCAATTTGTCAACACATTCAACAGGTGTTTTCATAAACCCCTGGTACAGTAGGTCTTCTCCGAGTCTTCTCCGCGGGTCTAAGAGGTTCATTTTCAAAGAAAAGATTTTTGCAAACTGGATTTCAGCGAATTGACGTCACGACCGTCCGATGGCTTACTAAGAGGAAACATTGCGGTGAAGGGTTAGGAGTTTTTTTTGTCGTCATTGGCAAGCAACATAGTATAATTTGCCAATCAATGGGGAAATCCACTCTCTCAAACCGAGCTAATAATAAGTAATTCTTTTGATAAAAATCCCATTTTGTCTTTCTCGGAAATCAATTAATATTTTTTCTCTGAATTGCAGTTTCTTCTCCAACGGTGGGAAAACCTTTCAAGTGCAGCTACTGTAGTCGCAGCTATAAACAACGAAACACACTGGACGAACATCTAGAGCGGTGCCATAGTTATCTGAAGAGTCTGGACCACCAGACTGCAGTCAACTCCCAAACAGCACAGGGTAATATATCACACAAACATTAAACTCACTAACTTTTATAGACAATAAGCCTGTAAGTTCCTGCATGATTGTAAATGCAAATCGACTGAATAAAGCAAGTTTAGCATATTTATACACATAATGAGTTAGTTGCTATATTGATGACTATGGGGCTTTCTGTTTGCAGGTGAAGAGTCGCTAAATATGGAGACAATTTCTAAACCTGTGCTCCAGCCATCCAATGAAAAAATCCAGTTTGTGGATAGACTGGCTATTAGCATCACCAAACGCAAGAGATCAACACCACAGAAGTTTTTGGGTGAGTTTTTTGTTTTTGTTTTTCGTATAGAAATCTATTTATAACCTATTACACATATACATTCTACTTTTAATTTAATGTATGCTATAATAATAATTATATATATTCTGTTTGATGTGCTAAGAATGTACGAGATATAATAAGAACCTGTTGCCAGTTTGGAGACAGTTGGTCCATGCTGGAGCAGATGAAGTCAGTCCAAGAGACTCTCCATCTTAATTGTTATTCATTATGGATATCCTTTTCATAGGTGAAAAGCACATGCACCTCGACCTACCTGAAGCACCTTATGAATTGTCCTCTGGCTCTGAGAAGGAGGGGGACCTCATGAGCTCTCAGCCTGCTGGGGACACTGCTGGGTTGGCTGGTTCACACCATCGAGGTGGCAGGGGTAAAGGGGAGAACCACGAGCCATCTGCACTGTCTCAGCTCCATCCTGCCTTCCTGTCAGAGCTACGCACAGTTATGGGCTCCATCAACAGCAACGTGACTCCTCAGGGCCCCCGAGCCCATGTTGGAGGTGGGCCGACAACAATGTCTCTTGGCATGGCTGGGCGGGAGGCAGGTGAAGGCCGCGATGACCAACCTTCAGCCCATAGCCACACCACCTCGCCCAATGGCTGCCCCGACTCTACAGACACAGAGAGCACAGCAGAAGAGCAGAGCACAAGGGCTACAGCCCCAACAAGTACCTCCAACAACCACCACCTCCACTACCAAACCCTAGCACTGCCCCGCAGCCATCCAACTTCCAGTCCCAGCCAGGCCAAAGACTTGGACCAAGAGTGGGAGAGAGCGTGTCCTGTACCGCCCTCCATAGTAAAGAGGAGCCCTAGCTCACTCCTTTCTTCCAGGGAGACTGTGCAGGTGTTAGACAGGGATAGCCGTCCTGTGCGCTCCTTCCACTGCCAGCACTGTCGCATCCTCTTCCTGGACCATGTCATGTTCACCATCCACATGGGTTGTCACGGCTTCCACCAACCCTTTGAGTGCAACATCTGTGGCCACCGCAGCCAGGACCGCTACGAGTTCTCATCTCACATCAGCCGTGGAGAGCACCAGGTCGGCTGAGGAGAAGTGCTAGTGGTCGGATGAGGATAGGTGGCTGCTGCTCTCTAAAGTTTGTGGGCTCATGTTTGTTCTGCACCAGATAAGTTGCTTTAAATCCCAAGTGTAAGTAAAAAGATTTGTGGTTTTATTGTGAGAATATTTATTAAACTAAAGCAGACGCGAGTGAAAAATCTTTTCACCGCAGCATTTAAAGTTTAGTGGAGGCAAATTACATTCTATGATTGATTGCACTCCCATATCAAATCATCTAGCAAAACTACTGTTTTTGCTTCAAAAGTGCCTTTTTTGGGGATTTCCTCTTAACTTAAAAAAAAAACTGAAGGGGGACTGGTGCTTAAAAATCTTGACTAGCCATCTTTTGCTAAGTGATTTAGTTAGCACTTTTGAGAGGTCACATGCACAGGCAGTTAAGAAAAGCATGTACATTTTAAGAATTATATTTGGTATGCTTAGTATGTACTAAGAGCTTTGTTTTTGTGGTTGAAGAGGGTATTTTGTGTAGTGTGTCAGGTAAGCTTAATATGCACTGAGAGCTTTGTGCCTCTGGGTTCGGGAGGAGCTTTTGTCACAGACGAAGCACAGAAATGGATTGCCTTAACTCCTACAGCAGTACGCTGCGGTAGGAATACATTGTTTACAGCGAGGTTCAACAGTGTGTGAAGTCACCTCAGAAGAGAGAATATTTGCAGCTGCACAGTGAGACTATCAGGACAAAGCAAAATCATGAAGGAAGTGAACTTGAAAGCATTCACCTGAGGGTGAAACGGGTGTTCAGGTTTAAAATAGTTTTTTGGATTTTAAAGTGAGCCTTAGAATACTGGTGCAGATCAGACCATGAGCCATGTAGTGTACAGTAAGAGCCTGACTGAGATGCCCCAGGGTGCTATACCTACACGGGATTGCACTTCTAGGTTCCCTGCTTATATATGAACATCTTTGCCGAAGCACTTGATGGCTTTACAAATTGTTTTCTGTGATTGTTCTACTGCACTGATAAATCGCATAATACTCACAATAATTGATCCATCTAATTTGCAACACCAGTGTATTTTTAACGGAGCCGGCCTTCTACAGAATCCCCACAGCATTGCACTGGTTCTGCGGTCTACACTCAAGTTTGCTGCAATTCTTTTGTGGTTTTGCACTCAGCGGTTTAGGCTGAGCTTTTAAACTGTTTGCATAATGTAAGTGAATTAACAAATGAATTATTTAAAAATGAATTAACACAATCAGTTTGGATCTGTTCAGTTATCACTTGTGATTATCTATTCAGTGTTGTTTGTTTCAGCCTTGGTGTATTTAATCAGCTATATTCCAAATCTTATCCAGCATATTCCTCAAGTCCATGAAATGTTACCTCCTGCTTCTTTATAGCACCCAAAAACCTTATTGCTACAGTATGGTGAGTTATCTGATAATGTTAATATTGGGAACATGAATGAGACCAAACTCAGTATTCTTACTTGTTATTGTGGGTTTGCTGCTTCATAGTTTAACTTAATTTCCTTTAATCGCAGGCAAAAATATACTTGAAACTGTTTGAGAAAAAAGTTAATCTAAAAATGCACTTGGTTTGATAAGTAGAGAAGTGTGTGTGAATGGAATATAGCATGTGTGCTTGTCATTTTCTGCTTTTCCCTGAATTGTGAATTATTTTTGAAATGTGAAGTAATTTTAAGAAGTGAAAATGAGGCATGGGATTTTGTCTCCTTGTGTGGACTTTTAAATGTTATACGATATTTTGTGAATGATGTAACATGACAAAACACTTTACCTCAAAAGTTAAAGATGTACAACTGCCTCATTACTGTATTTCAAAAAGTCATGTTGCTTTCCAAGATGTTCTTGCAGTTACAAATGCGTGCCCCTCGATATTCTCAAAAGTTTTTACTGTCAATAAAGTTAAGTTTATTGTAAAAGTAATTTTCTCTAGTTTGACTATGGTGGCAACATTACGAGTTTCTCATCGAGTTTCTCCTGTGTGACAATACAAAAAATAAACAGACTAGGTATTTAAGATATATTGAAGTATTTATTTCACAAAATAACCATTTTAAAATTCCACATCAGACAGGATGTGCTGGCACTCACTGTGTTTTGCTCTATAGATAAACTGATCAGACACTATTCCTTTAACTGTGCACTAGCAAGGAACGGCAGGATCTTTTAATTAACAATTACAGTTGAGTACAAATATTCACACCTTTAGATTTTTAATTTATACAGCCACGTCAGTGTCAGACATTAGGATGTCAAGAATTGACATGCATGATCTAGGTAGCTGCCAATAATGTGTATGGTATATTTAGTTAAGAATAAAAAGAAAAAAAAGAGAAAGATTTATATTATATCACATTAATACCTATGAAACACTGGAGACTAAAACCCCATAATTATAACAGTTGGAGCAAATATTCCACAATTATTTAACAAAAGTTGCACAAAGTCCGAGCTATTAGTATCTGCTTCACATACTATGTATAATTTCAACAATTTGAACTTAAAAATGATAATTTATGGGTCTACTACAGTAAGGGATCCCATGATTGAACAGAGCTCAATTTAGTTGCTGAAACATTATTTAAAAACTCACGTATTATAACAATATAAAGTGTCACTTTAATAAATCTGAAATAGTATTTAACATTTTTGCACTACATATTTTGCACAAACAGAGCTAACATGAAACTTTTACTGCTTTACAGCATGTGCAAAAATCACTGCATGTACAAACGATTAACTATATAGCTATATATAGTGTGGAAGACTGTTTCCTTTTTAAAAAGAACTGATTGTATTTGAATTTTAACTAATAAGCCAATCATTTGTCTATATAAAAGCCAAATATGTCTCTACAGTGTATTCTTTCCTTGCACACACTTAGCAAGGCGCAGACCTTCAGAGCAGCCATCACCACCCTCATGAAGGCCAGAACGCGTGGGATACGAGTTCGACACAAACTGTCGCTTGATTTTTTTTAAACTAGCACCCTTGATGTAAACAGCTCACAAAAACACCTCATTTACATCCCCACCCAATGCACTGCTTCTGTCTGGGTGTACCATTTTTCAGTCTGGCTGTGACTGACTTTATAAACATGTTAACATTTCCATAGGGTGAGAGTAGTCTGCTGTGAAACAATGCACACAAGATGAAACATTTCATTTTGAATCATGAAAGCTAATTTGAGGATTGTTTGGCACAGCTTGATAAACGTGTTGTGGTATGTGCAGCTTTTACAATTCTGAGGAAATAATCTGCTTGCAATCCCTGTGTGAATAAACTGTGAACAGTTACAAAGAACTGGCTACCACCTGTTCTCAACAGGAAGCTTCAGAAGGCATGCTCCTCTGATTGATTCAATAATTTGTTTGTTTTTGAACATTTTACCCAATTCACTATCACTACTACACATCACAAACACACTGCATGTTATTGAAGCACTTTATATTTTGTGAATGCATTTTTCCTTTTTTAAATGTAGCCAGAGGTTTCCATTTATTTATGTATGATATAAAAATCTATTTTTTAGAGAGATTGTTGGTGTTACGTTCAGGTTGTTTCCTGCAGTTGAAAGCTAAGACTTCTTTGAAAAGTCTTCCATCCGATGCGCTCAAATGTTAGTGTGACAGCTGAGAATAAAAGTTGGGTGACAAACACAAGCAATCATGATCATGATGAAAAAGATAACACATATCTTGTAGTTTCTTGCATTCAAATGTTTGGGATGATGGAACTTTTCACCAACCCAGAAGCTCAACTACGGTACATTACCACACAAAGACAATAACTTTGATTATAGGGCATTTTCTGTGATCAATTACCTATCAAGCAAATTAAAGTATGTGTTGAAACAATTAGTCAATTAATCGATTAGTCAAACATTCACTGTCGTCCAATGTTAAAATGTGCTGCTTCTCCCTGGTTTACGTCACTGTATATTGAATATATTTGGGTTTTGGACTCCTGGTCGGACACAACAAGAATTCTGTAGATGTCATCTCAATTTTTTTTTATTAAGTGGTTGATCAAGAAATTATAGATGGATTCATCAATAACGGAAATAACTGTTGGTTGCAGCTCTCAGTAAAATGACATGCTGTCGTCTAGACATTTGTAATTAATGGGCTGAATATGCAAAAACAGCAGCATGGCCCTATAATCTCTAAACTTAACTGCATGCAATCAAGCTGTTTAGTTTTTTATCTTTATTTCTGATAAGAAAATTAATAGAGATTTCGATGAATAAAGGAAGCCAAGTGTTTCTGTGTCATCTACTTTGATACACTGTGACTGCGTGTAAAAATACAAGTCAGAGTCCTGCATTGAAAATGTTACTTACACCTACTACAGGGAGTTCTTAACTGTCTCATTTTCATACTGATGCCTCTATATGACCTAAATAAGCACACAAGACCAACAGCGAGAAGACTGTCTATTTCAATGCCTTAGTTATTTTTACTGCCTGCCACTGGGTCAAATGTGGTTGGTTTCCCCTTGAAAACAACGAAACAAGGCAGTGGAAACACCACCGCCAGAATCAAGTTCCTCAACGCAGAAAAATGTCTCCTGTGACTGTTAAACTATTATATATCATTTAATACTCAGCAGAATTTCACTGTTGTTGGTTGAGGGAGAACAAATTTTAAACAATTCACCACAACTAATGATTTATTTTCATTATGGATTAATTTGCTGATTATTTTCTCCGTTAATCACTTTATTGCTTTGTAAAAACATCTGAAAATAGTGAGCAATGCCAATCACAGCTTCACAATGCTGGTTTTCTCCAACCAAAATAAATTAAAATAATTAAAAAGAAAAAGAAATGTTTTTGCAATTAAAAAGATGTCAATTAACTAAATAGTTGTCAAATAATTAGCTGCCAATCAATTAATTGATTAATTGTTTAATTTATAAGAAAGCATCATATTTTTCTTTTCTTTTACAGTTTACTTTTTCTATGCAAAAATCCTTATTTGCAAAGTAACTAGTAACTAAA
>NW_023339707.1:13189062-13191334 GCF_004916995.1 Morone saxatilis
TATTCCCCTCTGAAATGTAGTGGAGTAGAAGCAGAAAGTGGCATGAAAAGAAAAGACTCAGGTACCTCAAATTTGTACTTGAGTAAATCTACTTAGTTACATTCCACCACTGCAGGACAGAGTTACATAAACAAACATTAACATGATCACAGCTGCACATTGTCGACCATGAAACCAGCCAACCTCAGTTTTAAATTGTGAGAGATCCTTACTTGTTTTATTCCTATCCTCCACTTCTTCTCCACTTCTTCTCCACTTCTTCTCCTCCTCCTCTCCTCCTCTCCTCCTCCCTCTCGAGCTTCGTTTTCTTCTTCTGGTTTCTGCTGGCTGGCAAACAAGGGGACAAGTGCACTGCAGCCACCAACTGGTATGGAGTGAGGGCCCATACCCGCTCAATTAACTAATGAACTAAATTAATTAAAACTACAGACTACATGAACAGTTTGTGTTAACTAAGTTACCCGCTAAAGTTCAACAATGACGCTTACTCTCTGTGCATACTGTACCGTTAGCATACCTGTTCAGGTTAACTAGGAGACGCTTCAGGTAAGCGCCACTTGTCAGGCGCTCATTAACAAGGGCTAGTTAGCGTCGTTGTGTTGTCAAATAATAGCAATATTTCAATGAATTTGGTATTTTCTGGTGGAGTAAGGTTAACTCAGTTCTGACCAGGATTTTAGCTAACAGGTAAGTGAAGGTTATGACATTCAGACAGCCAGGTAAGTTAAAAACCATTGCTCCTGGCCTAAAATGTGAACAGCTAACTAAAAACTAGCCTATGTGTTCGTGCTACTAACAGGTGGGTTGCCATTGCTTTGCACACCCACAAGTTTGGTTAATTTAAAAAAAGTTTGTAATTCGAACTTTATTTCACTAGATGGCAGCCGTTCACCACCTGTTATCCTCAAAAGTGTGTTTGTGCCCTCAGTGTTGCCTAAAGGCAGCACAACGCAACATCAGTGATAATCTATGACCACACACAGTAGGAAGCACACAAAGACTGCCACACACGTGTTCTTGCTTCATGTTTAATTTAGAGACTGTTGTAATTTGGGAAACTAAAATGTAGGCAGATGTAGGAGGTGTTCAGCAGTCATATTTGATATCTTCTATTAAGCCTGAAATGTATTAAGTTTGAAATAGTTAACTAAGTTACAACTCACCTGTATTTTCTCAGTAGTTGGCATTATTTTCTCAAGAAAGTTAAGAAAGTTTTGCGGTTAGGCCCAGGGTCTAAGGGGAGGATGCAGATGCTGTACAGCCCAGAAGATGAAGATGAAGAAGGAATGGTCTGAGGGGCAGAAATCCACTATAAACAAGGCAGGATACCCCCTAAAGAAACCCCCACCTAGAGTGTAAACACAGGTGAGCACTTACACACATTTCATACCTGGACAAATGTGTGGACAAAGCAGTGTACAATGAACCTGACTTACATCTGCCCCCACCCCCACCGCACAGTGCGTCATAAGCCACCTCATTCAGCTATCTTACAAAAAGTTAATTGAGCCTTGATCAAACAAACTGGTTTATATTATATCCCAGAGGATTTTTGAAGCCAACTTTCTGGCTGCTAGACAAATGTGAAGCTTAGCCTATCAAAATCAGAACAATTATTCTATCAAGCTAACACACCCATTTGTCTTTTTAGATGATCCAGATGCCAGAAAACTTCATGACTAGCAGCCAAGTAAAACAAAGATGTCTCCCAACATGCTTGCTGTTGAGAGAAGCTGCTCACTGCAGCTGTATCCTGAATGGGCTACAATATGCACGTGATATTAATTAATGTGCTATTTCACTTAGACCAAGAATGTGTTTATTTTTCAGCAGCTGAGTGTCAACCAAGGACACATTCAGGTGCAGTTAATCTTCCAGTAGTCTACTCTGCACAGCAGTGTTGAGGGTTCAGTGCCCTTAAAGCATTTGTTGATAGTTGTAGCATCTCAAATGATGACATTTACAGAGCAATTTTCATTATTTAACTTTGCACTGGACATTGCCCATGTCAGCAACAACCAGCATTTAATGTCTCTAAATTAAACACATTTGTACATAAAATCACAGCACGTACAGCTTCTGCAGTGTGGCTCGCTCAGCTCATGTATCACACTCACACAATATTCATTTAGAGGCCAGAAGGAAGTTTTTAGGGTGCAAAATGTACTGAAAGGCTGCTGGCACAGTTTGGAGGACAGCTCTGGCTCTGGAAGCGATTAGCCCTCAAAGCTTGGGTGAGTATATTGCAGAGAGACAAGGGCGGGTGGGAGCC
>NW_023339707.1:13191378-13202094 GCF_004916995.1 Morone saxatilis
AGAGAGAGGGAGATTGGGGCGGTTCTGTTATGCAAGCAGCTCAGTATGCATGTAGATTGGAAGATGTGTGGCTCCTGTGGTTGGCTGTCCCCTGTGTCACTGCCTTTAAAAAACAGTTGCCAAGAGAAATGTCTTCTTTACAGGCTTTGGCTGCCAGATGCTGGGGATAATGGATAGGACTGCAGAAGGAAAGATGGAGAGGTGTGTGCAGCCAGCCACACAGACATGCAAGTGAGCACACGCACACATATTAGCACACACACACATGCGTGTTTGCACACTTTGTGGGCAGGGATCACCATAATGCTGAAGTAAGGCGTGAATAATTCATCTTCAAGTCACTGTTGTACACACACACACACACACACACACACACTGACACACAGGGCAAGTATTAGGCCTAGTAAGTCGTGTCACACTAAGTCGCCATGAATGAGCACACAGTTTGGGCATGCTTACAGATTCCAGAAGTGCCACATTTTGTGGATGTGTGCAGGACGTGTTAGGAGGGAATAGTTGTGTATGTCTGTGCAGCTGTGAACCAACACATGGGGCGCCAGTGTGTGAATGCAATAGTGTGTCTGCGAGCGGGAGAGCCAGTGACACAGGAATGTGTCATAGTTCCTGCAAGCCACTCAGCTCCTAAACTGCAGCAAATAAACATTCCTCTATTGCTGTGTCAGTGCTGAGCCCTCGCCCACTGTCGCTGTAAAACACAGCTTGTAATTAAAACCAAAAACTGAGCATTTCTCCCTTTGTCTCCAACAGTATTAGTAGATTAGAGATAATGGCCCCATGCCTTCAGACATTTCTCAGTGCTGTTTATTGCCTCAGAGATGGCATGTTGTGGTCCAGATGATGTCAAGGTGGGCCAAGACCAGGATCATCTTTATTGGTTAAGTGCAATGCAGATACAGTCATTTTGCCTTGCTGTGGTTAATCATATTTCACTGTGTAGTGCAAATGATCTCACATCTAGGCAAGGAAGACAGTATAGCACTATACAAAAACATCATACATTCAAATCCACAGTTTCAGATTTTGAAGAAGAGAAGTGTTAACATTCAATATACCCAGACACATATTGCTGCAGTTTATCACTGACTAGTCTGTTTGATTTGAATGAATGCAAGCCTCATCCCTGCTGACAGGTGAAATGATGCAAAGGCTCATGGTGTGTCACATAGATTCCACCACAGTTTGTGCTCATATTTCATGTCGATCTCAGAGCTGAAACGTTGCTGTGCTGTACCCATACATTGTCAGATGTCTATAAACATATTCTACTGTTGGTTGTCCTTGCCCAAAGTCTTTCCCTGTCATTACAGCTCTGTTTACAGGAGGACTAACAGTGTTTGCTAGCATATGATATCCCCTAGAATATACAGTGGTTTAAAGTCGCACTCTGACGCAGAGTTTTCCACCTGAATCACTTAATCCCAGTGGAACCCATTTGGACGTGTCACGTTATCTGTTTGTTGTCTCTTGTCTGATTTTTCCAGGTTAACCATTCACAGATGTGTGATTGGAGCCTAACCTTTTCTTGGCGGATAATTGTTCTCACCAAACTACTGCCTGTGCACTCCAATTTGTTTGTCAAATGCTACGTAAAGCTGACCATTCAGTGTTCATCATGGACCACTTTTAGGTATTTAGTTAGAGGTGATATTTCATGGTGACACGGTGTTTATCACAGCACTCTTGAGGTTGAGAAAAGTATTTAATATAAACAGAAAACAGGGCCAACAGTGAAAAGGACCATGAAGCCAAGACAGTCAAGAGGTCATGCTGTGTACGCACAGAGGGGTGGGGGGTGTTGATAACTCAAAATATATTATAACCTCATGCAGATTCACTCGCGCATGTTTGTGCGTTCACATGCAGGAGGCTACAATTCACAACATCTACAACATCTATACACAAGTGAAGAGTGCTGGCATATCACAAACGCACACAAACACCACAAAGTTCTATCCCTCCCACCTTAACTGCAGGGCCTGCTCTCGATCTCGCTCCACAGGGGCACAGAGCCTGACCACAGACATCATACTGATTGCTCACCATGGTCGAGTGGTCTGTCCACATTCCCACCCTGATTCACTATGTGCAGAAAACCCAACAACGGAAAACAGTGGTTTGAGAGTGTCTGGAGGTTTGCGGACAGCAGTGAGTGTCCGCTGTGTCTCTCCTAAATCTATCCTCCTCTCATCCCTTCGACTGCCCTGCTGCATACCCCAGGAACATGAGAACAGTCGAGTGCAGACCCAAACTGATGTGTGTGTGTGTGTGTGTGGAATGTTTTGGGCTCGACTTGAGTGCGTATGCATGCATGCATTTGCTGGGATGAATATAACCTTCCCTCTCTCCTGTGTGACAGGTTGTGGCAGGTCGGTAGATGATGAAGTGATGGAGATGTTAGGAGGCCACGGCCATTGTGATGCTGGGTGGCTGTTACTCTGGAACTGCCATCTGCCGAAAAGGTCAGTTGCTAGGGGACCATTCTCCTGGACCGTGTCTGCCTCCCAGCTGCCATCCACACACTCACACACCCACACACTCACACACACACACACCCACACACACACACACACTGACTATGCACAAAATTCACACACATACACAATCGCACATTCACGCTCTTTTCATTGTTTCCCTAGAAATCGGAATTGAATTTGACTAAATTTGACCCGCTGCATTGACCGCTATTAATCCACTGGGTATTATTTCTGTAACTTTAGGTCAGGTTTATTTATTCTTTATGTGATATGTGTGTGATGAGGCTATAAATGCATATCTGATTACGTAATTGCCCTGTGGTCACTCAGTGGCACAAAACAAATGCTTCTGATTATTACATGAGCAGTGTAAGGGTGTTCCTGTCATAACAATGGCCCTAATTAATTGGAGTTTGGCCCACAGTCAGATGCTAGGATTACAATGTAATGTTGGGGCAGACAAGGAAATCAAATCAGTATTGTGCGCCAGATCCAAGCCATGCCACATTGTCCATCAGAACCACTGTGAGCAGCCTATCATTCAGTGCGGTGACCCAAACCCAATTCTGAATTCTTTATCATACGCCTTTCAAATTAAAGCCAACTCCACCCAACGGGCAAACATTTTTCCACAATTGAGCTGGAATTTTAATGTGAAGCTGCTGTGCCTTCATTATGCTGAATCATCTTCTCTGCATGTTCTGTGGTGATTGACCTGATTGCTGCATGATTGTATTGAGCACAGTTTGGGGAAGTGAAAACGGTTTCCTTTCTCAAGCTTAAATCATTAACACTCTCACTCTCAGTTCAAACAGTGTGGCTATATTTCATATTGTCGGGTTGGCTTAATTGGCAAAACGGTTCTATTAACTTTGAACCCTGTACCCCTGTTATGTTGCTCCTGAAGTTAAGGGCCCTATAAAAACACCAGATAGTGGTTCACTTAAGCTTTTTGCTGATGAAATAGGGAAAAAAGAACCATATCACAATTAGTAAGCCTCAGGACCAAAGTATACCTTAGAAAGTGACAAAGTAAATACTGCCGCATATAGTGCAAGTGTTGTACTAACAATATGATACAGTAACTGTGTTATTAAGATATTGGCAGTACAGTAGCTGACAGAATCCAAACCAACTGTACAATTTTGTGTTCTTCTGTCTTTTTTTTTTTAATCCTCCCTGTCACACTTTCCTGCTGCCCTTCCTTGTTTTCCTTCCTCAAGCCCTCACCTCCAGTCTGTGCCTTTTCTCCACCGGCCATCCAGAGACAGTGACTTTTGTGCAGTGGAGCTGTTGTTTTTGTTTGTGCCCTTCTCACCATGGCTGCCTGCTCGCCGCCTGGCAGCCCCGTGTGTCAAAGGTGGCTGCAGCAGAACAGACTGTGGGAACAGCCGGTTAGCCTCCCCTGGTCCCCTGCTCCCCAACCAGAGGGGCAGCCATCAATCCAGCACTCCCCCTGCCCCTGCACACACAAATGCCCAACCAAACACACACTCACACAAAAAGCCTACAACGCTCACACCCTCTCCCAATAATCCTCGGAAGCAATTTCATCTCGACTCGGGTGGCGGCCCATTGTCGCCAGCCCCTTCAATCTTTCCTTATTAACTCTCGCTTTGTCCTGCATCCGAGCTTCTGGACTCATCTCTCCTACATTCCGATCGGTGCTGCTCCCAGCACTCCCAGGCAACCTCCATTCGCTAATCCCACTGCCTCCCCCACCAGCCGCCCCACCCCAAGGAACTCTTACTGCTTTTTTTTTTCCAACCTGCCGATCACCTACTTACAGAGTAAGGTAGGGGCATTAACTCCATGGGTTTTCTGAAGGCAGAGTGTGAAGGCGGGGTGGGTGAAGGAGGAGGCGGCCACAAAGTGACTCCAGCCCAGACAATTAGAACAATGAGCTGGGCCTGTAGGGGGCTAACTCGCTGCGTCACGCCTGGACGGTGGGGTATTTTGTCAGTTTAATGAATTGTCCGTCAGGCCAGGGCCACATCGCAGGCTGCGCAGGGAGAGGCCAGCAGGGACCCAGACACTAAGTCGGTATTTATTACACTGCCTTTGTCACTAATTGAGCTAATTATCACTGACTCCTCAGCACTCCCACAGGCAGCACCCCCTCCACTCACTCTCTCTACCAACTCTCTCACTCTCACGCCTGGGATTTGAACTCTGCCTTCCCTCTTCTTTTCTTAAATCTGTCGGCCACTTTCTCTTTCTTTTGTTTCTTTCTGTGTATCCATGATCGCCTATCAAGTCTCTCTCGTGCCTGGTTTGTATCATTTTCACATTTGCAGGCTTTTCCTTCCTCGTGACTTTTTCTCTATTTGTCACATTATTTAAGCCAAGTCATACATTGACCCCTGTATCCAGTAATACAAGACAAAATATTATTGCTTTGGAGCAATAAGATGTGTAACTCTGGGATCAATCTAAATTTTAAGTTCTCATCTTTCTGTTCTGGTTAGCCACCCACCCTCATGTGACCCCATAATTGGCAGTATTTTGATTCAGTTTCCTCTGATTTATTCTTTGTGTCTTCTTAATCCCCCTACGTCTATAGAATTAAATGTTCTACTTCCTCTTCAATGCTGACCAATCTCTGCTCACTTTATTGATTTATTACTTAACTTCTTGCTTTCCATTCATGCCACAGGCAAAGGAGACACTTGTGAACTCCACATATAATATCAAGACTGTAATTTAGAACATTTCTCCTCCCCGCCCTTTTTCCTATGTCGTCCTGTCTGTCCTTACAGCTGCAGGTTTTTGCTTAGTTGTAGGGACCTTTGGATGTTTGGGTGTATGTTGGTGGCCTTACTTTGCCTCCACTGTGCTCTATCTGGATGACCCTGGCTACTCCTGTGCTGTGGTGAGAGAAAGTGGAAAGCTTTCCAAACTCCCGTGGTTAGTCAGGTTGCCAGGGGCTGGTGGAGACTCTAGGTTTTCATTATTTTTCATACTATTTCTTTATTTCTTTCCGACATTAAGCAAATGAAGCAGAACATTCAATGCAGTAAAATCCTATACTGTATAAAATAAGGTATGTGGCTGGATAAGCAGGGGTCGTCTCTGTGGTTGGGAGCACAGATGCGGGGATGTTTTGTGAGCTGGAGAAAGAGACTGCTTTGGTGGTGGTAATAGGATTAAGCAAAGGACACCCAGGGACAGGCTTATATGTTCACTTGGTTGGTTGTCAAAACTTTCTCAAACAGAAACTACAACAGACAATATAGCATCTTTTATTTTAATTGAAAATATAGACTTTATTGTTCTATCATACAATACAAAACCAACTGCAAACTAAATCTTTTGATCAAAATCTAAAAAAAGTCTTCTCTTACATCTCTCTATAACAGTATAAAAATCCTCAGAAATAAATATTTTGTATTTACACTAATAAAAAAAGGTAAATATTCAGTGCATGAACACAAGTATTTTTTTTACAGGAAACAAGCAAGTGATAACGTTCTGTTTCTAGTAAGAGTCGGTTTTGTGTCAGCTACATTACACCAAAATAGAAAAAGGCATAAGATCCAAACTTCTCCTGACTTAACACTAATGATAGTATAATTTCCAGCCACTGACAGCTGCATAACTCATTCAGCAAACTTACAAATGACGTCATTATAAATATATTCATATATTTTAATATTTACAGCATTTTGGTTCTCTTAGCTGATATACAGTATGATTTCTGCAGCTGAGGCCGTATTCTTCAAAATAAAATGTTTGTCTGTGACCTAGCTGCTTTTCACAGCCTAACCTGAAGTAATACACCATTTGCCTACTTTAAACCTACACTCATGTATTAACAGGAATTTAGTTTATTTTTGTTACTTCATATACTTCTCCGTATGGCATTAGTTTTCATTTTGAGAGCATGGTGAGATTCTGCAGGTCACATTTCATTTTTTTCTATTGACCCCTCATATTTGCCAAACTAGATCTAGCCATGCCATGATATTCAGTGTATTGATAATACATTCAAATTACATTGACTCAGTAAGATTTGCTCAGTCAGTTTCTGTTTTTCTTGGCGAGCACCGGTACCAGTCATGTAACATCAAGAGCATCCTGTGGTATTTCAGAGTGGCAAATCAGGGTTGAGGTGTATTCAACTCCAGAGAAATCTAAATAAAGGGGCAAATGTGGTGAGGAAATTATAAGTGGCTGGGCTGCATCCAGGGCCTAAGTACACAATTTGGAAACAGACAGCCCATCCCTGGAGATAAACTTCACACAATTTCATGTGAGAGGAGCCAAACTTCAGCAAAAGAAAACAAAACACAGATTTTTTTTAAATAACTTCCCACTTGTTAGAGGTCTTCACCAGTTTATAAGAGCACATGTTTGTGGCTCTCTGGCCACAGAAACATCTGCGAAGCATTGTGTCCAGTTTCTGCCCTCAGTGGGGGAGAAGAAGGCTCTGGTAGTACCTGGTTACAGCAATCGATCCTCCACCACATCATTTTGTCCCTTTACTTTTAATTCTATTTATCCACAGTGTAAACTCTTGAGGGATGTGGATGATTTCCATACTACATGGAAGGTTGTAGCGTTTAAATACCCTTGTAATACTGTTAAGCATCAAAGGCAAGGAGCAAGCACATATACTCCCTCTATACCCTGTTCATATAGTTGTGCTTTTCTCCATCTCCCTCTTAATACTGATTGATTTTTTGTGCCAGAGTTTTCCCTGTATCAGTTAACCCACCTTGAAGCTTTTCTAGCTTCTACCTAACATCTCAAACCACCTGCGTGCTATTGGCTTTCTCAGCCAACTCCCTGTTTTGATAAGACCTTCTTTGCCTTTTATAAATGCCTAATTATTCACTTGGTTGTCCCTCTGTGATCATAGACACTGGTGTATTGTTCGTGTACTGGTGCAGTTCAAGCAGCTGACATGGCAGCACCAGTGGAAGGTGCAGTGGCAACGTTCAGTCACACTCTCAGTCCGGGTCTTAAACCCTCGTCCACAGCACAACAGCTCACATCCGTCCAGGCCTGGAGAAGAGCTGTTGCATGTTCTCCCAGAAGTTCCCAAAGTGCCAGTTTTTCCATTATATGAGCAAAAGTTTGGTGATTTCTCAAAATAGACCAGGTCCATGGCAGAAGGGGGTTTGTGAGCCGGGTTTTCAGGCTCCAGATGTCGGGGGTCGGCTCGGTGAGAGGCGCGGTTGCTTCCCTTGTTGGCATAAACAACTCTGGATGCACCATCAAACCGGTCCTTGAGGAAGTCTCCCACCGTTCGGAAGCTGGGCAGGCGCATCCAACAGGTACGCACGGTGCAGGAGCCTGACATGCCATGGCACTTACACTCCTGTCGCATCTCTGAGGACACAGTCTGCAGAGAGGAAGACCAAAGGCTACTGATTAAACTACAAAGTGGACATCACAAATTCATTCAAAGCATGTGGGAATTCTGACAAAAACAGACAATCATGGCACCTTTGAGTATCAAATCCTCACCATTCTGCCAGCTTCATTATTGTGTAGGTTGGTGAGGTAGCGCAGATCTCTGCCCCTCTCGCTGGAGTCCACAAATTCACGGCTGAACATGCGACCAAAGTCCACATTGTCACTGCAGCCCCCCCAGTGCCAGTCTGGCCCTCCAGGACCTCTGCGGCGGTAATCGCATGTGCACGACTCAATGGCCCCTTCCGAGCAGGAGCGAGCCACAGCATGGGTCACCCCTGCACTGGTAATGGCAAATACAAATGCTGTCTCTCGGCAACCTAAAGAAACATTCATACTTCACGTTAGAACCTGATCCAGCCCTTTAGGCTTCACTTTGCCAATTTCTTGCCCCAAATTGGAAAATATTTGCAGACAAAGCCTTTTAAATGTGTACAAGAGATTCCATTACATCCTGCCCAAAAATGTCCAAATATTGCCCGGTTAGAAAGACAAGAGAGGCTCACCACGATTGACAATTTTGCCAAAAATTGCGGGGCTGTGGGTGGTCGGGCAGTTCCAGCGGCGGTTGCGGAACTGCCACTTGCACTCCTTTATGGCAGTGTGCAGCCCAGCGGCGATGGCATGCAAGATGCCAGGATTCTGCCGAATCAGCCGGCGCTGGCGACGACTCAGTAGGGCCAGGCTTGGGTCCAGGACCAACTGCACATTCTTGGAGTTGGTGAGGAGGTTGGATGAGGAGGCCACATTGACAATACCCCTGGGACAATACAAAGACAAGGGAAAGAGTCAAGGAGCTGGCAGTATATGCATTTACCCCCTTCTATGACCCTTTAAACTCTAAAACTGATCTGGCATCCCGTGAGTGTTTGTGCCTTTAAAACTACATCTTTTATTATGTACAACAGTGACACATGCTGTTCCAAGACCATGAGGAGACAGTAAGTCTCTTGAGTCAAAATGCAGGTTTCTGGCTTGGCATAACATGATGTTATATTTTTTTTTACTGTTTTTATTAATCCCATCGATCCAAACCAGATGCAATGACATGTCAGTCTCATTATTAGAATATGTACCTATATCATCCTGCTCTCAGCAGGATAACGATAACATCTCTCACTGTGTGAGATGCAAAAGCTGAGTAGACTTGCACTTTAAATTCTCCGTTATAGGTTTGTATCTGGGTTGTCCTATTAAAGAAATATTCCCTGTTCCATGTGATAAACCAAAAGCTGAGGATAGACAGTCTTTGACATTACAGTCCATCCATCCTGTCAAAATGTCAGGCAGTAGGCTATAGGCCTTGTTTTTATTATGTAGGTATTATGCTGCTCTGTCAAAAATTTAAAAGACAAATATGTGTCTCTACTTTATATCAAGAGTAGCATATAAAAATGACACAATAATTCCCTGAATGTCTGCCACATGATATCAGGAAATAGTCTGGTGTTAAGATTTGTAATCTGTCCAAATATGGCACCTGTGCTTCTTCAGTTTTATACACATTTCAGAGCCCTGGACAGAGTTTAAATGATCATTTCGGTGGTCAGGTTTCAGAACATTTCTAGTTTGAGCATGTCACTACACGGGCTTTATAATTTTCCACATTATTTGCTGGCAATTTCTGTGTCAACATTTTCTTCACGTGCAGTATCAGAATGGCCGTGTCTCCTGTTAAGCATTATCATCCGGAAAAGCGGGCGAGTCTTGGCCTGTTAGAGGGCTGACCCAGACAGTTGTGTGGTGAGGCCTGGGAACATTAATAATAATCTCGTCTTTTGGATGTTTTTCTTCATTCCAAAACTCCGCGGTGTGTTTTTTTCCCCCAGATGTTTTCTTGGATTTCAGCTGACATTTTAAATATTTGAAAACGCTTGACGTTGTGCGCAAATACTGTCCATCTAATGACACCGCAAAAACTACAGAATCTTTCGTTAAATCATTACCTCAACAAACCCAACCCACAGTTTGTAGATTTTTAAACAAGCAAGACAATATGCCCTCTCAGGCAAAACTACACAGATCCCATTTTATTTTTTGTTTTCTATGACAAAGTATTGGGAAATTGTCAGTTTTTAGTTTTAGTGGCCGTATAGACAGAGGAATGTACAGTATATTAGATCAACACGACCCTCGATACGACCTCGTGTAGGATTCCTTGCAGCTAAATAAATCCATATTTAATTTATCCCACATTGGACTGAAGTATGTTCTCGTGTTTAAACCACACTGTCTAAATGACAGGCAAGCAGAGAGACAGAGAGAGAGTAAATTAAACCTACCGCAAATAAATGGTAAAACTGTAATTAGTCCAAATGTAATTCGTTTATTGTTGAATAGAATCATTTCTCTGAAGGGACAATAAATTATAATTTTTTTGGAAAGTTAAATAGTTGAGCGCACATGGAGCAATTTGGAAACGAAAGCTAAAAATCCCACAAGCTTTAATATCATGCGGTTGCTTCTTCTTCTTTTTTTTTCTTCTTTTTTTTAAAGGCCGAACGGTGCCAAAACCAACACATTATTTCGAGCATGCAGCATGGAATGCGGTAGCCCAATAAAACACTGTTCATACGGTAGCGCAGGGTCTTCCCCGCTCCAACCAGCCTTAAATAGTATCATAATGAATGGATGCATCATCACAGACAGTAGCTGGAGAACTCACCACCACCGGCCGCTGTTGTTGACGGCCCCTGTGCCTGAGAGCGAAGACACCAGCAGGATGCAAGCGGCTTTCACTCCTAACAGCAGCGCCAGGCTCCTCATCGTGTCTTCAGGTCAAATATCAGGAGGGGGGGGGGGG
>NW_023339707.1:13202130-13240110 GCF_004916995.1 Morone saxatilis
GGGGGGGGGGGGGGGGAAATCATTTTTTAAAAAACTTTTTGTGTCATGGATTGTGTTCAGATTAAGTTATAGACTCGTTAAAATATATTTGACAGTTATTCATCTGAACACACCGGCACAAATATGCACATGTTATTAAAAACAAACAATGAATAATAACCTTAAAAATAAATAATTAGCCTTCATAAACACACAGAAAACAATTGCAAAAAGAAAATAGAGTCTGGCATGTTTCCCCTCGTCGCGATGGCTTGCATGAGATGAGGCTACAACATTCAAATCTATATTATCATTAAGCTCTGAATAATGATCAAAAATGCTGCGAGGTGTTAAATACTCACCGGGCCGCAGTCCGCTGAGAGGAGCTGGAAGGTGAGAGAGAAGCAGGCAGCCCTAATTGACTTAAATGGATCTTGAGTGGAGACAGGTTGCTAAATGATGTGAAGTGTCCAGGCAGGATGCTACTGCTGCTGCAGTCCTCTTCACTCTGTCTCTCTCAGTGATGCTCTGCACGGCGCATTGAACGCGTGGGACAGTCCCGAAGACTTGATCCCCTCGGTGACTGATAGGCAACACATTCTTCTCTTATTGAGCGCTACGAGGGGAATAAAAAAGGGATTTGCTGCTCTCATCTCCCTCTGTTTTTTTTTTTCTTTTTCGGAGCCTTTTCAATAGGATTGGAGGGAGGGATAGTTAATGCTCTTCATAGGGCGCACAATGAATAAGGAAACACAACTGGGCAGAAAGGAGAAAGGAGCGACAAAAAAAAAACCCCAAAAAGAAATAGGGCAATCCACAGAGTTGCGCATATTACTTGTGGAATCTCACGGTCATCAATCGATTCCCTGTAAATGTGTGCGGCTGAGAGTGTTTTTCCCACTGGCCGCGCACTCGCTTCCACATCCAGTCTTGCAGAAAGGAGAAGTGCCCCTGAAGCAGTGGCGTGTTGGTACAGATGCTGTGGGTGCGCCCGGTTTGGTGCTCCGCCGCTGCTCAAAGCTGGTGTCACGGTGCAATACAGTTACAGCGGAATATGAGCCATCTAAAACTGCCCTTTTTACCCGGTGGCTGGATTAGCCTACTCCCTAACCGCATCTCCTCCTCCTTTCCCCCAGTGCGCTCTCAAAATGTGCAGTGACTAAGTGACATTTCTGTACATTTCGTTTCCTTTTTATACTAACCCCTTTACAAGCGCATGCTTATTTAACACCATTGCACCCATTTAATAACTCACTGCATGCTGAAGTGTGTCTTTTACGAGAGTCTCCTGATATATTTAGGGTTAATTTAGGCTTGGCCCAATATACAACACTATTATCACGAGTCTTTGTTGCTCAAGACACGCGCGCACATGCACAAGCGAAACGTGAATGTAGAAAGAAGCAATAATAAGTTCTTAGTTGTCATATAACTCACACTGCCTGCTGGGCTACTTAAATATTCTTTCGAACGTGGGAGAGATGAAATACGGTCTCCAATCAGAAGTTTGATGTATGATGAACCAGGAAAAGAGGGGGACGAGTAAGAATAAAAACCATTCCAAACATCTGGCCTGCAGACCTCCCTCGACGCACATGTAGCCCAGTGTAATCACAGCTTGAGCCACTTTGCGGCATCTCCATCTAACCCCAGACTAGGAGCAGGCTTCACTGTCCCCAAACTTCTCCATGTTGGATCATGGGTGAATGTTTCATTATGTGACATTTATCTGCTAATTTGCATGTTCCACATTAGTCACTGTAGCGGTTGTAGCTTGAATAATCTCTCTCCCTTCCTTTCCATCTCTCTCTCTCTCTCTCTCTGGCTCTCCCTCTCTCCTTCCCTCAGATGACAGTAAAAGGAAGTGGGCTTTTGTAAAAAGGCTTTAATGACAGCCATCCTACGTTTATACTTCAGCCTTATATGAAGGTGCTCAAATGGGTTTCCTGGAGCAGTCATGCGACACCGAGCAGATTAGAGTTTCAATCCGGATAAAGGGGGCCTTTTATATACAAATCAACTTCAAATCACTTTTTAAGCCACTTAGATATACACGCCAAGGCAGAATGCTAATGCACTTTTCATTGCTGCAGCTTAGGGAATGGAAGGAGATTAGATGAATTGGTGTCACTATGCGAACCGTGTTCGAGGGGGGTTTTAACTTAATTTTATGAAAGTAGCCCACATGCACCTTCTCGGTTCCAACAGCAGTGTCTGTGGTCGAGAAAACATTTTAAATTTGTAATATTTAGAAGCCTCTCTGTGTGAGTGATTGTTGATTCAGTAGCAGCGTTTGTTTTGCTTAATTTAGATCAATGTGCTGATTGATCCGATGCCGAGCTGCCACATCACCCCAACCAAGTCCTGACAGAAGGCCTGTGCGTCTGGTTTCACAGGCCTAGTCACCACCGAGCATGGAAAACTCATTTGAATAGAAGATTGAGATGCTGTTTGGTAGTCTGTGCACATAAGGTGTGTTTAAACGTCATTCAGGCCTTACTTCCTTTAACGCACCACACACTCATTTCATTTGAATGAACCCTAAGTGTTATTTGCAGTACTATCTTAGAAGCATGCCATAATGCGATAAATAATCACAAAATCCGACCTGTCACTCCCTTGATTCATGCATATCATTTCATACACTGAAATAAAGACTTTGGAGTGACAAAGTGAAGTTGTTTCAAAGACAACAATGAAGAACAGCCCCTCTGATGGAGGTGGGAGGAAGGGGGACCACATGACTAAAAACAGTATTGTTGGAGGGTCTGTTAGCGGAGCCGCCTGCCTGCTGCTGCCTCCCTGTCGTACAGTGGAACCAGCAGCTCTCCCCTCCCCCCATCCATCATTTAACTCACCCCACTATGAACAAAATCTTCTTTGACTTTCCATATTTCATTTTACTGAGCGTTTCTTTGTTCTTTCTCCCCCAGAAATGGAAATCTATGCTACACAATCTACCGACCCAACAATAAAAAGAAGACTAAATGCATTCATGTTTGTATATCCTATTAAATATGCTTATGGGATCCAGTATTTTAGATGAACTAAAACTTGAGACAGTTTTGCGCACGGCTTGGAAAGTAGCTTTTGTGCGTAAAAGTTCGGAGACGTCATTTTACGCTTGGACGAATGATCACATTCTCAAATAATAAAATGATCAACTGGTGATCCAACTTTCATATTGGCCAATATCTTTGCAAACAGCCGCCTGTAGAGGCATCTCCTCCCCTCCCCTCTTTCTCTCCCCCCTCCCGTTTACTCTCGCCCCCGAGCTCCTCTGTTCTTCGTCTTCACTCTTCGGTCGTTTGGCGGTGCATCGATAATACTCCACTCTTCTTTTTGATATTCTTATTCAACACAGGACTTTATCACCAGTGTTTTAATGTCACGTCGCGAAAGACGCTTAACAAAATGGAGCTATCAAACAAACTCCGTTGGGACCAATTCCTGATTTTGGCAGCAGCACTTATGTCACCTGCATTAACGTGAGTGCACTTGAGAGCGCCAGGAGAGTTGGTGTTAACATGCGGGTTCTGGCTGCACGGAATTCGGCAAGAGTTGAGGGAAGTTACTGTGTGTGACTGAATGATTGAAACGAATATTTAACTCTTGTAGTTAAAAAGTAAAACATCTGCCTCTGATTTAACAGGCTGATTTAGTGTAATACTGAAACAATGCAATCAATGTTTACTAATTTTTTGTAGCCTTTGACAAGTCTGAACAATTCCATAAAGGATTCAATTTAAATCCCACGGTTGTTATTTCTCCATGAGATGTATTTGGTAATTTATTCTCTGCTTTTGTGAGCTCTCAGCTGGATGATCTGTTTAGAATTATATTTTCCCGGCTTTAAGACATCAGTAGAAACACTGTAGTAAATACTTGTGCAATTGATTAACACATTTTATTGCTAAGTATGCAGCAAATCCCCAAGAGAAGAGATACATTTTGTAGTATATCCTTCTTAAATCTTTCTTGGTTTTTGTGTCTATCTGAAACATCTTTCCATTGCCACATACTTTTCTGGATTTGACTAATGAACTCCTGACCAGCTCTGATGAGGCCCCCCCACTAAGTCTTTTTCTTTCTCTCTCCTCCTCTCTCTCTGCAGGGTGCTGTGCAATGATATCCTCAGCCTGAAGGTGGCAGGAGATCCAGTGCTAACCCCTAACTCAGTGTGCCTGAGGCTGGCAGGCCTCAGTAAACGTCAGATGCGGATGTGTGTGCGGAGCCCCGATGTGACAGCCTCCGCTCTGCAGGGCATCCAGGTGGCCATCCATGAGTGCCAGCACCAGCTCCGCGACCAGCGCTGGAACTGCTCCTCACTGGAGGGCCTTGGCAAGCTTCCCCACCACAACAACATCCTCAACAGGGGTGAGCGCCTGAGGCAAGCTAATCATGGTCAAAATCTGAACTGGGTTTAAGGGTAAATGTAGGCATAGACATGAGAGTAGAGATTGTTCTGCACACATATGCAGGGCTGTTGTAGAGCTTCACTGTTTATCATTTGCAGCTCTAAGTGTGTATCTCCTGCTCCCAGGTTTTCGTGAGAGTGCCTTCTCCCTGGCCTTGTTGGCAGCGGGTGTGGCTCACTCTGTGGCCTCGGCCTGCAGCATGGGCAAGCTGCGGGGGTGTGGCTGTGAGGCCAAGCGTCGCCAGGACGATGACAAGATCCGGCTGAAACTCACACAGCTGCAGCTGCAGACCCTGCAGAAGGGTGGGGTAGGCCTCGGCATGGCACGGTCATTACCCTCAGAGCTAAATGGTCACCATGGCGACCTGCCCGCTAACCTGCGCTCCACCCACCCGTCTGCCCTGCTCAAGCCTTTACCAGACGAGCTTAGCTCCATGCAGGAGACCTGGGAGTGGGGGGGCTGTAGTCATGACGTCCGTTTTGGGGACCGTTTTTCCAGGGACTGGCTGGACTCCCGTGGGTCTCCAAGAGACATCCACGCTCGCATGAGGATCCATAACAACCGGGTTGGACGACAGGTGAGTAATCTGCTTATCCACTGTGTTCTTATTGTTCCTCAGAGGGCAGTCTAGCCCCTCACTGGCTTATATCATGATTTGCTTACATAATTTACCTTTCTCTCCACAGATAGTGACTGACAACATGAAAAGGAAGTGTAAATGTCATGGCACATCAGGGAGCTGTCAGTTCAAGACTTGCTGGCATGTGTCTCCAGAGTTCCGGGTTGTGGGCTCTCTACTCAAAGAAAAGTTCCTGTCAGCCATCTTTGTCAACTCCCAGAACAAGAACAATGGGGTCTTCAACCCTCGCACAGGAAACGGAGCCAGCGGGAGCACAGGAGCAGGGGGACTCAACGGAGGTCGGCGTCGAACCATGTCCAGAGAGCTGGTGTACTTTGAGAAGTCTCCTGACTTCTGTGAGCGCGATGCGTCCGTAGACTCTCCTGGTACACAAGGACGCATCTGCAACAAGACCAGCTACAGCACAGACAGCTGCAGCTCGCTGTGCTGCGGCCGTGGACACAACATCCTGAAACAGACGCGCAGTGAGCGCTGCAACTGCAGGTTCCACTGGTGTTGCTACGTGCTGTGTGAGGAGTGTCGTCTCACAGAGTGGGTCAATGTGTGCAAGTAGATTGCGGTTCTCCCAGTCCCAGCTGCCTTTACCCATCCAGGACTCAAGATGGCGAGCCTGTCCCTTCGCCCACTCCTGTTGTTCGAGCGTTTGTTTTGCTCCTTGTGTAACTCTTGCAGAGAATCTGTTTATCCCCCCCCTTCCTCATCATCTGGGATCTATTTTCTCTTTGTAGCCGCTGTTATTCTCAGAATGCCAAGTCAGAGATTGAAGAGGTGACTCATGTCGTTTGTCTTGCCACGGTCTGTTTAGACGCTGCCCTCTTAGCCATGAAAACGGCCTATACCCCATCTTTTCTGTCCCACAAAACAAAGACGAGCAACAGCAGAGAAGCATTTCTATTTGTCTACATGCTGACTCATCTCATTGTACAGTAGCTGTGTATTTGAATGTGTACGTGTATATTTGTAAATGTGTTGTTATTAATATTATTATTGTGTTGGAGCCTGTCTTTTTGGTTTGAGTTAATGACAGACTTGTGCTGACCGAGTGGCTCAGGATGGTGAAGCAGTGCTGTATGAAGTCTCATCACAATTGTTCTCACACTTTAATCTTCTAATGATCTCCGAGATATTTACTCCATTTGTATATTTTGCACCTGTCACTCAGACAGAGCAACAATACTTATTTGGGAGTCTTTCTAGACAAGACAAGTTTGACTAATAGAAGAAGACCGTGATTTTTGTGGTTTTTGAAGGACTGATACATCTGATTGAAACCTTTGTATTATAGAGGCAACAGGACAGAAGCTTACAAATAAGCACATAAGCTTATCAAACATTGTATACTTTTAAACCTCAAGAAAGGAAAAGTTGATACAACATCGGTTTTGGAGACAGATTCAGTCCTTCAGTTCCTTACGCTGAGCAACTAATCATTCTAATTTATTTACACCATTGTAACAATAATAATTACGTCATGAGAGTGGTTGCTAGTGGTCATGTTTGTCATAAATTCATATCAATATTGTGACAGAAATATGCTGCGTCTTGATATAACTGTGATGTGATGTGTGTCACTTTTCTATGAAATCATGACTGACTGAGCTCTTGTTATTCTCTGCCTGCTTTTGTCCATTTCATCAGCCTGCCTGAGCACTCCTTAGATTCTTCCCACATGTAGTACATGTCAAAGTGAGAGATGGTCCTGCTTTAGTCTTGAACTGATGCTGAAGGGTGTGCGTATGTTTGAGTGTGTGTGTGTGTGTGTCTGTTGCTGTGTAAATGGGGGGCAAGTTCTACGCACTACAGATTTGGGAGGTGAGAGCCTTTTTTATGGCCACTTCATGCTGAGAGAAGGACTTTTTATGGCTGCAGGATATTGTTTCCTTCAAGTATGAGTTTTATTACTGGAGAGAAGCATCAAGAGAGCAGAGAGCGGGGGCGATTATACCAGTCTTTGCTGTGTGAGCATCTGAGGGGATCATCTGTCCAGAGTTCATAGCCAAAGGAGGGACTCGCTGAACCACGTGGAACGCAGTGTCCCTGTTACCTGGGAGACAGACGACACAAACATAAACACAGGCACATAAACACATGCGTGCGTTTATGTACAAAGACGCTTAAATGTAGAAATCCTGGCACTGATGCACAATCAGAAACATGCATGCTGGTGCGCACGTATGAACTGTCAGACAGCACTCCTGGTGACCTGAGTGATTTGCACTCTCATTCTCTTTACGCTGCACATTTGGCAAAACGCTAATGTCAACACCTGCCTGAATTTACGATAGCAGCGTTCATAGATATCTCCAATGATCCAAACTGTCTCCATGCTCAGTCTGCTGGGAAAACCTCTTATAGGATTGAATGCCAATTAAGTCTTGTTTGTATGGACTAAATATCCCTTGACTCCTGAGGAATGGCAGTGCCAGTGGCTGCATCGACTGTTCTTGTCTCTTTGGTATTTAGTGAGGGAGAAAAAGGGAGACAGCAACTGGTAAGGAATGATAAGGGAATGGATTTCTGGTTTGCATTTCTTCATTCCTTTATCATTTCACCCTGGAGCTGCTGCAAAAGGGAATTTCCTGTCACTGTTCCTCCCATGTGTGAGACAGAGGTTGGTGGACAGCCTGGGATTGCTTTCTCTCCCTCTCTTTTTCTCTCTTTCCCATTCTCCCCCTCATCGCTGCAGACATAGACACATGCATAGCAACACATTGACTGCCCCCCGAGTAATGACAACCAGACTGGGCTGAAATTAAAGAGAGGGAGGCAGAGAGAGGAAGTTAGGAGAGATAAAAGTTACCCACTTTGATTGACAGGATGATTATATGTATAAAGTAAGGCGATTTAGTGTGTTTAGTTGGATATAAAGATAGGGAGATAGATCCTTGCTGTACGTACAGCGGAGATGCAGAAGCAAAGGACAAATGGGGTATGGAGAAGGGGGTGAATAAAGTGTACTCTGTATAAATACATGCCTCAAAACATCTGCTTCTCAACTCCCCTTTCATTTTTGATGTGGGACAGGCAGAGAAGGAGAGCGGGAGAGAAAACACAAGGAGCCAGCTACCCAGAACATCAAAGCCCCTGCCCTCAACGCGCAGGCCCTCATTAGTTCAGCTAGCAGAACCAACGAGACTTGTGATTGTGTTTGCTGGGGTGCATGCTGGCAGACACTTCAGAGGAAAGACTCCTTTAAGTCATAACTCCCCACCCCACCTCTCCCGCCACCACCCGAGCCCGCTGTAACCCCCCTGTAACCCTCTCCAAACTCCGCGCGCACACAAACTCGGCCGGCTCCCCCACCAACCACTCCACCCCATAATCTGGTCTGCAGCTGCAAACATCTGCTGCCCTCTTTATTCCTCTGCCTTCACCGCTGAATTGATAAACACATCTATCACCGGACCACTGAGTGACACACAGCAGAGAGGAAGAGGGAGGCAAATGTTGGATTCACCTGTGGCTATGGGGAGGCTTTTGGGCATGTCATGTAATCACTCTGGGGGCTGTTTTCTTTTATGGTTAAAGGGTTAAACCCACACATAGGAATTCCTTCCTAATTCTTATATGTATTGTCACTTGTAAAACCACATAAATGAAATATACCTTGACAAACGTAATGTTAGTAACCTGCTATAATATTGATTAAGCCTATGTTTTCTTTTTTCTCCTGTCACCTCATTATTTGTGACACACAGAGGGCTGCTGCCAGGAAGTATCACTTGGCATCCTATTACACTCCATTCACTCCAGCCATTTACTTATTCATTAAGATGATTCCTGTTTTAATTATTCAAGCATGTTTGCCTGCAGACTATCTGCTACATTTCATATTGGTTTTGTTGTCAGTATCCTGCTGCAACGGCCACATAAATAACATTCAAACACATGCAATGTCTATTTGTCACAAGGGGTATTGTGTGTGAGTCTTGAAAGCTGGACGCTGTATTTAATCTCTCAGAAGCAGGTTAAGGCCCAAAGATGGGTGATGCTCATGTTACATAGTTATTTTTCATGTTTAAAGAGACACATTGCAGTTGCCCTCCGGCACTGCTCCTGGCTTTTAACAAGTCATCGATGACAAACGTGAGAGGTGTTCTTCAGAAATCCAACTATCGCGAGAACACGCCGTATCACAACCGCCTCTCATCGCGAGACTATCATCCAGTCCTCTGCCTGACTCCAGCTGGTAGCCTGCCTGCCGTGGACGGGTAAGTGTGAATGAGATGCAAATGGTGAAAACGCTCAAAGATTTATACAAGTAACAATAAAGGCGACCGCAGCGTATTTGTGGCCGTTTTTAACGCCTGGCGACGCTTAACGGTTAACGTGAACGGCCGTTAATCGACGACACCAGGCCGACTCGTGCGCTTGTCGTGACTGTACGAGGGGATTACAGCACACAAATTGACCCGGAGAAATATATATATATATTATATTTATATATAATTATTTATTTTTTTCAATCCTGAATACATTATCTAATATTGTTACCACCTAACTACGCTCGAATAACTATCGCTCCACGTTATAAATACGTAATAATGGCTCATTTAAATTCATCGCCCGCTCGGACTGCAGCAGCAGCAGCCGCCGTCCTCCTCGCGTTATCACAGATGTAACGTTACATGGATGTGCGGCCACTGCAGCTGTAACGGGCTAGGCTAGCAGCTAATAGCCTCTGATTATAATTGATTATAACATGAATGGATACGCAGCTGAGCAGTGTCACCCACAAGCACCTGAGATGGTCGATCATACAAAATAAAGGCTTTCAGAAGATGGAGAGAAAAAGGGGAGGAGAGGGATGCTCCAACAGCCGCACAGTGGGCTTTTTTTCTTTTCTTTTTTTTTGGTAGCTCATTTTAGGAATATCCCTGTGTGCACCAAATGCACCTCAGGGTGAGTGTGTGTGCACAAGTTGACAGCAGAGTTGGCCTGTTACAGGAGCCTTAAGAAGAAGACCGATTACAGGAAAGTAGGAGTCAAAGCCTCTCACCTTAATGCTACAGTGTGCACATACACTCTCACAGCCATTAGGTAATGTGCCATGTGATGTAATATGAATTGATTGTTACACTAGCATTTATTTAATTGCCAGCAAAACAGCATGAAAGGGGGTTCGCTCTGCACCACACGGAAGCTGATCCACATAACAGAGATCCAGCATGGCGGCCGGTGTGCTCAGGGAGCTGTCAGAGTCAGGTCAGCCGCCTGCAGGGGTGTGAGGTGGGCTTTCACTGGCTTTCCTCTGAGGTGGCTCCAAGCCCTAACGAGGGGCTAATGTTAGGAGATGCTTTTGAAGAGCTACTGCGTCTTTTTTGTGCGCGCGTGTGTGGTTGTGACTTACCATACGTGGATAATTTTTTGTTTTGGCTGCTTTGTTGCTATGTCGAGAGAAAGCAGCCTCCTCAGTATCCTGTGTAACAGTTCTGTTGCAGTTGAGAGCCGCCGGACATCATGGGAAACATCTTTGGCAACCTGTTGAAGAGCCTGATAGGCAAGAAGGAGATGAGGATCCTTATGGTCGGGCTGGACGCTGCTGGAAAAACCACCATCCTATACAAACTGAAGCTGGGAGAGATCGTTACCACCATCCCCACGATCGGTGCGTGAGCCTGACGCCGCTGCAGGTGAAACAACGTGTCACTGAGTTCGTCCAGCTTGAGTGTAACTCGTTTTGGATTTGCTTTTTGTGCAGGTTTCAATGTTGAGACGGTGGAGTACAAGAACATCAGCTTCACCGTGTGGGACGTGGGCGGCCAGGACAAGATCCGTCCCCTGTGGAGGCACTACTTCCAGAACACCCAGGGTAAGCCAGGCCAGCTTAGATGATACACAAGTCAGCCATGTTGGAGTTAACTCAGTCCTGTGGCAGATCCTGAAACCACATGCTCGCCCCCGGCACCTGAGGGCATATCTGACTAATGCTTTAGATGAGGTCATTTGCGTAAAGCCTCCAACTGTTTCGAATTATTATCGCCTTAGTCATGTGGAAAGCCTCGACAATGAATAAACGTGGTTTAGCAATATGATTTTTTTTAACAGTATGATGTCAGAATATTGTTAAAAAGTGGGATGAAATAGATTCTGCTTCTCCTACAGCGGATGGTTTTGTTTTGTTCCTAACTTTAATAATACAAGCTGTCATCTCTCCCTGCAGGTTTGATCTTTGTGGTGGATAGCAATGATCGCGAGCGGGTGAACGAAGCCCGGGAGGAGCTGATGAGGATGCTGGCTGAGGACGAGCTGCGGGATGCTGTTCTTCTCGTCTTTGCCAACAAACAGGTGTGGTCTTCCTCGTGTCTCCTCCTTTGTATTCCCTTCTTTCCGCACCTGTTTCCTAACCACCTGAGGCCTCCTAATTGACACACCTGATGTGCTTGTTGTCCAGGACCTGCCCAATGCCATGAACGCTGCAGAGATCACAGACAAGCTGGGCCTGCACTCCCTACGCCACCGCAACTGGTACATTCAGGCCACCTGTGCCACCAGTGGAGACGGGCTCTACGAGGGTCTGGACTGGCTGGCCAATCAGCTGAAGAACAAAAAGTGAAGGGTCCAGTCAGTAGAGTGGGGAAGAGCCTGGGTGCCAGCTCCAGGTAGTGGTTATAGTGGATCCATTGTGTTTATATGGAGAGGCAGTGCTGAAAAGCTCCCAGGGGGTGACTCTCAATGGCTTTCCCCCCCACCAAATATTTTCATTTCATCTCTTTATTTCGATTAATTTAATTTGTTTGGATCTGCGGTGAGCGTTTTTAAATATTTACAACCAATGGTGTCAAAGTTGACCTAAATTACTTACATTCTTACAAGCTGAATACATAAATATTGGGATGTAATCGTATAATGTTACAGTAAAGGCATATGTATTTCCCCCTACTTTGCAGTCTCTATGACCATGACCTCCATCACCTTTTAATTTGTTCAGATAAAGTGATGGTTTTAGACTGATGGTGGCTGAACAACCTTCCCTCAGATATTTTAAACTTTATGTAAATTATAAAGAATGTCATAATAGTATAGTGGGAGTACTACTACTATCTCAGAAATCTATCACATTGTTTATAAACAGTATACATGCTCAGATAAATGTAAAGTTGTCATTTTCTGTCCATACAAATGTTTTACCACAACAAAATTATGCGCTTCAGAGCTCAATTTTATATATTTTTTAAAAAACTTAAGTTATTTTAGATTTTATTTGAATGTATTTATTTAGATTTTATTTATTTTATGAAACACAAAACCTGGTGACATACTGGATAGTCTTAAAACAATTCATATATTTTTGTCAACATTTATTTATTTATTTGAAAGTTTGTTTATTGGTTTTATTTTTAAGTGCATTACATGGTTTCTCTCCCTTTACTGCAACGTGCATTTACTGCTAAGGCAGCTGTTGAAAACAGAAGCCCCGGTATCACTGTATATTACCGCTTCCCAATCTGCATGGAGATATCCCAGTACTGGCTCGTGGGCTTGTAAGAGCTGTGAACTACTGCAGGCCGCTGCTGTAAATAAAGATTTGTTCGTCGGTCGACTTGCCTGGCTCAATAAGGGTTAAAACAATTTGTCTGGCGTCAGCGAGGTGTGATAGCTGAACTGATACAGATGACAGAACAGACACACTGTACCAGCTTCGTGGCTTAGAAAAAAAAATGCTGCTATTGGCCCTGTGGAAAGTGATGCAGCAGAGCATGTGATTGGCAATATCAAAGAGCTTACATGGTTTTCGAATGTTTATTTTTTAAGTCAGTTTGTGCGAGCAGCTGCACTATATCCGTTAAAAGAACTCACATTTGCTTGTCATCCTAATTTATTCATCCCTAATTGGCGTGACATTACATGTGTTTCATGTGTTAACCGTGTCTACGTGTACCATGTTGCACAAAATAACTCTAGATGCATTATTGTTGTACAAAATTTAATGTCTGTTTTTTCTTGTATTTTTGAATGGAGTTTGGACCAAGTGTTGATTTTACTGTTGTTTTTTTTTTTTTTTAATTTGCTAACTAGATCAAACAGTTGTCTTTTTGAGTGTTCACACAAATCACATAATTTGAAAAAAAAAATAGGAGAGAGGATGATAGTAATACTGCATCATAAGGCATGTTAATACTGTACAAGATCTGTAATAAAAGTGAATTATAATAGCCTGTTTCCTCAGACTATATTTGTTAGTCTAAATTACTGCTGCTGGTTGGAACAATGCTGTACTGATAAATGTTATGGATTTAGTGTAAAGTTTACCGAACAACCTTCTAATATGCAAAAGCATGCTTTTCTATGTCAGCGCAACTGTATATATGTTTATGTAACAAGAAAAGTATACCATGGTACTTTGGTCAAATTGAAAGTGTTGTTGATACACCTGTAGATATTGGGGTCAGTGTGTTGGCAGATATGTATAACTGACAGCAGCTTGTGTGTGTGATGTGCCCTCTATTACATTAGGTTCGATGTGAAAATTGTTTTTGTGGCCTTATATTGCCAGTGGTTAAGTTCTCTTTGATAAAAGGTTTGTATGTAGGAACGTCCAACATTCAAGTGTCTCACCTATGATCTGTAACACTGATGCACTCACGGTACTGTTGTGGCTAACCATCCCTCTTTCAATCACTATTGGCAGACTTTTGACTTGAAAAATATAGAAAATCAAGACTGCAGTACATTCCAACAATGATAATGTTGATTCAAAAAGGAACAAGCTGAAAATGGATTTGTTTAATTTAGAGGAATATTATCAAGAGGAGGAAATTAAAACACATTCTGGTGCAAAAGTGTTAAATGATTCCTGGCACTACATCGATCAATCAATAAAAAGACCAAAACACAAATGTGCTTTGTCTTACTCATTTTTCACCTTGTTATCACACACACTTTGGTTATGATTTGGTTTCTCAGTGGAGACCTTATAATTTGTGCCTTGTTATTCATGAGCGCTGTATTCTCGTGTCCTTCACTCTCTACAAATAATAATTTGTGTTCTGATATGCAACAGAAAAGTAAATGATCTTAGTTAAAAAATATCTTTGAACATCCACATCTACTGCATACTGGACCATAATTGTCTTCCTGGCTGTGATGTCAAAAATGAACTCTTTCCCCCCTTCAGCAGATTAATGTGAAAGCCACCTTCTATTGCACGTAAAAAGCAATAAGACACATTTGTGAGTTGAGGAAGACTTTAAACTTTGTATCAGTTGCCAACAAAGACTAAAGCCAGATGAATTAACAGCACATATTACCAGCTTGATTATTGAACGTGTACTGGTGGACATGGTCAGGGAAAGAGCAGGTCAAATAGGTGGGAAGGACGTGGATCTATGTCGTCTTTCTCTTTTGGCCTTTCCTAACTGCAGCCATCAAGAGAAGTTTGGCACAATCAGGTAGTTTCCCGGTGGAATTACTGAGAGTCATTTTTGTCTGAGCCAATCAGAGGTCCATGTAGAGGAGAGTGCCGCTGTGTCTCCAGGGGTGTGACAGCAGTATGTGGGTCAGAGCTGCTCCTGGGGCCACCAGCCCCCAGGGCCCCCTGCAGGACGGCTACAATAGTAGCCCCAGGGCGGATGCCATAGCTGGGATTCCCATCCGTAACCGGGACGCCTTCACCCAGGGCACAGACACACTGGCAGCAGCCCCACAATCAATTCATCAATCTCTGAAGGGAGTGGCAACTGCAAAAGGCCACAGCAGTCACCCCCACAGCTCGCCTTTGGAAGAGACAGGGCCACCAGAGCTGACACTGAGGCTGACACCATGGTGGCGTTGTGAAACTGCCAGACTCTGCAAAAACCATGGATTCATTGGGGCCTTTATTTAAGCCACTTTTCTTGACCTGACAACAGAGAAACCCTCCAGAGAATGTAAAAAATAATCACCCATAATTAATTTGTTTGATGTCACTATAGCTTCATTTCCACTGTTTGTTTTTCACTTTATACTGTGTTACAGAGCAAGAGTGAAAAATTCTGTTTATGTGTTTAACTACACAACTGACTCAAGTTGTGAACAATCTTCCAACTTACTGAGTAATGCTGCTCTGTAAAGTTTTCCATCATTCAATAGGCAAGTGGACAAGATCTCAACTGATATTTTTTTATTAGAGCAGATTAGAGATTGTAGCAAAGCTTATGAGTCAAAGAATAATCATGTAAAAAAAAAACAGCCATGTAGGTGCAAACACTGGCCGAGAATCCACCTACCACAGTGCCCTGCAGGCTCTGATATCAGAGCACCAAACCTCAGACTCTGTCTCCTCCTACTGGACAGAAAGCTCCTGTTGGAGGGCATTTATGGGTTCAACTTAATATACAGGCTGATGTACATATACTCAACATGTACTCAAATCTTGCTACAATTAAAAAGGCGTTATTATGTTTTACACTTGTACTATTTTATGCTTTTGATGACCATATCAAATAGAATAATCAAATTTCCAGTCAAAATTGATAATGATGATGATTGAATAGTCACACTATCATTCAAATTTCCACATAGGGATACTTCCAGACAAACAGCAACTGTTCAGCTATCTCTTTCTCATACAAAATAAGATTAACAGTACATGTGTCAGAAGCAGTTACTGATCTCCATCCATTAGTGAGTCGCCCCCCCCTCTTCACTCACAGCTTCATGTTCAGGAATCTTGTTCGCTCAGAGGCCATTTTTCTCAAATTAAGCATGTTCTTGTTTTGGGTTCAGAAGTCATTTGACCATCTGACAATGTGCCCATTGTGACAGGCTGCTCCATACGCATCAAAGAGGTGATTAACCAGTTGACAGGGCTGTGGGGACAATACTGCTCTTTACAGGGAAAACAGTGTAGCCACTCACAGCTCTGGGTGCTGACTGGGAGACCACAGCACTGCTTCCACATGCAGCAGCTGACAACATGAAACCAAAATAACTGCACATAAAAGAGACATATAGGGTACATGGTGTTCACAGTGGTACACACGCGAAAGGTTTGGAGCACAAGCAGTCAACTTGGCATGTTAAAGGTGTCAGTCTGTTATTTAATTAATTCAGTTTCATCTTTTCTTATGTAAGCCCAATGCGTTTATTGTGAAGCATTTTATTTTATTTATTAAATATTTGACAGAAGTCCAACAGGGGTTTTTCTACCCATTTGGATGCTCAGTGGAACGATTGTGGCTGCAGCTCGTAAAAAAAAATGACGGACCAACCTCTGATTGGTGAATAAATGTGGCTGCTGGCCAATCACACGTCCCTCTCTGGGAGGGAAAACCCAGCGTCAAAATAAACTGCCACTTGTTCGCCGTTTTCACTTTTGCAATTAGCGGGATTTATCTGCTGTAAGTTGTATCACTCCTTCACTTTGACTGCATGATTTCGGATTTTTCTGTTCACTGTCTCATTTTACACAGCTGTGGCTGGATTGTTTTTGGTTTGCAATATATATTTCCTTTATGTTTTTTTTTAATCCATCCATATCCTCCTGGCTTTTTCGGAGGACTACCTAAAACCTGTATAATATGAGATTACCTCACTAAATAGATTCGACATCAACATGATTCAGTGGCGAGTCATATTACTGTGTGTGACATTATCGTGGAGGCTTCAATCAGCATCATCCCAAACCCATGAAGGTAGGTGAATTTATATTTCCACATCAACAACCTTGTGTGGCCTGTTTTACCTGCATTCATTATCTTACTGTAAGAGACATTTACCTCGAAATGACTTTTATTTTTAAAAATGTAATGCTTGAATTCACCTGTTGTTCACTCTTCAGTATTTACACAGCTTCCATGGTATGCAACTATATTTTGTGGAATAGAATAGAATAATTAACACAGAGACTATGTAGACTTGTGTGGGGTTAAGAGTACTACATTTTATAAACTATTAACCTTCATCTCCTCTTTCATTTGTCTCAGATCACACAGTATTTACTCTCCTCCTTAAGAGCTTTTTTTTGCTGTTATTACTGGGCTCTAATCAAGGCACTTAAACATGACCACTTTATATACTGCTAGTGATGAATGGCAAAGATCCCACTTATAAAAAGCTCCTGAGGACAACTGGTTTTGTTCATGTTGGTATGTGCAATCTGCTGATGATTGCTTTTGTTTAGGTGCATATTGACAATGCCTTATTGCTTGTTCAAAGGTTATTTAGTTGTTTGGATTACATGTGCTTGTTTGTGTCTTTTAATTATAGTCAGAACTATCATGCAACTCTGCTAGATAAGCACTTCTCTTTCAGTGCCTGTGTTTGATTAATAATGAGTGTTAGCATAAAGATATGCTACAGTCAACATGTAACTCTCCAATATTTTACATAAGACAAATGAAACAGACTTCAAAGGTTCATTAAGGTAATCAACTGAATTTTATACGTCTGCATGTTCCCAATGAATACAGGAAACATGACTTTTGTTGACACCTGCAGGTGCTCAGTCTTTGCACACAAATGGCCAGTGCCACAGTTTTTGTTGGACAGTATGAGATGGTGTGTATGTCTCCTTCCGTTCACGATATTTCCCTTCGCCGTGCCAGAATGTCCTACTCACACATGGCCCATTGTCTGCTGGTATGATCTCAGCAACGCAGACCCCTCAGACACACACATACGCACATACACACAGAAGCACTGTCTGTCACTGCATCACTCTTCACTCACTGGGACACACTGTCCACATTTATAGCTTTATCACAATGAGGCACTTTGTCTGAAGAAAAGCCCCGCTCTCCTTGACCCTCGGCCTTCACTCCGTCAGCCCCAGGCCTGGACTGCTCCATGTACCAGGGTTACAGCCTGCCTGTTTTAGTCTGCTTCACATCAAACCTTCCAGCCAACACAGCATCAAAACCGTACTACAGACACAATATAACCCACGCACCATTTGTTCACCTTTAAATGACCACACCAGTGTTTTGCACATTTGAGCTCCTTAGCTACAAGACATTTCAAGTTCATGCCATGTTTTTGATTTTATTATCCACCAGCCCAAGCTGTAATTGATTTCCGTTCATGTCTGTGTGGTATTAAAATAAATAAGCAGACTCCTAAAACTTGCACAATGCATCACAGTCTGCATCAATCTTTGTCAAAACCACATTATAGTTGAATTGTAATGCAGTGAATTATGTTGTTTCAAGAGTCTGCTAATTGATTTTCAGGTGCTACAGAACTGAAAAGAAACCAATTACATCCAAGAACACAAGTGTGATGTAAAGCTGTGATGTAGAGCTGTAGTAAAAAGACTAAACATGCAAAACCACTCCTTAAACATACACTAGTATAGCAAGTAAAAGTGACACTGACCCACAATTTCCCTTTGAGTAACTCTTGTGTTCATCAAATGTAGACTCATACTGTATGTTTCTTTTCTCCCGGTTTATGTCAGTGGTGTGTCCTGGTACGCAGAACGGACTGAGCTCCACAGGTTCTCAGGAGAATCAGTACAACCTTACTAAGGACCGGTATGATGGCTGTGAGATCATCATGGGAAACCTGGAGATCACTCAGATTGAGAGTAACTGGGACTTCTCCTTCCTCAAGGTAAAAATCATCTCTCCTCTGACCCTCATCTTTCAATTGATTTTTATGTACAAGGTGTAGAAGTGTACTCCTCTTTTTCCTCCCCAGACAATCCGCGAGGTGACTGGCTATGTCCTCATTGCTATGAACCACTTTCAGGAGATTCCTCTAGGGCAACTACGGGTCATAAGAGGAAACAGCCTTTATGAAAGACGCTTTGCTCTATCTGTCTTCTTGAACTACCCCAAGGACGGCTCCAACGGCCTGAGGCAGCTGGGGCTTGCAAATCTGACAGGTAAAGAGGATTTGTGGGAAAACCGAAGTGTGTGTCTCAAAAACATTGAGAACAAAGGTATTTAAACTCAGTGGCAGCAAAAAGAATGCAGGTCCTGTTGGTCTTCTATGTAAGCTTCTCTAAGTTTTGTTGTGGAAAGAAACATAAAATGTTGCATTTTATGGGCTGAGGATGGTAGACGTTGACAGATTTTATAGCTAACACTCATTATTTGAAAGTGTAGTAGGACAAATTATAGGAAACATTTGGGGGAAATCACAGTCTCAACGTATACTCATTGTGAGCTATTTCTTAATTTTGTGCCTTCTTAAGCGGTATAAAAACAAGAGGTGGTGATTTGTGGCAAGGAGTGCAGGCACTAGTGTCCCCTCCTCCATTCCCAAAATGTCTGACAGTAGGTTTTCCAAGGTTTTTAACAGCAGATGTTTGACTCATCTTAGCAGGAAAAGCACAGGTGTTCTATTCAAGTGTCCCAGTAAGCTGTAACAGTGTCAAAGTGAGCTCTAAGAATGAAGCAGCTAAATGCAATGCACCATTTCATTTTATCATTTACAATTTACAATTACATTTACCTTTGCTACATATCAAGACAAAGACCTATTAAGAAGCACTTCACTTGTAACTGGACTGCTAGATAATATTCAAGATGTTTTATGTAAAAAAACAAAAACAAATAATCATGTGTAACACAGAGTATAGTGCAAGGATGACAAAAACTGAAAGACCGCCATCTGTTTTAAGTCTTCCCTCCCTGCTGAAAAGAAAAAAATACATACCATTACATACCCTCCCCCTTTTATGATAAAAATCTCAAAATTGGATCTCCTGTCTGCTCTCTCTCTCCCTGTAGCTTGAATAATTTCTCAACCATTACTTCACAGAGATTCTGGAGGGAGGAGTGCAGATTATCAACAACAAATACCTGAGTTATGGCCCCTGGATTTACTGGCAAGATATCATCAGGGACAACAGTGCTCCAATTGACATCCAGTACAATGGAGAGAGAGGTTGGTGTTGAGATGGTCCTATTTCACGTATCCTCAGATGATCTCTACATTGTCTCTATCTTATTAGTTCTGCCTGTCTTTCTATGTTCTCCTCTTTTTCTCTCTGTCAGGCCCATGCCACAAATCTTGTGGAGATTACTGCTGGGGGCCAAACAAGGACCAATGTCAGATCTGTGAGTGCTCAATTGTTCTGTTCCCCGTTTACTCCCTGATCTTCTCTCTGTTTATCACTCCCCTCCTCCGCCTCTTTCTTTCTCCTCACAGAATGTCTCTCTTCATAGACAGAAATACACAGAGACAGAGAGAGATGCACACACAAAGACATAACACACACGTGCACATTCATGACCTCTGTTCAACCCGTCTCTCCTGTGTGTCTCAGTGAGTAAGACAGTGTGCGCTCCGCAGTGTAATGGACGCTGTTTTGGGACGAGCCCCAGGGACTGCTGTCACATAGAGTGTGCAGCGGGATGTAAAGGCCCTCTGGACGTGGACTGTTTTGTAAGTGCTCCTTCTTTGCCTCTTGAAAGTAAAGAAAAAGAAGAAAAAGAAAGACATGATATTTTACACACAATACTGTAGGTTTTTTTATTCTTCAGAAACAACTACTTGCTTCCTAATTTAAGTCCCATGCTTCCAATCACATTTGATTCTATTGTAACATACATACCTGAAATTCAAAGTTTTTAGGTAATTTATTGGTGGATTTGAATGATATATTGTCCAATTACAAACTCTGCTAACTTGTACGATTTAATTCCCATATTTCAGGCAACTATTGTTTTTTGTCACAGTAATACTATACAATAGTGTGGTATGGAAATCCCCTTTGAGACATGCTCACTGTGGTCACTCAACCCACTTCATGTTTTGCTATGTTAGCAATATTAATACAGCTGTTCACACGAACTGTTTTCAAAACTTGTTTTTTTTGTCAAAACATCTGATATTTGAGAGTCAACTGCCAACTGCCTTCTGGGTTTGATTTTCTAACAACTTAGTTCATGAATACAATTGTTCATGGCAGCTGACTTTAAAATCCTGGCTGCCCAGAGGGTAAACAAGACTAAGACTCTGCAGCCATGCTATCAGCTGTGAGGCTATGTACTTGCTCACAGTGCTAACATGCTGATGTTTAGCAGGTATAATGTCAACCGCGTTCACCATCTTAATTTATTGGTGTTGCTAAAATTTGCTTCTTAGCACTAAACACAAAGTAGGCCTTCAGCTGAGGCTCATGGAAAGGTCATAAACTACACATTAATTAATACATTTTTACCTGATGGTGGGGTTAGATGAAAAGTCAGGGGATCACTACTTCAGTCTGAAGGGAGGATGAATCTGTGTGCCAAATCTCACAGCAATCCATCCAATAGTTGTTGAGACATTTCAGTCCAAACCAAAGTGGTGGACTTTTTTGAAGCTTGACACATATCTCATTTCATCATGAAATTGCTCAAATGTAAGTGTGTGTGTGTGTGTGTGTCTGTATCTCTATAGGCATGTCGTCATTTTAACGACTCTGGAGCCTGTGTGCCCCAGTGTCCCCAGACTTTGATCTATAACAAGCAGACGTTTCAAATGGAGACCAACCCTAATGCCAAATACCAGTACGGATCCATATGTGTCTCCCAGTGCCCCAGTGAGTTGCCTGTGTTTGTTTGTGTGTTTATATACTCAACATGTTTCATCATATTAGTCTAAAACTGTAACACGTAAAGGTATAAACCTCACTAGATGCTGTGTCTTAAACCTTGCCAGTGAATCTTCTGTCTCTCCTGAAGATTACCAACTGTGTCTTTATCCTTGTAGCTCATTTCGTGGTTGACGGTAGTTCCTGTGTGAGTGCTTGTCCTCCAGACAAGATGGAGGTGGAGAGAGAAGGCCAGAGGCAGTGTGAGCTCTGCAGTGGACTCTGTCCAAAAGGTTGACCCTAATCTACTTCTTATACTTTATACTTAGACTTTATTTGTCATTTCACTTACAAAGACCACGCCAATGAACGTGTGGAATTTAGAAAGGTTTATTGCACGTAACGGATAAATGAAAACCGATGTGGTATACTGTAGGTGGGATGAATGGAAACGGTTGAGGGACAAAGGGATGAGGGTGAGGGATGGGGGATGGGGTCGTTGGTTGAGGGATGAAGGGATGAAGGGATGAGAGTAGGGGTCGAGGGATAAGGGAAGAGGGGATGAAGAGTAATCGGATGAAGGGAAGAAGGGATGAAGGGAAGAAGGTTTGAAGGTTGAGGAATGCCTCCCCCCTGGGTCAGGGGGAAGGGATGTGGAAACTGAGTCGAGGAGGGAGTGAACAGATAAGTTATGCTTAAGTATATTTTGAGCGTAAATGAGATGAGTGCAAGGCGTCGTCTTTGTTCCCGAAATGTAGTTACAAAATTTCATTAAAGCTAAAGATGTTGTTTGGTTGTCCCCATAGTGTGTGAGGGCACTGGTGCTGAACACAGACAGACCGTGGACTCCAGCAACATCGACAGCTTCATCAACTGCACCAAGATCCAGGGCAGCCTTCACTTCCTGGTCACAGGGATTCTGGGGTAATTGTCTGATCCTGCCTGAAGAAACTCAGAGTACACCGCCATACAGTTAGTTTCATACTGTGCTTTTTTATTCTTCATAGAGATGACTTTAAAAACATCCCGCCCCTGGATGCTAAAAAGCTGGAAGTCTTCCACACCGTCAGAGAAATTACAGGTTAGTATTTACGGTAAAGTTTGTTGATGCTAATAATCTTAATGTGAGTTTTAACCTGAAAATACAACTGCTTTATAATACGTTAAACCATTTTTTGTGTATACTAGTACGTTTTCTAATTGACTTCCTACCTTCCTGTTTTTTATGTTATCTCTGTGTTTTATTGTCAGATATCCTAAACATCCAGTCTTGGCCCAAAGAGCTGAACAATCTGTCCGTTTTTTCGAGTCTCGCTACCATTCAAGGGAGGTCTCTCTACAAGTAAGGCTAGTTTACGAGCCATGTGAGATTGCTAATGATGTACATGTTTATTAACTCATCAATCTGAGCCGCGGCCAAGAGCAAGTTGACATACGTTAAAGTGAATCCGTAAAAGCCAATAAAAATAACCTGATAATAAAACAAATCTGTTAACAAGACCTTCTTTCAAACGGATGTTTAAACAGTACTAAAGCCGTTATGAGGTTAGTATTACCTCAGGCTGGTTCTGATGATTGTGTTCTTGTCTAAACTAATATCTAACTGTGTTAAGTGTGTTACATAACCATGTGTCATCACTGCTCTCTCACACACTCTACACTCTCCTATCTGTCTTCTCGATTTTCTAAGCTACTCTCTGTATTAACACCTCATGACGAGCCCCCTGTGCATTGTGTTAACACTTTCTAACCTCTCTCTTTTCTCTCTATGCTTCACAGCTGTGAACAGGTATGGACTGTGTGTGTGTGTGTGATTCCTATAATGCAGATTCCAAAGCTTCAGCATGTCATTTGGCTTAGAACTAAAACATAATCTGTAGATACAAACCAGTGGTATAAATTTTGAGTAATCCTTTGACATTTGCTTGCATTTCAAATATTTCACTGACTAATTCAAATATCTTTTTGTTCTTTTGTCCTTTTCCATCCTCTAACCAAAGACGTTTTTCTCTGATGGTGATGCGCATTCCGACTCTTACCTCACTGGGTCTGCGCTCTCTCCGGGAGATCAGTGATGGCAGTGTGTACATCAGTCAGAATGCCAACCTCTGTTACCACCACACTGTAAAATGGTCGCAGCTGTTCAGAGGTTCCAGAGTTCGACTCAACAACTTCAACAACAACAGGCCACTGGCAGAGTGTGGTGAGGCAAAAAAACCTCTTCTATAATCCACTCAAATTTGTTTTTTGTTATCCTTTGAACTGAACAAACTATATACTTTAATCAAGCTCTTGATATATTACATATAGCAGGGCTGAGCAAGTACTTGGCTAAAAGGAGTATCCGGTACAGATAATGTACTTTTTTATGACTAGGAGTAAAATGTGTCAATATCTGTTTTCTAATAAAGAATAAACATAGCAACTTCTATATAAAAAAAAAAAACTGTAAATAGTTCTCTCATTACATTGATCAAAAACATTGCTCTGGAGCTCAGTTCGAAGGTTGTTCTGTAAACAATTTTCTAAATATCAAATATCAGTTTCAGGCTTAAATTAAAAACTTCTGCTTAGTCCCGCCAACATCCGGTTTAATCCCTGCCCATTACAAGTATGAATACATACTTGTACATGGCGTACTCACTCATCCCTAATAGATACTATGGTCAGAAAGAAACCATAGTAACCGAATCGTATTTTATTGTTCTATATTGCAATTTGATTAGTTTGAGTGCGATGTTGCAGCAGTTTCCTGATGCTTTTAGTTTTGTGTGCAGTTGCAGAAGGCCGTGTGTGTGACCTGCTGTGTTCAGACTCAGGTTGCTGGGGCCCGGGGCCCGACCAGTGTCTCTCCTGCAGGAACTATAGCCGAGGCGGCACGTGTGTGGGCAGCTGTAATTTTTACACTGGGTCAGTAGATACATGTATGTGTTGATGTTCTTACTGATACTGTTTGTGTGTGTTGTTTTCTTTCTTCTTTCATTTTATCTCACTACATATATTTGAATATTGTGTCACCAGAGCTCCGAGGGAATTTGCTGGGCCTGATGGCGAGTGTGTCGCCTGTCATCCAGAGTGTAAGCGTCAGAGTGGGAAAGCCAGCTGTACTGGACTGGTAATCACTTCTTTTGATTGAACACTGTGGCCCAGTGCCTTTGTATGAGTTCTTGCTTGCATTTCTTTACCCACTCATAATATTTGTGGAGGCATGACTTGACAAAAAGCGAGTCCTACAAAACTGGTATTTTGCTTTAATGTTTTCTTGATGTGTTTTCTTTACAGTCATACCTTTACTACAGTACAAGGGCATAATTTCCACGTCTCATGTACCAAGGCTGAGTCCTTGCTTCAGCGGCCATCGGTTCAAGTCCGACGTGTGGCCCTTTATCATCATCTCGTCTCTCTCTCCCTTTCCTGTATATCTCGATCTGTTCTGTTCAATAAAGGCAAAAGAAAAAATGGCTTCCGCTCTGTTTTGATAGGGTCCAGACAAGTGTGTGGCGTGTGCCAACCTTCGAGATGGTCCTTACTGCATGTCCTCTTGTCCCACTGGAGTCAATGATGGTCAGAGGGGACTAATCTTCAAATACCCCAACAGAGAGGGTCACTGTGAGCCATGTCACCACAACTGCACACAGGGGTGAGACTAGACTTATATAGGTGTGTGTGTGTGTGTGTGTGTGTGTGTGTTTTTTCATGTGTGTCCAGCTATAGATGTGTAACAGTAATTAAATTAATGAATGCTGATGATGATGATGTGTTATGTGTTACAGATGCGTAGGCCCAGGATTAAATGATTGTTTAGACGCAGACGGACTGGCAGTTAGTAGGTGAGTGTTTCCCCCTGCTGGTGAACATAAAAGACTACACTGCAATTTCTGAGCTCCAACCAAAACTCTACAAGTGTTGCCAATTGTCTAAATGAAGCACCAATTGTGAAAACATGTGCATGATTCCCATAAGAATGACACGACCCCAGTTTTTGAGGTCTGTTGGTTCACCTGGTAGAGCTGGTGCCCCATGTACCAAGAGTCATAACAACCTTGGTGTAGCAGTGATGGTTTCAAGTCTGACCTGGGGGCCTTTGCTGCATGTCATCCCCTCTCTCCCTCACTCTTTAGCTGTCACTATCAATAAAAGTCCAAAGAAGCAGTTTTTGATACAATCAGATCTGCTTGTCGCTGTTGTCACAGGACTACAGTTAATGCATAAGGCGTTTTGCCTTTATTGGATAGGACAGCTGAAAATAGACAGAAAAAGCGTAGAGAGGGATGACATGCAGCAAAGGATCACCGGTCACATTCAGATCAAGGACTCAGCCTTGGTACATGACATATCAGGACGCCCCAGGACTACAGCTTCGGTCAAAGCAAAGTCTTATTATGGCATCTATAACTTAACTTAGCTCTGTCTCTCTCTGCTTCAATCTGCAGTGGTCAGATCACAGGCATTGCTTTAGGTGTCCCGGCTGGCTTGATTTTCTGCCTTGTGTTGTTTTTCCTGGGCATGCTGTACCACCGGGGTCTGGCCATCCGCCGCAAGAGGGCCATGAGGAGGTACCTGGAGAGCGGAGAGGTGAGACTTTAGAGACCATCCAACCTCATGAGCTTCCACAAGCTGCCTTTGCTTCCACTGCTACATGTATTTGTTTTCAGAGAGAAAAAAAATCATGTGGGAATTATTCTTATTTTTGGCAGAGCTTCGAGCCACTGGGTCCTGGAGAGAAAGGTACAAAGGTTCACGCCCGCATCTTGAGACCCTCAGAGCTGAAAAAAATCAAAGCCCTTGGCTCAGGAGTTTTTGGCACAGTGAACAAGGTATTTATTAACCTTTTTGCCTTTTTGGACATCCACTGATTTTCCACTGATTTATGTGCTATTATAGTTTTAGTCTGAGCCTTATACAGACTCATGTGAACTGCTGCTGTACATTTAATTGTGTTTAAGGGCTTTTGGACTCCAGAGGGAGAGACAGTGAAGATCCCTGTGGCCATCAAGACCATCCAGGATAGTTCAGGCCGGCAGACCTTCACTGAGATCACCGATGTGAGAGTCAGAGCTTCTTACACTCAAACACTAACACATCACAGAAATGCCAATTCATATCACATATATCATAGAATACAATGAGAAGGAAAAAACAAATGTTTAATATTTACAATGTTGCCAGTAACTTGTCATTGTGAGAATCTTTCATGCAAAATACATACCACAAGATCAAGTATCATAAAACTGTTTTAAAAAGTATATAGTGTTTTTATCAGCTTCTCTCTCTGTAGCATATGCTGTCCATGGGCAGCCTGGACCATCCCTATATTGTTAGGCTGCTGGGCATCTGTCCAGGTCCCAGTCTGCAACTGGTGACCCAGCTTAGTTCACAGGGGTCCTTACTGCAGCACATCAGGCACCACAAGAACAGCCTGAACCCCCAGCGCCTGCTCAATTGGTGTGTGCAAATTGCTAAGGTGAGTGCAGCTGGAATTATTGATTCTTTTGAGCAACCAAATGTTATAAATAAGCTGTCAGAGTACATGTAGGGTATATACTGCATGTATGTTTGTGTCTCAGGGTATGTTCTACCTGGAGGAGCACTGCATGGTCCACAGGAATCTGGCTGCTCGCAACATCCTGCTGAAGAACGACTACCAGGTCCAGATCTCTGACTACGGTGTAGCAGACCTCCTTTATCCCGACGACAAGAAATACGTCTATACCGACACCAAGGTTGACTCATTTACTGCGAGATCTGTCTTGAATAGCTAAGTTACTGTTTTCGCTTCCATTAAAGGAATGAATCTGTACGACTTGTCTGTACTTTGTCTCTTAATCTAGACGCCAATAAAATGGATGGCACTTGAAAGTATCTTGTTTCGAAGATACACTCATCAAAGTGATGTTTGGAGTTATGGTAAGAGGCTGTGTGTGTTTGTGTGAGTGTGTGTAGTTACAGTATGTGCCAATAAATAATCTGTCCTCCTAAAACCTAAAAGATGCTGTCTGTGAATTTTGGCAGTGTGACCATTTAAATGTGCTGTCTCTGTTTCCGGACAGGGGTGACAGTGTGGGAGATGATGTCATTTGGGGCGGAGCCGTATGCATCAGTGCAGCCTCAGGAAGTGCCGAGTTTGCTGGAGAAGGGCGAACGGCTGTCACAGCCATACATCTGCACTATAGACGTCTACATGGTTATGGTTAAATGTGAGTCGAAATCGCACACGTGTGTGCACAAACACACAAAGATGGGATCTGAATTGTTTTACTTCTTCGCTTTAGGCTGGATGATTGATGAAAATATAAGGCCGACCTTCAAAGAGCTGGCCAGTGACTTTACTCGCATGGCAAGAGACCCACCTAGATATCTGGTCATCAAGGTGAGGCTATCATTGTCTTTTATTTTATTTAAGTACACTGGCTGTTTACTTAGACCTTAAACCTTGTACTTCCACACTCTTCTGTAGGTGGAAGGAGCAGAAACGGGCTCAGGAGAGATCCATCGAAGAGAATCAGAGCAAGGGCTTCTGGATGCAGATTTGGAAGACCAAGACGAGGATGGACTGGAGGATGGTTTGGCCACTCCTCCTCTCCAACACTCTCCATCTTGGAGTCTGTCTCGTTCACGGATTAATTCTTACAGGGTAATGAAATACATCTTAGATTTGTTACATTTTAGGACCATCGTGATTGGATCAGAGGCAGAGGAACTAGCTCGTAACGCTTTTTATTCTTTGATTTGTAGAGTGGCACCTCTCAGGCCGGACCTATTGGATACCTGCCAATGACCCCCAGCCCTGTGGACAGCATCCGCCAGGTGACACAAACACACACATTCACACAAATGCAGGCAAACAAACATACTGGCACCCTGCAACACTGTTTGAAGCTTGCATTGCACAGATGATACAGTAGATATATTTAGCATAAAAATATATTTTATGACCCAGCACTTGCCAGGAGGTTATTACCTCACTTTAAAGGTTCAGTGTGTAACATTTAGGAGGATCTATTGGCAGAAATAGAATATAACATTCATAAGTTTTTATTAGTGTAAATCACCTGAAACTACGAATTGTTGAGTTTTTGTTCCCTTAGAATGAGCCGTTTACATCTATGGAGGGAGCGGGTCATAGAGTCTGCCATATTTCTACAGTAGCCTAGAACGGACAAACCAAACTAGCTTTAGATAGGGCCTTTGGCATTTTTTGAGAGTTTCACGCACGCCGTAGTTTTCCCTATATGCTTGCGGGCGAGGCCAGACGCCAACTGGACCTATATGTGTCATTCTGGCCCCTCTGGTCTCTTAAATGAGAGGATTAATTTCTATGAGCTGCTGCATCAGTCTTTGCTTTTCTGTCTCAGCTGTGGCTTCAGAGGTCTCGGCTGAGCTCGGTGCGGACGCTGCCCGAGAGGTCAGAGTTCAGGGGGAGTGGAAGAGAGGCAGAGCTGCGTGAGGAAGGTTTACGGAGCGGGAGTCTTCACAGGGCCAGATTTGGCTCTGAGAGGGATAATCCTCGTATATCCATCAGCCGGCACAGGAAATTCTCAACAGCATCGAGTCCATCCTCGTATAAGGTGTGGACGACAGGGGAAGATGAGGAGGTGGACAAATATGGCTATGTCATGGCTGGGTCACCTGTTACTCCAGAGAGAGGTAAATTATCAGCACTAACTTTTTGAAAGTACATTTTTGAAAGAAATTGGCAAATTAAATTGGAAAAGTGTCATGAGATCACTTCTGTTATAATTTGGTGCTATACAAATAAAATTTTATTTAATTGAATAATCAAGGCTTCTTCCCTCTATCTCCTTCTTTTCAGTCTGTAGAATGCCTCATTCTGGGCGAAAGAACTCAAGACTCAAGAATAATCTGTCTCTGTTGGTGATAAATCCCTCCCAGGAGTATGAAATCATGACCAAAGAGTCTGGTGCTCTTCCTTGCTCGACCAGCGTCGTCTTATCACAAGCAGATGTCCCTTTGGTGGCACATGCTCGTAAAACCTCACCTTTACCCTCGCCAACCTTCATGTCTTCATTATCTGTAGAGGACACAGCACATGTGGAAACTCTGACACCAATCTCCGTTGTGAGGAGTAAACAAGCAGAGGAGGATTGTGAAGGCAGTGCAGCAGAGCAGAGAGACTCCACAGAGAAACATCAGCTCATGAGGGACTGTGACAGTGGGATCAGAGCTGTGGATAACCAAGGAGAGGCTTCCCAAGAGATAGGCAGGTATGAATACATGGATATCAGACGATCCAACTCTAAGGAGGGAGAGGATCAAGCATGGGAGAGACGTGGGAGTGAAACATCTGCAAAGAGTGCAGCAGAGACAGAGGAAACAGACCAAATAGTGGAGGTGTTGAAAAAAGACCACGAGGAGGAAGAGGAAGAGGAGAAGCACAACAACACAAACAAACAACCCACACTGCAGGAGAATCTGAGCGGTATGGCCATGCCCCGGCCAGATGTGCTCACAGCTGGGGGAGAGAAGGTGGAGGAGTATGAAGAGATGACCAGACTTGGAGTGGTGCCCAATGGGTGGGAGCAGGCAGACTACCAGAACCTCCCAGTGAAGGTGAGGGCTGTTTCTGAGGAGATGGGCAGCGGCAGGTGTGCAGGGATCGGGGGATACATCAAGGTGTGTGCCGGCATGGGGGAGCCTGGCAGCAACACATCATTTGACAACCCGGACTACTGGCACAGCAGACTGTTCCTCAAGCCAGATGCTGTGCGCACCTAATAATGTGGACTGGGACGGAGACATGGTAACGGTTACTTCAGTTCCTGCCATATATTTGGGTAGTTTTGTAATGTTTTCCAGCTTTTTTTCTTTGAGTTCTAGCATCCAACACACTTTGAAAGATAAAAGTAATAAAAGAAATACACCCTTAAATCTCATTTCAGTTTAATTCAGTAGATACATTTATTTTGACCTATGCAGTAAATAAATTGTTTATGAAACAACTGTGAGTTGGTACAGAACACAAAATTAAAAGTTAAAGCAGACAAAACGTGGTGTTTGCCTGTGAACTTCAAAGAGTATGGTAAGCAGTCCCTGAATTAAAAACAGGCATATAAAGTTTTTTTTACCATAATGTAGCAGCCATGAATGTTTCATTCTGCAGCAGGATGATGACGATTTCTGTACAGCAGCAGTCTTTTTGTACAATTGATTATAACATGAATTATTATAAACACGAATAAATATGATTATTTTGCAAATATCAAATCACGTGTCATTAATTTGTGTATAGCCCTTTTACATTGCAGTGTGCGTGTGCCTATTAAAAAAAACAATAAAATACCAACTTGAAAATATTCCTTCATTTGTTTCACTTGTTCATTTTGAATATTCTGTTGAGAAACCAGTTGTTTGTCATCCCTCCACCTCGTATTCAGTGATAATGACACAATGAACAGCAGAAAAGGAGATGGAGGCATGTGAACGCGTCGGTGACGCACTCGCGCGCGGTTTGGTCAGAGGCAGATCAGAGATGAGTGACGAGTGAGATTGACGTCAGCATTCTTCCGTTTTCGTTCACATCCAGTTTAAAGGCCGATTGGTTGACCACAAAAATACTGTGGAAATTAGATAAAAGCATTAAGCAAGTCATTTTGAAACGTTCTTAGATGAGTTATGCACTAATGGACTTTATCGCATCAAAGTAGTGTGAACACTAAGAAGTTATTTGTCCTTTGATGAATACCTTAGTTGGTACATTATCTTCATTTCTATATTTTCTGAATCTTAAAAAAATATTTTTTTCCATGTTGTCTTTAATAGCGTCACTGAAACTGAAATAAAAACTTTCAGAGCGTATCCACTTTATACTAGTCATCCTTTATTTAATTAAGCCCACCAGTCATTCCATCTTCTGCAACCCTTGATATGTTTTCATAAAAATAACAAACACAGAATGCATTAAACAACAGCTGTGCATGAGCACACTATCCTGTTGGCTGCGACTACTCCTTCATGGTCTAAATTTAAGCGCCCCCGTATGATTTAAAATATCCACCCTTGCCTTTTTCGGGCGCCCAACGCACCAAGCTGGGCCGTGAACTATCTTGACTGCAGAGCGTGTCTTTGGCAGCAGGCGGGATCGTAAGCTGCCAGCAGAAGTGGGGCCGGGGCCGGCGCAGAGAGCAGCGTGGTCCATCCTGTGACTGACTGACAGACACCCAGCGGGGGAAAAAAAGTTACTCTGAGTTCGCGGACACACTGCCAAAATGTCTGGAGATGATGAGACACAGGAGCAGACCATCGCCGACGACTTGGTGGTCACCAAGTACAAGATGGGGGCCGAGATTGCGAATCGTAAGTGAAATGCGGCGTTTACGTGCCCGTTTTTGTGTGTGTGAGACTCCAACAGTCCACAAGTATCAGGATCCGTCTCCTGTTAGCTAGCAGTGTCAGCTAATCCATGCCCAGGCAGCAGCTGTGCCATGTGCCGCAGCAGTGCCAACGATATGTGCCCTTACAAAGCAGGGCCCCTTTGTTTAATATGACTGAAACATAAAGCTTGCTATATATATTCAGGCGGAGCTGTAAAGTCTCTGTAGTAACCCGCGTTTGTGTAGCGTCACGTTGCTGTCACGTTAGCCTGGTGAGCTAGGTTAGCTGTGTGGCGGAGCTAAAGCGTTAGCTGCTAACGTAACAGACAACAATGACAAGTACAAATAAGGGTGGCTCCAACTCGTGAACAGCCAACATTTAGATGTATAAACACAGATGATTTAAATCGAGACAAATACAAGTGGTATGTGGGATTGGCTGAAGGTCTTTAATGGTGTCATTTAAACTCTTAAACAGGGTAAGCGGAGGCTAGTTGACACACCGTGTAACGTTACTCTGCCATGTCAAATAACGTCAGGCTTTATAATATGATAATTATTTATGCTTTTGAATAAGTAAACACACTCATAAACACCAACATGAATCGTCAACTTTACACGCTGTTATTGCGGTTGAAGCAAATGTGTGTAATATATTATTCTCAAGGCCACATGCACTCATCGTCATTAGTGGGACTTGTTTGAATTTAAATACGTACATTTAATCTGAATCTACCAAACCTTAAAATGTTTACACCTGCACTATATTAATATTTCGTAATTTCTGCAGTCTAAACAGAAGTATGCCACTTTTAACTTGACTTAATTCAGGGAGGCTTGCTAAACACACGCACACCTTTTTAATAACACCTACCTTCACAGTTGTCAGTTGCCCAATTCAACCTCTGACTTTATGTTTGTCCGTGTTTTATCCTCCAGTCTGGAGATTGAACAGCAGCTCACATTTAAATACACATAGTGAAACCAATCAAACACAAGATAACTATATTGCACAGTTAACTAATGTCAGAAAGTGAATTAGTGGTGTGAGGGAATCGGCTCATCAGTTTCCTAATCAATGGCTACCTCAGAATATACATTTAAAAAAATCTGAATCAACTTCCAGTGACTGGTCGTTTTTCATTCACAGTCCTTGTGCTCCTGCTAGGTTGTGGAGAAGACTGCAATGTCATAGGTGCTTCACATCGGTGGCACTCTCCTTGTGATTTTGTGTTGTAGCTTATCACAGCTGGCCTACTTATCTTAAAGTATAGACCTCTAATTTACTATTGCTAATATACAGCTGTGAGACAGTCTGTCAAATGTTTATCCTCTAGCTAACGTAACATCGGCTTAGTCAAAATCAAATGATGTGTTCAGTTTAATTTGGTGTCAGCACTTACAAGCCATTAATTGAGCTTATCCATCAACAGTGATGCCTATTTATTTAATCTAACATTTTCTTCTAATTTTTTACTAATTATTTATTAATTATTACTATTAATCAACTGACCCAAAAATAGTCTATAAACTATACACACTCTGTTACTGTCATACTATTTTAACCAAATCATTGCTCCTTTTGTGTCCTGCAGAGGCTCTGAAGACGATAGTTGGGGCAGCTATGGCTGGAGTCTCTGTGCTCAGCCTGTGTGAAAAGGGAGATGCCTTCATCATGGCAGAAACTGGGAAAATCTTCAAGAAGGAAAAAGACATGAAGAAGGGTACGTCTTTTGTTGCATTTCATCAGTCACCGGCCAGTGTCTCTGACTCAGCGCTCCCTCATTCACTCCCTTTCTTTCGCAGGTATCGCTTTTCCTACTTGTGTGTCAGTTAACAACTGCGTATGCCATCACTCCCCTCTGAAGAGTGACCCTGATGTTGTACTGAAGGATGGGGACCTTGTCAAAATGTAAGCTGCTGAATTTACACCTACCCTGTGTTCTATTTAAGCTATAGTTTGTATTTTATTTGTAGTTCATTCTTTCTTTACCTCATGCTTTCCTTTTCTGTTTGATCACAGTGATCTGGGTGTGCATGTTGACGGCTTCATCTCAAATGTGGCTCACAGCTTCATTGTTGGAGCGACCAAGGTATGTCGTCGCTGTTGGAATGAAATATTCCTGCGCTGTAGCACTCACTGGTTTATTCACAAGAGCAATGTAATTAATTGGTAGTCACACCATTAATAGCTAGTAAATACTTTGTTATTGCACCTCTTGTAATCTTCCTCCTCTGTCACTTCAGGACAACCCGGTGACAGGGCGGAAGGCTGATGTTATCAAAGCAGCTCACCTCTGTGCTGAGGCCGCTCTGCGTCTTGTTAAGCCAGGAAACCAGGTAGAACTCTCCCACCGTGACCACTGGTTTGACCAACCGCATCAGTGTTCACACCACATCTAATAAACGTCCATATGTCTCTTTCAGAACACACAGGTCACAGAAGCCTGGAACAAGATTGCAAAGTCATTCAAGTGCTCCCCTATCGAGGGTGAGTGTTGGTGAACATTTGGCACCTTCAGGCTCTGTGATTACCAGTTTGTACATTTACTAAATGTCATTTGTCATGTTTGACTCAGTTTATTCCTACATTGTGTACAGGCATGCTGTCCCATCAGCTCAAACAACATGTGATTGATGGGGAGAAAACTATCATCCAAAACCCAACGGACCAGCAAAAGTGAGTTTACTCAGCAAGTGCTTCCTGTCCCCGACCGGATTAATGTTTAACCGGTGTATGATTTTGTCACTGTTTCTGTAGAAAGGACCATGAGAAGGCTGAGTTTGAAGTGCATGAGGTATATGCAGTGGATGTGCTTATCAGCACCGGAGAGGGGAAGGTGAGAGGAAATGTTGTATACATTTCAGATTTATTTATTTGCTTAACCTAATTCCATAAGGGGAAATGCATTTCTAATATATGTTTTGTTTTGCAATTCAGGCAAAGGATGGAGGTCAGAGGACCACCGTTTACAAACGAGACCCCAACAAGGTGTACGGCTTAAAGATGAAGACCTCTCGGACATTCTTCAGTGAGATGGAGAGACGCTTTGATACGATGCCTTTCACTCTAAGGTAGCATCTTTAACTTCACATCAAATATTTCACTTATTTAAAATGTTTTACCTCCTCATATTTACTTTCTTCTTTGTCTCCTCAGAGCATTTGAGGATGAAGGCAAGGCCAGGTTGGGCGTGGTGGAGTGTGCCAAACATGAGCTGCTGCAGCCATTCAATGTGCTGCATGAGAAAGAGGGTGAGTGGAACAATGAGAGATGTAATTAATGGCTTCGGTGGCCATGAAAATTCCTCACATCTGCTTAAAGCTCTCGTGTTAGAACTGAAATCAACCAAGCCCAGCGTGCGATTGTTAACAGATACACGCAGACAGAAACTAAACCAAAGTACTTTATAGATGAGCGTTATCATTCAGTGCCTATCACCACAAAATAATTGTTTGCCGCAGCGTCTCACTCTCTCTTCCCCCTTGAGACTAAATACCAATCAAAAATGACAAATGACAACCTGTGGCTGTGACGACGAAACAGGAAATGTACATTTTATTAAACAGTAGACATACCTCAAGGTGACAGTAGACCGCCCACGGTGACTCCTTCAGATGTCTTATTTTGTCCGACCAACAGTCCTAAAGATATTCAGCATTGCAGCTCTCCATCACACATTTGTTTTGTCCTGTAAATTGAATTTGGTCATTTACTGATCATCTACCAAGACAATTTCCTCTCTGTTCCATGGTAAATAATGTAATCAAGTGCTTTTTTTTTTCACCCTGGGAAACTAAGACCATGTTCAGGCTGGCGATAGCACTGTGTCAAAAATACGCAGCCTCCTTGTTCCTTTGTAATTTAAGTGACTGCAGCTTCATCTAAGACCAAACTGCGTCAAATATGTCGAAGTGTACATTACTCATTGCTTACTTTATAATTGTCGCCAGAAAAAACTATCCAGGGTTGTAGTCCTGTATTACTAGTATTCTAAATTGTGGTGCAGGGTTGAGGTGTCTCATGAGCATTAAAACTCATGTATATATTGTTAAAACTAGACTTTCTTTGTATTTTATTGTCTCACCTTTTATACACAATTGTTTTTTTAAACACTTGTTGCACGTCCAGCACAGTGTCCAGCCACAATTGCGACCATTTACCTCTGCCTTTTAGCCATGGTTAAGGTAGCTTTTAGCTAGTTCTGAAAGGAAATTCTAAGTGATATTTTTTGAATCTGTCAATTAACGGCCCTGTACCGCCTATGTCTGCTTTGACCTTGCTAACTCAAACATTTGATGGCCAGATTGTCTACCAAGTGGGACCGTTTTAATGTAACTTTCAATCTCATCTTTGTCCAGGTGAATTTGTTGCCCAGTTCAAGTTCACCGTGCTGCTCATGGCCAATGGACCTCTGCGAATCACAAACAGTCTCATTGATCCAGAACTCTACAAGTCTGAGCATGAAGTGGAGGACCCAGAGCTGAAGGTAAAATATGTTGTTTGATGGATGGGATATTTTATCTAGACTAATAGGACCACTATAGCCTGCTGTTAGCTGATTTAGCGTTCTCAAAGCCGTCATGTGTTGATGTATTGTGTGCTGCACCACCTGAGGTTAAAATCCTGTTTGTCTACTTTTTCTTTCATATAAAGGCTTTGCTTCAAAGCTCAGCCAGCCGTAAGACTCAGAAGAAGAAGAAAAAGAAGGTGAGTTACAGGATAGTGTGATTCATGAAATAAAACACAGGTGCCAAAAGTGTCTTCTAATTTCAATCTTTTCTTGTTATTTTTTAAATTTTTTTAAAGGCCTCAAAGACTGTGGAGAGCGCTACAGGACAGGCAATGGAGACTGAAGCTGCAGAATAAATTTCTCTGTAAAAGAAATTCTGACAGACATCTGATGACCCAAAGAACAGACGTCACGAATCCTTCTGTCCCAGCTGTCTGAGGCACTTGCGGGCATAGCCGCTGTGAATACCTCCGAATCTAACTGATGTCAGTCTGGGATGATGCTGCTCCTAAATTCTGTCACTCCAACTAAAACACACATACACACAAACGTACGTCCCTATTAAATCTCACTGTCCTTGAGACAGTCTTCTTCTCTTATTGGACACAATTCTGCTGTCCAAGAGAATATTTTGTGCAAGGGTAAATACTCACTGGAACATTTAACCATTGGACTGACCTTGAGCCTTCATCCCTTTCTCCACAATAACTGTAGTGAAAGATATGGAAAATAAATTGAGTTTGACAGAGCGGCCAAGGATGATGAATGCACAATACTGTGTCAGTGTAATTGTGTGGAATTTAGATAACTTCCTTGAGGTCATAAACCTTATTGCCATGCCTTTTTTTGAAATGAGTGTTAACTTGTCGTGGGCTGAAATGTGTAACAGCTGTCTTGAACCCCGATGTCACATGGCATTAACACAAGTTACAAGCATGACATCATTACTCATCATTACTGTTGAATTAAGCATAATTACTGCATTTATACTGCTCTGGCTTAGGTCTGTCTATTAGTACATTGTGTATACTTCTAGGCATCTACTGTAGGTTACTCAGCTAACAATTTCTAAAACTGACATTGTAAGAGCTACCGGTTGAGTAATTTAGCTATTAGAAAAATACTTCCTTTTTTCTCAGTTGTGGATGGTCTAACTCCTGCCAAGGGTTCAGCATTCAGTCTTCTGGTGCCACCACTGAGTCTGACAGTCTGTGTTTACATAAGAAGTCCATACCTGTTAGATATATGGATGCTTTTGTAAAACAAATCCCAGTTTCAGAGACTATTTTTGGAAACATTAAAAAGCCACCTGACATCATTTGTTGTGTTGTGTTTTTGGACTGTGTGTATTCAGCTGAATACCCAATAAGTGGAAGTGTGTTTTTCATGATTTTGAACATTAATGCATGACCCTTCTTGAATTATTTTGCATCACATTTATCTAAAGCCAAATGAAGAACTTGTGAGAGGACACAGACACCAACAGTTGAATGACCAGAAACATAAATTCATGTACAACAAACACAGAATTGTCTGTCACAGAAAGGGCTGTAGTCTGGATTTTAGAAATACTGTGACCATGCCCCCATGTCACCCATAGAAACCAAACGTTTAAAAATATTTTTACATGCATATACTCTATTTATAGAGA
>NW_023339707.1:13240187-13277904 GCF_004916995.1 Morone saxatilis
GCCAAAAATGAATAATATTTAACCCTGCAGAGTCTAAAAATACTGGAAAATACTTTTAAAAAATACCCACCATGTGTATATTTTAAAAGTTACTCACCGGTTAAAAACCCAAATTCACACACAAAAATGCTAAAAATACTGAGGACATGACTAATTAATGGTAGCTAGGCCCATGGGTAAAGAGAATATGTAACACCAATCACATGTATACAATTTACGTGGTAAAATTATTACTAGAAAATAACAATTTAGACCAGTGAGATCTGCTGCATGTGTATACATTGCAAAGGTCTGTATATATATTTATATTCGCTACTGTTTAATATTTAAATATTGTTATACTTTTTTATATTTATATTTATATAAATATATATATAAACTGTCAATGGTCTGAACAAATCAAATATATAACTGGAACAATGAACCTTAAACGCGCGTACAAAGCTGCCGCAATGCCACAATACGTCACCAGGAATTAGCTTTAGCGTCGTGAAAACTCCATTTCCCATGTTCTACTACGGTCCAATCAAAGTGACGTATACAGGCCCTATAAATTTGACGTCGCTGGACTGTGACGTCCTTCGTGGAGACGAGTCGTTAGCTGTCGGTAGGTGAGCGCCGCCGCTGCTGTCACAATCCAAGTTAATCCTCTTCTGTCTGAACCAATCCAGCTAATCTTTCATGTTTTCCCTTCTGTTTCCAGCCTCCCCTCGTCGATATGAGAGCTAAGGTTGGTGTTTTTATGTCACAATGGTCAAATAATCAGTGTTCAGTTGTGCTAACGTTCGCTAGCTGGCTAGCATCAGGTCGACGGGGCAGCACAAACACGTCCGTTAGCGTTTAGCTGTAAAACACGTGTTTTGCCATTTGTATGTTTATTTCAGTGCGGTTTAATATATTTCAGTGTTCTCAAAAATGCATTAATTAAACGAGAAAGTAATTTAACGTTGTGTTTCCTTTTCCGCAGTGGAGAAAGAAGCGCATGCGCAGGTAAGATTGTGTGGCGCATGTTGTTCAGTCAGCAGTATCAGGTCCACCTCTTGCATCGTGCTGAAGGACTTTCGGCTGACTGACTCTTGTATTGATCACTTTTTCCAGGCTGAAGCGCAAAAGGAGAAAGATGAGGCAGAGGTCCAAGTAAACTGTCCTCTCCGCCATGGCTGTGACAGCACGTGTTGCCAACAACCAGACCGGTGAGCTCAGCTGGAGACCAGGACCCTCCCTGCGTCAAGTCTGAGGCCAGTGGCGCCCACATCCACCTGAGGCAACAGCGACTGATGCTGGAGAGCTGATTCAAGGCCTGCTGGATGACAGGCTTTTTCTCTGGGATATTCTGGACTCTTTGTTCTTAATTCCTCAACTTTTGTCACCTGTTTTTGTTTATACTCTGATTAAAGGTTTTGGTTTAAAAAACATTTGGGAACTTGGTTTTTTTTTTTTTTTAATTTACTGTTTGCTTTCAAAGTGCTTTTACGGGTGGAGTGATTTAAAAGCTGTTTTCTGGAAGTGGTATATCTGTAATCTTCCAGGTGCTAACAAACTGTTCAATCAGCTTGAATCAAAAGGCTTTTGCCATGTAAATGAATCAGACTCTCAGATTTAGCAATATATCAGTTATGGCTCAATGAAGAAACTGCAGTGGCTTCAGGATCCATATTGTGCATGCTGGGTCCCTTCACAAAGCCATCATTGATATTAGTTATACAATTAAGATAAACCACAGTGGACAAATACTCACTACAAGTACAGGACCAGTATTTTAACTAGGATAGAATTAATGTATAGAGATTATTCACTGCAGCCATTTGAGGTTAAGTTGTATCTTAGTATCATTTTTAACCTGTTTACCCTAATTCATGTCAAAATGGCTGCTGTGAAAAACAATCTAACATGTAAATGTTCTCCTGTATCATAAGTGATAGTAGGCTCTCGTTATGCAGAGCAACCCCTTTACCCAGTGCTTTCGATCAATATTACTAATGCGTTAATGTGAAAGCATTTTAATGTTGTCGATATAGTTTAATCTGCTACAATGCTTCACATTTTATTGGTTGGTCGTATGCTTCTTAATGTTAAATCTGCAAAGCATTTACCCAAAGCTCTCAGGTGTAGTAAAACATTTTTCCAGTAATCGTGGAGTAGAAGTATTAAGTAGTATGAAATGGAAATATTAAAGTTTAAGTACTAAAAGTTTGGAACATTTTGAACTTGTTTGTCCAACAGGGACATCTGTAACTGGACCTTGTGGGCAAATCTCTCTAAAAAAACATTTCTGATTCAACCCACATCCCATGACTTCAGTGGGTGTGTGAATGCTGTAACCTTTGCACAGAGCTCACTCAAGACAAACAACTCGCTAATGTATCTTGTTTTTACCCTTCAAGGCAGTCCAATAATTTATCCTGTCTTTAGCCAAGGTGATTATAATCACGCGGTTGCTGGAAAACACTATTAAAGAGGAAAGTGTCACTGTAGTTCTCTCTTCCATTTGCACTTACACCTTGAGCTGTAAGGAGAATTCAGCTGTCAGTGTTACCATATATTTAATGTATTGCACCACAACAAATGGTCCCCTTTTCGAGGCAGAAGTAGGAATTATGGGACAATAACAGTGTAAACTATACGATATTTTTTAAACGGGGGACAAAAATCAGCTAGAACTGAGCTCTAGTGGACACATTTCAAGAGGCCCCACAGGAACCTGGTGTGGACATCACCAGCTTTAAGAAAACACAAGTTTCTGTTTCAGTGTTTTTAGATAAGAAATGGCTGATCCAAGCACAGTAACATCATCTGCACCTGCAACTTGAATTTTGGTCCTTTTGTTTTCTCAGCAGTTCTGGCGGTGTTGAAGTTAGCGTGTGCTGGCAGAGATTTAAGATGCTTTCTCTTTGCTCTGACCTTAACTAAATAAATGATGTAATTTAAAGGGCATCAATAGAACATGCTAACTGTCCTGAATATTTCAGAAGGATAAAACTTGGGTGGGAAAGGTTGGTGACAAACTTGGTGTAATTGAAAACACAGATCCAACTGATAACAAAACTGTTGGCTGGAGGCAAGCATGGCCCAGTAAACACTAACAAATCTCCATGGTAAACATAATAATATTGGCACAATGATCCAAAGTTTTAGTGTTGATTTTCAACGTCTAACTTTCTATGTTATACCTCAATAGTCAATGAAGAAAACCCAAATAACCTCTTTTAAAATGGTCTGCTCAGTTTGCAAGTGCAGCCATTAACACATTCAGTTTACACTCTTTGCGCCCAGAAAACAGATGTTATAGAACCCACATTATCCTCATTAGAATGCTGAATACTGTGTGCAAAGTCATCACAAAAAAGTTTTTGTTAAATTTTATTTAACAGCTTTTCTTGCTTCCCTTAATGCATTTGCATTGCTGACTCTAAATCATGCACATGACTATTGGGAAAACCAAACTGACACTTGACTGACACAAGGCACAAGTTTAAACTTGGCCAGCAGTGGTGGAATGTAACTAAGTACATTTACTTAAGGACAAATTAGAGATACTTATACTTCCTGCTTCACTCTTTTAATGCCACTTTCTACTCATTGACTCCCATTTCAGAAAGAAATATTGTATTTTTTAACGTTTACTTGATAACTGTAGTTACTAGTTACTTTACAAATTGAGATTTGTGCATACACAAAGAAAGGAGCTTATAAAATATGATATTTTGTTATAAACTGACCTTCCCAACAGTATAAAAGTACAGCTGAAATCATTAGTCGATTTGATTGACAGAAAATGTGTTGGCAACTATTCTGATAATAATCATTGTATGTTAAATCATTTCGTGGTTCCAGCTAAACAACAAAACCATCACAAATGTGAAGATGTGTTGCTTATAATAATTTTAAAATAATCCATAATAAAAATAATCATTAGTTCCTGTCCTATACAAAATAGTGAGAAATGATGTCCACCCCCACAGCTATACAACAGTAAAATCCTGCTTTTACATTAATGCATGAGTAACAATAAACTATAAATCTATATGGTATAATATATAACACAAGTATAGGAGGACATTTTTCTGAATTGAGGACTTTTAATACTCAAAGTACATATTCTTATTATACTTAAATACTTTTGCAGTGCTTGTGTAACCTGTGTGGTATTAGTATGATGTGGATACTTCCTTTGGCCTTTATCATTTGAGCATCACAAATAAGACTCACCACCTTGTGACTGTTACTTCTGCTTCTTCCTTCTGGAGAACAAAACAGCTGCTTCATGTCATTCGTGTTCATGTCATGCGTGAGAACAAAACAGCTGAATTGTTTCGACTTCGAGGTGATTGGTACAGATTCTCTATCAAACGGACCAGTGAAGAACAATTTAACTAACCCTAACCCCCCTAACCCTATTTTTTATGAACACGTCAGTTGTAAACCAGACAGACAAAACACTTTAATACCAGTTTGGAGGTTCATTTAGCACTGAACTGGTATGACTTCTTTACTTTTTAAATACACAATTTTGAAAGCAGGCCATAGGACGTTCTAGCTTTCAATAGTTGTGCAATACTATTACAAAATGTTTTATTTGTAAACATAAATTAAGTTTCCCTCTAAACCAATACAAACACTGTAAGTAGGATCAGAAGAGTTGTTGTCTTTGTTTACAGCAACAAAATTCTGACATATACAGCCTATACATGTACAATATAAACGTAACAACAAATTTTACAAGAAAGACAGTAACTGAATAAAAAGAAGGGAATACAATAGGTATAAATACATACATGTCAAAATGTAGCAGGTTATAAAATGAGTCCTATAGACAGCATGGTTGGGTGGTTGTTGTATTTAGAATATTTGGAAGTGTGAGGCAATGAAAATGTAGACCTATTTCATTGGTCTGTATGCTCAAAGCCTTTATGTATCCTACCTACTTTTAGGAATAACATACACTTATTGTAGGCTACTTCATCTCTAAATGTCACTGAATCCCACATAGAAACCTCTACATTTTAAATAGCCTATATACATCTACATTTGTTGTTGCTTTCTGGTATTTTTGCTTGACTGACTGCATGTCTGTGTCTGCTTGCTTCCGTTTACACAGTGGATCATCAAACCTTTCACCCCCTCCAGCAAATATTGCTAATTGGCTGTATCCAGGCAACCAGGGAGGGATTAACCTGGTCTGTTTTAGTTGCCAAAGAAATGAAGCTATTAATGAGAAACGTGGAAAAACCACAAGACAACCCGCACCTGGACGACACATTATGATTATAGGCTCAGTGCTCCTTTCACCTGCATTTAGCCGTTGTGTAAACTCTGCGTTACATGCATGCTGGTGTCACGATTCTGTCACTTGTGTCTATTTATAGACAACACAACAGCAGCTGATCTATGCAACTCGATGAAGCATCAGCGCTAATACACCTTCTCTGACAAACGGACCTGTTGGCACTGCTGCAGTGGAGATGACAGGAGCGCTTGCGCACGCAGCAGGATTTAATCCGGTTATGTAAGAAAAGATAACGGGTTCTGCAGCCTGTACACACAAACAGTTGTTTTTTTGCGTAGCGGTTCCTTTACTTTACACCGTGCTGATGATTTCTCTGAATAAACGTGTCCTCTGGTGTCTTAAGCAAACAGTGGTTCACTTTGCACACAGGACGCATTACGCTCCGCCCGAGCCAGTGCGTGACGCCACCACCAAGTTAATTCTAGGGTTTGGGTTTCTTTCTACTGGATTTCATTTGAAGGAGGGTTTGAAGCTGAGCCCGCCCTCGCAGGTCTTGGTCTCTGCTTGCCCTGCTCTGTGGCAGAAGCGTTGCACGTAAATGAAACGCGGAATAGCCCATTTTGGTACCCTGCGGAACTGAGCGAGAGCGCAGCAGAGCCGTGATCATGATCTGACCGACCGAAGCTCGCAGTTTGTCGTTGATTTTCTCGATGGTTTCCATAATAAAACGGTGCTAAGTTGTTCAGTGGCGCTTTGCCACTCAGTCGCAGAAGCAGAGAAGCTGAAGGCCAGGTCGAGCCAGTGAAGTTAAACGGATCTTGCGATGCCCGCCGCGGATGCAGAACCGGGCATTAGCAGAGGCACATCGGTCACAGCCCCGGCCTTACCGAGCCCACCCCCCGCTGAACGCGCAGTGAGTGTGCTGTGGTCGTTTGGAAAATGCCTGGGTGCCATTCTACCGGTGTACCTAGCCGGATATTATGGCTTCAGCATCAGTCTAGTCCTGTTCGGGCTGATGATCTACATGGGATGGAAACACAGTCGACTGGAGAAAGTGATGAGGCTGAAGTCTGCGATGTACCTTCTGGAGAACGAGAGGAAATTCACCACTGAAAACGTTTTCAGGGCCAAAAGGGATTTGCCTCCCTGGGTAAGAACTGGCTACCACGGTCTTTCTCTGCCGTCTGTATCACCTGTCACATCTTCCACATCTGTCAGGCTGAACTTGAGCTGCATCTCAGTTACTTTGCATCACTGTGATCCTACATGTATATTTCTCATCACAGGCGCTTGTTGTTTCTTTAGAAGCTCCTGACTTCTTAAAGTGATCACATGCACACATGAAAAGATTTTGCTTTATGGCAACCCTCAGATAAATGTGTGCATGACTGTCCTTTTTGTTCACAGTGTTTTCCTCCTGTCCCTGACCAGCCATATTTAGACATTCCTACTGTGCAGTGCCTGGGGAATTAGTTTGAACTGCTGCCACAGTGAGGAATGTGAATTAACATGTCAGATGAGGTCTTTGTAGTGGAATAAGTGACATGATATTGAGGAGACCTTGCACTAAGTAGACCATAAAATGCCTGCCGGTACTGTAAAAAAATAATTTATCTAGCAATGGGAGAGATTCTCTGTGTGTTTCCTCTTCCCGTTTCACTACAGTCGAGCTGCCATTGACCTTATCTGGCTTCAAAAACCTGATGACTCATAAACATCATTCAGAGCAGAGCAGAGGCAGTAACCAGGACCACCATATCTGGATAGAGAGGGAGAGAGAATAAACTGTGGGTGTGCATGTGTTTGTGTGTGTGTGTGTGGGCAGCTAGGTTTAATCTTAAGATCTCATGTGGTTTGGAGGAAAGCATGATGTGCATGTTGTTGATGATTTCCTGAATATTTGGCAGTAACCAAATTAGTGTTAAGTTGTTAGGCCTGTGTTCTCTCTTAACTTCTAAATTAAATATATAAACAGATATATATTTTAAATGTAGGAAGCTGGGGGAAATTCAAGGAGAAAAACTGCCTCTTCTGCTGTAAAACAATTTACAGATGGCTTCTGATTACTCCACATGTCCAAAAAACATATTGCTTAAAGAATCATCTCAGGTATTTTAACTGCTCCACTCAGAGCTTGAGGTCATTTCACACTACTGTGTCGTATTTGAGCTCATGCCTGACTAATATTACTTTTCCACAGGTCAACTTTCCAGATGTGGAAAAAGTGGAATGGCTGAATAAGGTATGTTTTTATTTCCTATCAGACATTTCATGTGTGCAGCTGTGTATTTTAAAATCATAAACTCATCCTTTTTTAAAGAATTATCTGTTTGAACACGCAGCATGCACGCTGAACTCCTCTGCTTCATACAGCTGAACTATTAAGGAAGGAAGGAAACAACAACGATTTCAAGATAAAGTGTTCTTGGTTCAGTTGAGCAACTCCAACGGCAGCTCCGATGCCTCACATTTAATATGAAGATAAAAAGCACTTGTGTGGACTTTAAGTGACCCGGCTCCCGTTGCAGCCTCCCCATCAGAGTTGATTATCTACTGGTGTAATTAAGAGGCAGGGAGAGCGGCTCAGATCGTATCGCAGAACTCTTTGTCTCTGTCAGTACAGTAACCTCGTATCAGCACAAGGCAAGTGTGGTTATGAATACTAATAATACAAAGCGCCCTTCTGGAGAGAAAAATGTAATGAACTCAGTGATAGAAGCCCAGATTGTAGGATGGCAATTTGCTGGCCTCATCTTTCACCAGCCCACGTCTCTCCTCCAGGCTTCCTGACATGTGATCCAGCTGTTCACACGTACCCTCCTCTCCTGCAGCTGTAAACAAACAATACATCAGCCCTGAAATGTTCTCACCTTCTATTATATTTAATGTGTGGAGATTATATGAGCTGTGAGCAATGCGTGTGAAAAAGCCCTGTGAGGAGTTGCACTTTTATTGAATGCATCATTTCTAACTGCAGGTCCGTAACTGTATCATAAATAATCTATGGGAGACCCTCCTGTTGCTGTAGCCTGTTAGCATCACCAGTCTCACGAGGAGTTTGGAGGTCAGGGGATCAGTGAACAGCAGCTTACAGGACTTGGCGCCTCACACTTACACCTCACACGGAAATGCTGAAGATTACACCAGTGTGAGGCTGTGTGGCCTGATAACACTGATATGTTGACTCTGTATTTTGTCCTCTGTCTTTTAACAACAAGGCAAACAATACGTGGCCATGGCTTGTGTGAAAATGTGTGTGTCTGTCTACGTGTCTTTATGGTTCTTTGCTGTCTGGTTCTAGTAAATTATTGCTTATTCACAGGAAGTGCCTTACTATGACTTTGCACACATAATAATCCATTGTTATACACAGAATTTTATTACCATGAATGCAAACATGAAACACTTTTGGTTATTTGTATTTATTTATGACATTATACTATCCTGTGTATCTCATATATAACAACAAATTGGATCATATAGTTGCCCTATTCAAATCTGCCAAGAAAAATGAATAGCTATTATGTTCTGTCGTGCAGATCCTGCAACAGGCTTGGCCCTTTGTAGGCCAGTATCTGGAGAAGTTGCTGGTGGAAACCATTGCTCCTGCCATCCGTGCCTCCAGCATTCACTTGCAGACTCTCAGCTTCACCAAGGTCAACATAGGGGACAAGGTATCTGAATGGCCCGTCATAAAAGCAGCAATTCATTCTGTAAATGTTCCACGAGCAAGAAAATAAAGTGGAACCCATGGTTTTAATGTGGCTAATATGTTATTCAGGTAATGCAGGGCTTGTATTACAATCCTGAAGATGAATGAGTTCATCACAGCGAATGATATAATCTTCATGTGCATCTTTTTTTAAATTCTCTTGCAGTCTTATTTGTTTTGTGTATTAACAGCTGTTGTGTTCGCAGGCTCTAAAGCTGGTTGGTGTAAAGGCTCACACAGAACACGATAAGAGACAAGTTATGTTGGATTTGTACCTGAGGTAATGCATTAACAACTTCTGTTTGTTCTTTATTTCATATTCTTGCTTGTGTATAACCAGTCAGTCAAGTCAAACACTGCAATGTTCAAAGAAGTAGTTACCACGAAGTGTCCTACATTAGGGTAGGGTTTGTCCCAGTTTGTTACTGCAGATCATTGTTTACTCATGACAGCTCATGCTCAGCTGCTTCTGTTGATTAAACATGTATCTCTTGAATTGTCACTGCTCTGCTATTTGCAGCTATGCCGGTGATGTTGAGATCAACGTAGAAATCAAAAAGTACTTTTGCAAAGCTGGAGTGAAAGGAGTTCAGGTATAATATATTTAACACTATAAGATATATAATATGTAAATGATATTTGGTAACACTTGATTTGGATAGTCTGCCTATAGATTGCTTATAGACTATTTGTAGACTAACATTTCAACAGCTTATAAGTCTAGTTGGTGAACTGTTTCCTGCTATCACACCACTGTGGTTCAGGTTTGGTTAGGTTTAGACATAGAAATATCTTAGGGTATGTTCATGAATTGTCACATATACTCAGTAGATAATCTGTTAAACATCTAGTAAAGTGTAAGAGTTGAAATGTTACAAATACTCTAAATAAACTATCTGTAGGCTAACTATCCAAATAAAGTGTTACCAGATATTCTTACATTATTAGCATTATTAGTCAAATATTGTCTGAAAACATCATTTCAATCTTTTTCTCTTTGCAGCTCCATGGGAAGCTGCGTGTGATCCTTGAGCCTCTGATCGGAGATATGCCACTGGTTGGAGCCATCACAATGTTCTTCATCCGCAGACCTGTGCGTAGAACACCAGTGAACCACATTTGATTACTTCTCAGTTTTGCACTGCACTGTTATGTGAACATGAATACATATCTACATGTATGTATTCATATGTCTTTACTTTTATCTGGGTCATAGAAACTGGACATCAACTGGACTGGACTGACCAACCTGTTAGATATCCCTGGACTAAAGTGAGTTTATATGATGGAGCTCTGTGTGGATATATTTTAGGGCGTGGCCGCATTGATCTGTCTGGTGTTTTTTTAAATGTTTTTTTCAGAGAATTTATTATTTATTTAGCCACTAGAGTCTGAGGTTTTTCTGTTCAGTGACGGATCAGTGCGGTCACACCCTTAAAGGGTAAGTGTGGTGATATCCTATATGTTTGCTCTTGTCAAGAAATCCTGTTAAGACTCTAAAACCAACAATCAATTGATCATATAACAAGTAACTAAATCCTGATGTAGCGTATTCCCGTGTGCCACAAAGCTGCATTGTTACTATTATGAAACTATTCATAAATGAGTCATGCTGTTGCACTGGGTAAGGTTTTTCTTCAAACAAGGACACAGTAGTTTCGTTAGTTAGCGCACACATCACCCTTAAATGTTCAATAAAGCAGCAAATGTGTATTTATCTGCGCCAGAAAATAGTGCCCAACAAATCCACTATTCGCTCTTGTTTCAGTAACTTGCCCAGCTGTTTTAGGAAATTACTTTTTATTATGATAGTAAATATTTGTGACCACCCTTTGAAGGCCTGGATAGCTTACCTGGTAGGCCCATGTACCAAGACCAAGTCCTTGCTGCAGCGTCTCGTGGTTTGAATCCGACCTGTAGCACTTTGCTGCGTGTCATCCCCCCCTCCCTTTCTCCCTCTTGCCTGTCTATCTTCAACTGTCACTATCGAGTGGTTAGGGTTAGGGTTGGAGCTACAGACAGGGTCGATAAGTTGAAAGTACTGACAGAATAACACATTGTTGGTTTTATTCTTTTCATGGCATTTCATGGCAAGAAAAAGATTGAACAATGTCAGTCTTATCCTTATCCTTGTTAAACCTTATGCCATACTTATTATATTTCTTCAGTATGTATATTATGATTCCCTGTATTGATATCAAGGTATTTTTCAAGGTTTATGTAAGGTCACACTGCAGACAATGTAGAATCAACTACAGTACAATTAGATACAATATGAAGATAAACTGATGGTCTGACAGATTTGAGTGATGCAGCTCTATTTAACATTCATATTCAATGTAATTGTATGGTGGCTGATTCTACACTGTGTGTGTTACGATCTTATATAATATACTTCTGTGAAAATACAATTAAAGTGTTGCCTGAGGTGAACATTTTTTGACTCACCAGTTCCCTCTGGCAATACTTTGAATGACAGTTTGTCATTATCTTTTAATTGTATTCCTCCTTTTGATGACATTAGCCAACATGATTTCACAAAACACTGTTGTCATCTTTAGCCAGTGGTTGCTTCCTGTTGGTTCTGTTGCTAAGAACCTGAATATCATGTTATTTATTGCATGTTCATGTGTTCAGCAGTAGTATATAGTCTCTGTCTGTTTTGTCTGTGTGTCCCTCCCATGTGTGCCCCCAACATCATCCTGGCATTCATTTGCAGTGCCATGTCGGACACTATGATAATGGATGCAATAGCCTCCCACCTGGTGCTCCCCAACCGTCTCACTGTTCCCCTGGTGGCCGACCTGCACATTGCACAGCTCCGCTCCCCTCTCCCAAGGGTAACTGTCTCAATTATGAATGGCCTGGAGAAACATGGAGCTACACAGACAAAAGCAGATCTGCCTCAGTCTATACGTTGCAAGCAAACACATAGCTTAACAGTCATACAGCAAATTCACATTGTGAATGAAAAACATGAATGCATGTTATGTGGGCAAGCTTGCTGACTAAAATTTTCATTTCTTCGTGCATGCATACGTTTTCCTTCATGTGTATTCACATGCTAGGGAGTTGTGCGCATCCACCTGCTGGAGGCTGAGGACTTGACTGCCAAGGATACGGTCATCAAGGGCCTAATCGATGGGAAGTCGGACCCATATGCCGTTTTGCGTGTGGGAACCCAGATCTTCACCTCTCATCACGTGGACAGCAACCTGAACCCACAGTGGAGGGAGATGTACGAGGTGAGAGGGGCTGGGAGGAAATAAAATATATCTTAAAACTGAGCTAAAAGAAACATGAGATATATGGGTTTGCCTTTATATTCAAGTGCTGCACTTCCTACCAATGTGTGCACTAAAAGTTATAGCTTGGTGCTGGTGTCCTTGCTTTGTACGGACTGCATAGGGAAGTCTTTGGTAGTAAACATGTCACTGGCACAGAGATAAACAGTTTTGAGGAGATACGATCTACTTCTGTGGTAGCAGGAAGTCCCTGTTTCCGAGATAATCAGCTCTTGCGAAAACTGCTTGCTGACATATTTGTCTTTTCTTGTGGTTTATGAAATTTGAACCAAAATAGAATAGATATTAAATTATGAACATCTACTTTAGCACAAGTGAAAGGTTGTTGCCGTTGTGATTCTGTTTGCATGCCCTTGTGTTATTGTGTCATTTGTGGCTGTATCTATATTTGTTTATTTGTTGTGTGTATTGTGTGTTCGTCCATTTATGTGTGTGTGTGTGTGTGTGTCAGGTGATTGTCCATGAAGTACCTGGTCAGGAGTTGGAAGTGGAAGTTTTTGACAAAGACCCAGACCAGGATGACTTCCTGGGGAGGTAGCTTATTCATTCTCATTCATTTACTCTGTCTCTGTGTGCTGCTCATGTCATTTCCATCTCTGCTATTGCCATGCTGGGCCATGATTCTGTCGAAATTTGAACGCTTTAGTCTCTTTGATTCATGGCTTCATTGATTCTGTCTCTATCTCTCTTTATCTGCCTCTCTTTCAGAGTCAAGGTGGATCTTGATATTGTAAAGAAGGCCAGAATTGTGGATGATGTAAGTAGTACTGCTTATGTTTAACCTTTTTAGATTTTACCACTACATTTATGTATGTATTCTCACTCAAATAATATAATAAACAGCAAGCACAAGAATGCAGTTATTATGTCGTCTGTAAAAAATATCTGAGGAAGACTGCAGTAATCCTGTTAGCGTGTGACATTGCAGAGGCCATGTGCCTCCGCGTGATCTGCTTTGATCTTCTATCCTGCCATACAGAGAAAAGTGTGTGTTTAATGAGCCCTCTGTTTTTGTAAACAGTGGTTTAATCTGAAGGACGTCCCATCCGGCAGCGTCCACCTCCGGTTGGAGTGGCTCTCTCTGCTGTCCTCTGCTGACAGACTGAGTGATGTGAGTCTACAGCACAGCCTTATGCTACGCAGCAAATCTTTTTTATGCCCTATCAGCAGCAGGGTTTTGGGTAGTGATGTAGACAAAATATCTGAGAATAATTTTTAGATTATTAAACCATGTTATTTATTTGTTTATCCACCGCGTAGAGAGACAGGAAACATAGGGAGAGAGGGTGATGACATGCAACAAAGGCTCCTGGCCAGAAATTAGTTTAGATTAAGTTGAACTTTTTCCCATTGATTCAAATGTTAGTTTTAAGTTTGATTTTGATAGAATCCTTTAATTTGAAGTTAGTATACTTTAACTTTATCATCGGAATTATGTAACCAGAAAAAAATTAAATATCTTTTTATTGTTGCCAATTGTCTTTCTTGCCAAGATGTTATTGTAAAATCACTGATTTTGAATCAGATAAAAGATACAAACACTCTAAAGTGGCACCTTTGGGTTGGATGAAAATGGCTGGATGTACTACAGGTTTTATGGGATGCTGTCACCTTGTGTAGATTGTTGAATGTGAGGTGTGTAGTTGTTTTTTACACATTTTATTCAGATTTTTATGCATTATGCTTTATATATATTATTTTTCAGTTTGTGTGTGTTCTGTTTTACTTTACTGCAAGACAGTAGTTAAGTCGAAGTTAAAGATAACCTCAGAGCAATCTAAAAACAAAATAAATAAGACGAATCTAAAATTGCCAATGAGTTAATCAATAACATTGTAACATAATCAATAGTATTAAAAAAGTAAAATTGTTGGTGGCCGCTGGTTGGGCTTCAAGCTTTTAGGCTCTGAGATACTTTTCCTCACATGCTCTTTGCTTCTGTTCGTGGTTATTCTACCAGGTGATCCAGAAGAACCAGGACTTGACCAGTAAGACGGCTGATCCTCCATCTGCGGCCATCCTTGCTATCTATCTTGATCAAGCTCACGAACTGCCTGTAAGATCATCATTATTTAGGGCTCTGCCGTGTGATGTGCATACAATTTCCATCTGTCAACAATGATGTGTTCGATATGTTGTAGATGAGAAAAGGCAATAAGGACCCAAGCCCAATGGTGCAGATTTCCATTCAGGATGCAACTAAAGAGAGCAAGGTAATGATACAACTTTAGCTTTTTCTCAGTTAATGAAAGCAAACTCTGAGCATAATGGATGTTTTCTCTTCTGCAGACTTGCTACGGGACCAACAGCCCTGTGTGGGAGGATGCCTTTACCTTCTTTATTCAGGATCCTCGCAAACAAGACATCGACATTCAAGTAAATAATTTTCAGTAATGACTGAACACACCAATTAATCTAGTATCTCGAGGCGTGGAGGTAATTACTACGCTAAATACTTTATTGATTTTCCCTCTGGTTCTAATACATTTTTACACTCTTCTTTAGACTCTTTAACCTAATTATGGCCCTTTTCCCTTCATGATATCTGTCCTTCCTGCTGCTTTTATCTGAACTCCACATATCCTGTTCCTTTGTTTTTCAATCAGGTGAAAGATGATGACCGTGCTCTGTCCCTGGGCAGCCTAACCATCCCCCTGGCCCGTCTTCTGGCGACCTCTGAACTCACCTTGGACCAGTGGTTCCAGCTGGAGAATTCTGGTTCTGCCAGCCGCATCTATGTCAAAATTGTGCTTAGGGTTGGTATTTCATACATAGACATGGACTCTTTTTTTGTGCACACTCATGTGTCAGGTAGTGTAGTAGATAAGTAAGATGCGGATTCAAGCTATGTTTTGGCCCAGCTGAAGTGTCTGTGTGGAAAACGTTGAAATCCTACCAGCTCCCAAAGGACCGCTGTGGCCTCAGGCACATGCTTCAGTATCACACAACCCTTTCACAACCAAGATCTCAGATTTAAACTTACCCTGGCTCTGTGTGTGTTTTTCATCCATGGAAATCAGATCCTGTTGAACATAACACCCCTAGATCAAGCATGTGGGATATTGATTATAAAGCACTGTAGCATGTGCACTCACAAATTTGCATCATGAGATTCACTACATGAATTCCTAATCCTTATCTCCTCCCCTTTACATGCCTGAACTTAACCCCAGCACACAAAATGAACCTAAAGTAGACCATCCACATGTCTTCTTTCTGCCACGTCTTTCTATTCTTGAACATGTGGTCCTCATAAATAGGAGCAGAAGATGAAGAAGTTGAAGAAGCATGAAAAGAGTGTTTTTCAGTAATTTACTGCTTGACATTTGCTCACCATAATTACCGTTGTTTGTTTCCTACTAGGTTCTGTGGCTAAGCGATGATGCCACTCCTACAACTCCGTCTCCTCGGCCTTCAGTTCCTGGCTCCGGGATGGGTCAGGGGGGAAACACATCAGAGCTGAACCCTGTAGGACCCGGTGGTTTGGGTAAACCTCAACCAGCACGACCACAGCACACTACGCCCGACCTAGAGTTTGCAACGGAGGTAAAAACAGTTACCAAGAGTCAATCAGCAGCACCACTCAGCCTCTCACACACACACACTGTAGTAGTATTCTCTGTCCTTGTTCTGCCCACAGGGAGTGCTGCGTATCAATCTGGTCGAGGCCCAAAACCTGATAGCGAAGGACAACTTCATGGGGGGCATGGTGAAGGGGAAGAGCGACCCCTATGTCAAGATCCGTGTGGCTGGTATCACTTACCGTAGCCACACCATCAAAGAAAACCTCAACCCCATCTGGAATGAACTCTATGAGGTATTATCTTCGTTTAATGCTTGAGTAGTTAGTTCTTCTACTCCTCTGATGAAATTATTTGGCTTAAAGTTAGATATTATTTGATTTTTTTCTTCTATGATTTAGGTGATTTTGACGCAGCTTCCTGGTCAGGAGATCCAGTTTGAGTTGTTTGACAAGGACCTTGATCAGGATGACTTCCTTGGGAGGTACATGGCTCTTTAACTGAAGGAAAATTTGTTAATGAGGGAGAATAAAGTATTGATTGAGTTCTGTCTTTGCAGGTTCAAGCTTAGCCTACGAGATATCATCAGTGCACAATTCATTGATACGGTGTGTGACACATAGTTGAAATGATTTGAAACAGATAATTTAACAGATGATGTTTACATTTATATTCATATTGTAACCCAGACATTTCTGTGCCACTCTTATTACAGTGGTACACTCTAAATGATGTGAAGTCAGGCCGAGTTCACCTGGTGCTGGAGTGGCTGCCCAGAGTCTCCGACCTGGCCAGACTGGAGTCTGTAAGATATTTTCCAAGCACAATAATAAATTCAGTAATAATAAATACTACTAAGTAAGTAACTAAGTAAGTACAAAGAAATTGATGAAATAATATAAAGCTACAGGCATAAAAATTTAAATGTGCAATAAAAAAGCTAAACTTAGGTAAGTAGAACCAGAACCATGGATGTGTACCTGGATGCTACAAAATCCACAATACTCAATCAAGTAGACAAATGATGAACAGGTTTAATACAAAATTACAAATGTTCCCTCTTTATAAAGGATATATTCAGAGTTTGTACTCACATGGTATATTCACAGTGAAGAAGTTAATGGAGGCTGTAATAGTTCGTCCATACTGGCCGTGAAGTGATCCCTTTCTTCTCTAGTCATGGTCATGTGCAAAAATGCATTTCAAAGTTTAGTCAAAGTTAATATGAGGCTTCAGCATTCTGAGTTAACCAAATCCAGTGAATATCTGCCAAAGATACAATCTTTGTAGCAGTCAAAGAAAAGCATTTCCACTTTTTATTTCCACGGACTGTGTTTCCTTTCTGAGCCACAGCAGAGAGATACTTAACTTGTAGTTGTGTTTCTGGCTGTTTCACAACAGTGGCAAAAAGATATCCACATGATTTGTCTAATGCTGAAGCCTCATATTAACTTGGCTGTAGAAAGCATTTCTGCATGGAACAAGGACTGTGGATTTTGTTTTACTGCATCTTTTACAGTAGAGTTGTGCCAGGAATTGACCAGAGTGGATGGGAGGAATGAAACAGCAACCTTGAAAGAAATCTAAACTTATGCTTTAAATAATGCCTCTTGTACCATGAGATCCCGGTAACCTTGTTTTCTTTCTGTTGTTTGGTTGCTATAGCTGTTACAAGCAGTTAATCAACGGGAAATAAACTTTTGCTGTGTGCAACTTTGTATGTATAAGCAGTGTATAGATTGTTGTGGATATCTCTTAAGATACTTTGTGTAAATTAGTTTATTTATGCTCATATCTTTGTCGGTTGTGAAGGAAATATTAAAAACAACTTTCTTATTGCACAATAAGTCACAATAAGTCTTACAAACTCTGTCACTCTCCTCTTCCTACAGATCCTGCAGTACCAATCTCAGCAGTCGTACCAGAACAAGGTTGTGCCATCAGTGGCTGTGCTGTTTGTGTATGTGGAGCGTGCCCATTATCTGCCGGTGAGATCATACCCATGAGTCCTGGGGTGCTATTTGTTTGTTTATTGTGATGTTCTCTTCCTTGCCCAAAGATTGCAGAAGTACAAAAGTTGCTTTTAGTGGCAGTTTATTGCATACAACTCTGCAGTGTTGCAATACGGCTGCATGTTCTTTTATACATTAAATCAGTGGTGGTGTAATGTGTTGATTACAGAGGTTTTATTAGAATATTCTTTGTGTCTGATTTTAGTTGAAAAAGAGTGGAAAGGAGCCAAAAGTCGGGGCTGAAATTATCCTCAAAAACGTTATACACAAAACCAAGGTAGGATCGTGATGTCTTAAATGAGCTTGTGAATGGAACAAAAGAAAAGTGCAGAAAAGTCATTACATTTTCTTTCTTTCTCAAGATTTGTGAGCGTTCCACTTCCCCTCAATGGGACGAAGCCTTTCACTTTTTTGTTCGCGACCCCAGAGAGGAAGCACTCACAGTGAAGGTGAGAATCATTAACAGCATCTGTATGTCCACTTTTTATGAATTCATGCAGTTGTATTATATATTTATATGTTTCTCTATGTTTGTATCTAGCTCTCCCACAGCTGGGGCCAGGCCCTCGGGTCCTTGACACTTCCTCTCAGAGAGGTGCTGTTTGAGCCAGGCTTAGTGCTGGACCGCTGGGTTAATCTGGATGGAGCACTTCCAGAAAGCCAGATACTACTGAGGGTCATGCTCAAGGTACTGACAATATACCCTGCTTATTTTCTCTACACTGTCAATATATTGCAGTATGTGTCCATATGAGTGATGTTTAATTCTGTACTCTATCAGCTCATCATGTAAGGTATGTCAAAGGTTCAAAGTTTATAGAACCAATATTCCACTGCAGTGAATACTGTACTTTAAAGCGTCCTGTAAGTCTTACTGCACAGAAAGTCTGTAGAATTATTCAGACGTGAGGTCAAATATTATCACGCTATTAAGCTATGATTTCTATTTCCGTATGTTTTGCAGATCTTGGACACTCAGCTGGCGGTGTGTCGTAAGGGGGATGCAGGTAGTGACGCTGGTGGAGAAGAAGTCCTTCCCAGATGGGTTCCTTCCCATCTAGACCTCAGACAGAGAAGTGCATTCTCCATGTGAGTCGCACGCATGTACTTACAGCCTCCACTGTCAAGATAGTAGTTATCAGGGCTTCCTTTGGTGAACTGTTTTCCAGTTTTTTTCAGCCGGAAGTATTCAAATAATGACATTTTCCACATTGTGTCTTCAGAGCTAGCGATAACACAAACACAGCAGGGCAGGTGAAGCTTACTGTTGGCTACTCCGCAGAGGAGAACAGGCTCTTCATCACTGTACACTCCTGCAGGTCTCTATATGACGTTACGTTACCTCTTTACCTCTTTGTTTATCTATTTACTTTGCTACCAGCTCATGATGTGACTGTGATCGCTATATACCCACAGAGCCCTGGCTGCCTGCTCCAAGGACGGTGCCGACCCATATGTTTCCTTTATCCTGCTGCCTGACAAGAAGGCCACCACCAAGAGGAGAACTGCCACCAAGAAGAGAGACCTCAACCCAGAATTCAACGAGAGGTAAGACAAACAAATGAGACACTCATGATAGTGAAGGAAGTGCGAGGATGTTAACTCACCCACCTTTCTCTCTCTTTCTTTCTCTCTTTAGGTTTGACTTTGATTTCTCTCTGGAGGAGTCCATTCAGAGAAGACTGGACCTGTCTGTGAAGAACAGCGTATCCTTCATGAGCAGAGAGAGGGAGCTTATTGGCAAGGTAAATATAATTTCATTATTGCCATTAACATTACATAAATTCTTTAGTGTCGATGTAGTGATTATGACCAGACACCAGTGATATAGAAATGTGGAATATCATCTTTTATGCTTTGTTGCCCTCAGTTGCAGCTGGACCTGGACCAAATTGACCTCAAGGCTGGTGTCACTCAATGGTAATCATTTCAGTTAATAAAACAGCTACTGAACAATATTGTGTAACAGTAGAGTTGTATCCACCAATGTATGTTCAAATATTACTTATTTTAAGATCATATAAACAACAGATCATATGCTTTTTTTTTTTTTTAGGTACGATTTGGTAGCAGAGACCAACTAGAAGAATCTTCAAGTACTATTTAACTTTAAATGTTGCTTCTGTGAGCTGTGATTTGTGTGTTTTGTATATTCAGCTTCAATGAAAATTTCCACCATCACTGAAGAAAAAAAATCATATCTGCTGCACAAAAACAGTCCATCAGTATTTATGAGAAGAAACTTTACATGTAGCTTATCATCCGTAAAGTGTTAACTGTGCTGAATCCACGCTGTCTTGGACAGATTCTTCAGTAGAATATTTTGGCTGAATAGATATTTGATAATAATGCAACTATGTTGCAAAACCTACCAAGTTTATATGTGTTCAAAAGCAGTCCTCTTTGAATTTTGTTTACAAAAGGGCTTTTGCTGTGGTTATTATCCTAAGGTATGACAATGTTTTATTACAGCATCCAACACAGAGATTCCTTTAAATTTAATTTTTTACAATCTTCAAATAATTTCTATTACTTTGTTTATATACGTTTATATTATTGCCTTAAGTATTACAAGCTGTGCACAATTTGTCAGCGTTTATGAATTATGTTCCAAATGAAGTTTTATATGTTTTAACCAGAACTCTCTTAAAGTTGCTTTTATAAATCAAAGTATTACAAACCTAGACCCTCATATTTACCACTGAAAACAGAGGTATAATACTGTAAGCAGAGTCTAAATCACTGTGCTTTTGAAGAGAAAACTTTGTACATATTGAAAACACATCGCTGGTGTTCTTCTTACACCCATGCTTCCTTGTGTTTGTATGTGTTCGTAGCACTAAGTGCAACAGGCTGAAGCTGTCGACCATGTTTATACTTTATTTTTCAAGCAAAACAGTTACGACCTTATGAGAAGCAAGCAAATATTGTACGCCAGCAGTGGGACAACTTCCCATGTACCACCACTGTCACCACAAAAGTTTGGACACCGATTTGTGGTAATGGAAAGAAAATAGTGTTTTAAGTGTCAGAACTGAAGAAGAAAACTGCTGAACTTTGACATTATTTGAAACACATCATCATGTATCTGCTGAAGTTGTTCATTAAAGTTTGCACTCTCATGAATCAAACCAGTTTTGTGACTTTATTTATGTGTTTTCCTTAAACTTAACTTTACAACATTACATTCTAGGGGTTTTATGATGGGATGTCGTACTGAAATCTTGCCTCTAGGTAGCGATAAAGTGCTGACAAAGCATCGCGTCTCCGTGCATCTGTATGTAGGCTCACTACACATTACAGATGTCAGGGGGCAGGGTTAACAGAAGAGGAGGTGATTGACAGGTCTTTAGGCCAACGGGAGCGCCGCCTCCCCCCCAGCTAGGGGCGGGGTTAGATAAGAAAACCTTCCCTCTGAGTGGAGGCAACAGCAAAGACCTTAATCAGGATCACACAACAATAATGAATGGAAACACGTCGTAGCCAAGAAAGTTGAGCAGCAACTAAAAGTAACTGTTTGTTGGCATTTGAAATTTACCTATCGCAGGGGGGAAATCACCTGTAAGTAATGGATTGGCCGGGGAAATTAGAAAGTACTTTCTGGTGGAGAAAGCTGCTGTACTTTTATTGTTACTTTTGAAACTAAGTTTTGAAGGGAAACTACAGTGGAGCACACTGTAAACCTAAAACGCGTGAGTGAGTGTAAATGGCATTTTGGGACATTAATACGAGACTACTGCGCTGTCAGCTGTTCATCTGGAGAAGTGGATTCTTTGGATCGATCCGTTAATGAAATTGTTGGAATATTTGGAAGATTTTTTTTACTTTTCTTTACTTGGGATTTATCATCACTGAAAGAAGCTGAAGGATTGCGAGGTTTTTCAAGAGGATAGCGCACATCTGGGGGAAAATGGGTAATATAGAGAGTGTGGACGGCCAGTCGGAGATGAAGCATCACATCATGCCTCTGAAGGTGCCCATGCCTGACCCCACGGAGCTGGAGGAGAAATTTGCCATTGTTTTGGTAAGTTCGTGGACTAAATGTCACAGAGTTATGTATAACAACTTTCTAAATGTTTAATTTAAACTTAAGTTGATTTTGATTTAAATCTAAATAGCGCCAGAATAAACATCCCTAATAATGGAGTTGTTGTTTCTGGAACAAAAGAGTTAGTCTCTTTTGTTTTTATAACTTACATTAAATTGAATGTGTCTCGTCCATTATGAGCTGCTAAATATTCTCAATGGACCGACCTGTGCTGCTGTCCCGCCCCTCATTCTCTGCCTGCTGTCCCCCCTCTCCTGCGGTTCTTTTGTCTCCCCTAAAGTCAGACAACTCAGCGTTTGGCTGAAGTGGCAAACTGAGCACAGCATGGTGAGACTCTATGGGGGGGACACATTATACTGTACATCCTTGACGGAGCACAGATCACGGCATTGGGTTTATTTAAAAGTTTCCTTGCTGCAGGCTTATGCCATCTGAAAACAACATTTTCTGAATTCCCCCAAAACTCCCACACCCGATGAGTCTCTCTCCTCCCCTCCATTCCCTCCCTCCATGCTCCACATCAGGCTGGAGTTGAGCTGTCTGAGCGCTTTGTAATAATGAGCACACAGTCAACACCCACTTTTACCAGTTATCAACACAGTCAAGTGACTCTGTCATCCCACGTCAAGGGGACATTTCTTTTACAAGAGAAGGGACTTTTTTTGGAACAATCATGTGGAGTTTTGCTCAGAATAGTTTTCTGTGTCAGGCTGTTATTATTCATGATAAAGGTCCTCCCAAGGGCTGGAAAATATCTGATCTATAACTCTACAGGAGCTGTAACGATTAGTTAGTCTGCGCAAAATTAATAACAATAGCAACTGTTTTGTTAATCTATTAATCATTTAAGTCACATTTAAAACAAAAATACCAGAGGTTGTCTGGTTCCAGTGAAGTGATTCTCCTTTGTGACAGTAAACTGAATGTTTTTCTTTCTCTTGGATGTTGTTTGGAGATGTCACCTTGTGTTTTAGAAATTTGTGATGAGCATTTTTCATTATTGTCATTTTAATGTTATTATTTTATAGAAAGTTTATAGAAGTATTGTATTCAAGTACTTTTGTGAAGGCATGAATTACAGAGTAGCCTGTAGCAGTGGTGCAATCTAGGAGTCGAGTCAAAATAAACTTCTAAAAATCTGTTAAACGTTTTAGAATTTTTCTCAAAGTAACTTTTTTTTTCTTGTAGGTTACAATTACAACAAAGTTCATACAGATCAAACACTCAGAAAGAACCTAAATAAATCAAACACTACTTCCTTTATCCACAATGTTTTGGTCCTCCAACGTGCATCGGGTTAAATTCATATCAATTCAAATGAATTTGAACTTTGACTTAAAGGTCCAGTGTTTAACATTTAGAAAGCAGAAACTGAATATAATATTGACAGGTATGTTTTCATTAGTGTAATAATCATTGTGTTTTGTTACCTAGAATAAGTTGTTTTTATCTACAGAGGGAGCAGGTCCTCTTCCACTGAGGCCACCTTGTTGAACCGCCACTTTTCTACAGTAGCCCAGAATGGACAAACCAAACATTGGCTCTCTGAATTCTACACACTAGTCCTTTAAGACAAAATGTCATGAGTTTCTGGCTGAGAGATAGATGAGATGACAGAACTCCCATAACTGTCCTGTAAGACTACAGTTAGTAGCTGGTTAGCTTAGTTTAGCATGAAGACTTAAAACAGATGGCAAGAACAAGCCTGGCTCTAAAACTCACAAATTAACACGTCTCTGTTTTTTATTTGTTCAAAAACCTGGGTTGTGAAGTAGACAATGCTTCATTTTAGAACTAGAGAACCGGACTGGATGTTGATAGATGGTGAGTGACTGTATTTGTGTAAATAGTTACATCAGGATGCCACATTGGCCGTTTCACAATTACTGGTAGAATTGGTATAATATCCTTCAAAGGAGCTACATTTTTTTACATTTAGTTGCGTAACGTTTTAGTCATGAAACATCACTGCAACTTGCACCACAGTCGTCTCTTACAGTTTCCACCACCACAGAACCAGACAGGCATAACATGCATAAAGACACAATTCAGAAACGTTTTTAATGTAGAGAATACGCTACCTGTTTATTTTTTGTTCCTCACAGGTGCTTATTTTGTATTCCCCACGCCACATTTCAACATAACCACACCCGGCCTTGATTTTCAGCTGTTTAAGACCTTAATTGCAGCATCATGCAGCAAAGAGCTTCACAGCATTAGTCTCATTCTTGCACCCTTTGTGGAGGCTCCGTGTTTCTGGAATAAAGCCATTATTTGCTTGGCGGAGCTATCAGCAGCTACAGAGTAAAGCTCTCATATGAAGAGACTAGCACAGCAAGAAGCCATTCAAGGCCGGCTTGTTAACTGCTGTGTCTCAAAGTCTCAGCTAGTGTGACACTTACACACTGTACTAAACTGTTAGGATCTATCATAACAGCTCAAGTTGTGTCTTTGTCACGTAGATGACTAGTTGGACATTTTATATGAATGTAAGGTTTTCCACGTGATTGATGGGTACTGATTTGTAGCCGTCATATTTCCCGTTAAGGGAGGAAATTTTTTTTATCCTGCCTGGAGACTGGAACAGTCTGCAGTTGTTTGACTGCCCTGCAACGCAAAGTAAATCCCTGTTATTATGTTCAGCCGTGCAGAGCAGATGATTTCTATGCAAGAGGCAGTAGACTCAACATTTCAGTTGTGTTTTTGACTGGGAGAAGTTTTCAAGCTCTCTGACCCCACCCCGCCCTACCCCATAGTAGCTCCAGATTTCCTTTACTTTGTGGGAAAGGATAACATGCTTGTATATATTAGTGTTCTTATCAGACAATGGTCCTCTCTCCACCCTGCTTGCCCCTTGTTGTGAGATAAAGGCACTTCAAAAGCTTCTGTCTTCATGTTTGGGGTTCCTTTGGAAGTCAAGGCCATGGATCTGATCTCCTTCCAAAGTATCATATATATTTAAAATAGTCTGAGAGGTTTCTAAATTTAGCAGGGGTTGTTCTAATAGCAACCCCTGCTAAATTAACATAATTGGTTTTGTTGCAGCCTCAAAACACACTTCCCGTAAATGATATTTGCATTTTGGTGGTATAAGTGTAATTTCCCCTCCTTTGGACCACTGTTTCCTCCTCCACGATGCATGCTACTGTAAACGGATGTGTCTGCATCTGCATGGTGGGACTGAACCTCTCCTCTCAGACACTGCTCACAGACGTCCCACTGGACTGACAGCAGCCCATAATGATGTCATGGGTGCTGCAGCCTTCGCCAGTGTAGTAATATCCCTGGGCTAATGACTTTAACAGGGCAGCTCTACTTTAGATGGTCGAGGGGAGTGGAGGAGGGGTGAGACCTCTGGGTTAGCTTCGACTGCTTCATGCGGTCTGCTAATAAAATGCCTGGATCAGTTCTAACCGGCAGCATGTGCTAAAGGCATCGTCTCCTTCGCGTCTCTTTTGTCAGAAACAGCCTCAGCTCTGTTTTTTGTGGCTGGAAACAGCTGCCTGGCATTTTCCTTTCTTCGATTTACAGGGGAAATTGCATTGTAGCCAATGGTTATTGTGGTTGGTTTGCTTTACAATAAGAACTGTGTTCCTGCAGGCTGCTACAGGGTGCATAACATGCCATAGATTTACAGATATTTCTCACAGACAGAGGACATATCTATTATTCTATTCTATGTCTTTTTGTTGATCTGCCCTTTTCACTCGTCTCTTTGTCTGACTCTTACTTATCTTTGGTTTTGTGTGATTCCAAATGGAAGTGGAACCTCTCATTCACTCCCCCAGTCAGTGTTTCCTACCTTCCCATTCCCAGAATTCACTCTCACTGTGGTTCTGTCCTGCAAAATAACCTCCTCCATATGACTCTGTCCTCATGAAAATGATGTGAGATGAGTGAGTGGCATTTTCAGAGGTGAAAGTCTGGCCTGTGATCCTCTTTCAAAGTGCCTGAGCACCAATCCACTGCTGGATTCCTGCGGTCTAGTCTAGGCTGAGGCCACAGGAGAACTCAGAGAGGGAAAATTCCCTTTGAACTGGCGGTCTGCCACTGTTCTTGGTTGTAATGACTTTACCAACATTTTCAAACAGCGCACACATATTTAGGAGCTGTTACAGGAGCAGCATGGGATTATTTTCACCACTTGATTGCGCTGGAAACCATCCCAACCGATTTGTCTGACTCTGCTCAACTCCCTACATCTTTTATATTCTGACATGGAGTTGCATCATGCGTATAGATGTGCCATTGCAGCTTTTCTTTTGAGGTTTGATTGTTCAAGAGGGATATCTCACCATTAATGTTGTGCAAATGTTGGAAAAGTAAGTCAGTGGTAGTGAAATCAGACATGCTGACTGTGTGACTCTAACATCTTGTCTGACATCACTGTTTCTTGATGGCTAAAGTCTAAAGAAAGCTGCAGTGTCTGATAGATGCCACTTAAGTGGAACTAATGGAGTCAAGCTGTGCGATGCGTTTATTAGACGTGAAAACCTAAATCATTTTTATTTGTTTAATGGCGGTTGCAGTTTATTTATGTGCCTTGTATGTCTCCCACTCCCTTTCTCACACACATCATCGCCATCTTTGCTCATTTCTAAAAGGAGAAAATGTGTTTGTTACGTCACTTAAGTTGGAAGAGTGTGTACATCTGGCTCAGCCACCCACCACTATGTCCCAGGAAGATGGGGATTATGGGAGTTGAGTACACACAGTTAACTTGGTTTTAGAGCAGCAGAGCGGGCAAGGTGGGAGGGGGGTTCATCACAAGGCTGCCCACCTGGCTCTCTCCACCCTCGGGCTACAATTCCCCCAATCCGGGCCAGGCTTTATGGGGAGTTTTAGTGCTTCTCTGCGTCTCTCCTTGCAGTTATTTTGGAAAGCAAAGGTCAAGTTAAAGACCATGACTGAGCAGATATAACATGTCAATTAGATAAGAAGATCATTGTCAGTCTCATGTCTTTATGGTAAATAGGAAGCTATAGCCAGCAGCCAATTAGCTTAGCTTAGCATAACTACTGGAACCAGGGGAAACAGCTAATCTGGCTCTGTACAAAAAACTACCAGCACCTCCAACTAATCACTATCGCTCACTGATTAACACAACAAAACAAAATGTAAAAATGAGAAGTTGTGGTTGGACAAAGCCAGGCTAGCTTTCTCCCTAAGTTTCCAGTCTTTGTACTAAACTTACTGGCTGCTGGCTGTGGCTTCATTATTAGCATAAAAACACAAGAAAATACCAAACTATTGCATTTAAAGCCAGACAGACCAGCAGAGATAAATCATAAGTAGTATTTGTTGTTTACTTTTCCAAGCACTTTATAGGGGCATATTTGTTCTTTTTCATTTAAACACAAGTTGTTTGTTCACATCACTGAAATCGGTGTAGATCTGGATTTATTCATCCATGCAAAGAGGCTGCATGTGTTTACCATTTATATGCATATGTATGTGTTTTTTGGTATGTGCATTTGTGCATGTCAGTGGGGGTTTGCATGCTGCCCTAATGCAGCTGCACCAAGGCTGTAGGTTGGAGAAGTGATTTCCTCCTCAATACAATGGGGACTCTGTTGGTCAGTGTTGTTTTAGAAAGGGGGCCTCATCCCCTGGTGCCTTTTGTGCCTCTACACTCTTTTTACGTGGACGCTCAGAAGAACTGCTGTACGCCCATTTAAAGAGCCAGTGGGTTACGGCTGGATGCTACCTCTCCTATGCACTAGTGACATGATGTAATTTTTTCCCAGGCCTTCCTTAAATTACATACAGTAGTCTTTCTTTATTTTTTATCATTTCTCAAGACTTCTGCTTCTGCGTTGTTACAGTTAGCCCTTCAAGGGAATGAAGTCATACTGAAAAACAAAGGGGAACTTTTTAAGACGCTATGACTGATTCAGTTGTTTTCATGTGCATTTTTTACACGTCTGGGCTTTCCTTTGCTTTTGGTTTTTCTTCCTATTTATTTTATTATCATTGTTTCTCCATCCCTCCAACACTGTCCTCAACACAGAAGATCCTTAGAAAGTTCAGTTGATTAAAAACTTTTATTTCTTCACAGCTCAGTCCCAGATTTGTTGCCCTTTCTCTCTTCATCTTTTTAACTGGGCAGCGTGTCAAAAGGCCTGGCCAGCATGAGTTATTGAGGCATTCATGTACCTGCATTCCTGACATTCTTTGTGTATATCATCTGTTGGCTGGGGCTTCCCTGGACCCTATTTGGACGCACAGAGGAGAACAAACAGGATGTTCGCTACACAGAGATGAATGAATGCCTCGGATTCATCACCAATTGTAGTATTTATTTATAACTCAGTCCTAACGTCACTTATATCTTTGTTTGTGTTCACATTTCCTAGATACAGTTTGCTTAAAGAAAACAAATAAATTGGACGATATAGTTGTCAGGTAGGATTTCTGAAATAGATTTATGTCACTGTAGCAGAAATACATTGTAGATAAGCTGACATAAACAAGTGCGCATTTCAAGTTCGCTCACGTTTGAAGCTTGAGGAACATCTGGCTTTAGAAGGACTTTGAGCTCAGGACATTTTTGTCTTTATCTCAGGCTGTGGCCGGTAGTTCAGCTTCAAGAACCCTGTGATGATAACAGCCTCTAGCTTCAACCCAGCTATCACCGCTGTCGATCACTGCTATGTCACCGGGTAAATAAACGGATTAGCAAATGGGCTCTGGAAGGTGGTTCTTGATTTATCAACCGAAAATGGCATTTCACCAACTTCCTGTTGCTTTGACTGGCTGTGGAATGTCCATTTGGTCGTGAGTTGTAAAAAGGGACTGGAGGAAAAGTTATTTCTCTCTACAAAGTGACTCAGAGGTCACAGACTAGAAGATTCGAGTTCATGGGAGAAGAGAGGAGGCTTCAGAGTGCATTTAGGCTGGAGAAGGGAAGGTTGTGGAGTAGCAGGAGGGCAGCGAGGGCTAAAAGAGTCTAAAAACATCACACCACAGCTGTAAACTGTGTTGCCTTTAAACTCCTGATTTAACGGGGATTTAACACTCCATGATTTGAGTAGTAAAGCTACTGAGGGAAAGTTTCAGCCATTAGAACAGCTTAGAGTTTGTGCTGTCTATTGTACCACTGAAAACATCAGTCAAGTAATCAGACATATATATGTATAAATAAATGAACAAATCTGATAATTGATTAACTGTTGAAGTCATTAACAGGATCAGCTGCTTTTCTCTTTTTTATGTCATTGTAATGTTTTAGTCACTTTGACAAAACTAGCAATTTAAAGGAGTCACCTTGGAAAAACTTTGATTGGCACTTTTCACTATTTTCTGATTTATAGACTAAACGATTAAAATATAACAAAACTAGCAATAGTGACTTAAAATGTAAATGTTTCATTTAGTCATTTAATTGGGAGAAATTAGAGAGAGAGAGATATTTTGATAATTAAAATGTATGTATTTTTAGCCCAGTTTACCATAAATCAACTAATATCAATATTTAAGAAGAGTGTAAGCTGTGTAGAATATGCAGAATTTTCCATTTTCATTGTTAGTGGGTTTCTAAATGTAATGCAATCTTTGTTTGGATCAGTTGTGTTACATTGTATTCACTTTCTACAAGTTTCACATGGTGAATGTGGTTTGGGGATTGACTCTGCATTTGCATGTAAATAAGGTGCGTTCCCTTACCTGTTATGTTAATATCTTAATAAACAAGCTCTTAACTGGTTTGTTTACATATGCTTTATAAACAAGGATCCACCATCAGGAGATCAGGAGGTGTGGAAAGGGAGGGGTGAAAACTCTACTTCTCCGCCTGTTAGAAAAACATCTTCTCCTCTGTGCTCTCCCTCCCTCCCACCTTCAGTCCCGGTATCTGGGTGAGCTCGTAGCGTCTGCTTAACTGGCCTCCCGGTCTTCCAGCATCTTTGTGCATGCTTTGTTGTGATTGCCTGGTTCGGGTTACCTCACTAAAGAGCGATAAGGTGATCGGGTGTCTGCTCAGAGAAAGGGCGGCAGTGTTTTCTCACACTCTGCTCTGTCGCTTTCAATTCAGCGGGGCTTACCTGGGAGCTGGAAAAACACCTACAATTTATCCACACACACACAAACACATTGTTGAAGTTGATGTGCAAAAGCACACGCTCTCATATTACACATAACAGCTATGGTACAAACCTGACATACACTAAGGGCAGTTTGATTTCCTGAAGAGTGAAGGAAGTCCCTGCAGCACCGTGACGACAACAGCTGAGCCCCCCATCCTGTCTCCTCTCATTGTGTTTCAATACTAAGGAAAAGAAGGAACCTAAACAATAGCACTGCCCGTTATTAGTGAAAAGCTAGTGTGATGTATTTAGATGCTGTCATAGACTGATTCACACTTTACCATGAATGATGTCATTGAATCAAGTCATCGCGCTCGATGAATCTCACCTCAGTCATAGTCTACTGTCCAAAAAGATGGTTCTGTGTTTATCCCCCTGTCCTTCCTGTTATTTATTTCTCTTTTCTTTTTTTCCCCGAGGGACACATTTATCTTCTCTTCAGCTACCTTTTGGCAAAGGAACCGGTGCATCAATGTCTTTTGTCATTGTGAAAGCCTAAAATATGCTCAGTTAATATGCTCTAAGAACACATAAGTCATGCCAGGTCCCATGCTCATTTTGTTTTCTTTACCTCCTTGTTGGCTCTACTTCCTGATAGGGATCAGTGGCATGGCTTTTTCTGCCTTCTTCAGACAGCACCCTTCATTAAAGAGCTTCTGGTCTTATCTTTCCCCTCACTGGCTGGTCCAGTATTTTGCTTTGTTACCAGATCATAAGAAATATGTTCAGAAATGTGTTGCTTTTTCATATATAGCCACGGTGCTTTGAAACAATATATGCTAAGAAAAAAAAAGAGCCCAACTTTTTCTCTGATATTATTAATGATAAAGTGCAGCCAGATATCTGAGTGTTATCCTGGACTCAAACATTTTAGCAGCCAAATGAAATCACATACAATGTCAACCTTTTATTCGCTGAAAAGTACAGCAGGAGTCACAGGATTAATGTCCCAACAGGATCTGAAAAAGCTGATTCATGCTTTTATTACCAGACAGTTAGTCACTTTCCTTTCAGGCTTCAGCTGCTGAAGTTGAAACAAAACCAAAAAAACATTACCTTAATCCTCAAATCTCTAAACTAAAAGCTTTTTTTTTTGTTGACACTGGTATATTTATTTATAGATTTAAAGGAATAGTCTCATTTTTGGAAATGAAGAGATTGATACCACTCTCATATCTGTCTGTTGAATATGGAGTTACATATTATCTTTTTATCTTGTTGTTTTATCTTTTTGTCTTAATCTGTGAAGAACCTTGAATGGATGTGTAAGAAATGTGCTATACATGAACAAATAAATGGCCTTGCTTTGCCCTGAATGTGTGTTTTAAGCTTTGGTGTGTGCCTCCACTATGTTGCTGGGAGAGCTTACATTTTCGTCATGGTCCCTTCTTACTGGACCCCACCCTGATGACCAGACACTCAGACCTGTTAAAGTAAAGAGGGCTGTCTGGGCCTCAATGACTGAACTGCCACAGGCTCTGTCCAGCGTAGGGTTAGGATAGTGAGCTCTTTAGCCACCCACTCCTTTCCCTCTGAGCTGATGACAACTAAGTCTGGCCCGTGTAAACCTATCAAAATAGATAAAAAACACAGACTCTGCGTTTCCAGCTCGCTGAGAGAGCACAAAAGAGAGAATCACATTGAATGCATTTGCTTGGCAGGCCATTGAAATGTTGTTTGAGTCTGTAAAATTGGATTTAAGGCAAAGCTCATTTATGAAGTTTATTGTTGTGTCATGCATACAATTATGCCCAGCTTGCATCAGCTTACAAGCCACCGCACATTCATGTAAGCCAGATCCAGAATGCTGCACATGCACTCTCAAACAACACAAAAACACCTTTAAAAAAGATAAGAAAATCTATTCTTTTTCACAGACCTCCACTGCCTACAAGGAATTTCTGAAATCACTGATAAAAACCTTTATTCTGGATAGGTCACCTGGTAGAGCTGGCGCCCCTTGTTGCAGCTGCCCAGGGTTCAACTCTGGATTGCCTTCTCTTCCATGCTTTTGAGACAAAGTTAGCAAACTTAAACACATCAAAATGAAACAACTAACAAGTAAATATTTCCGGTTTTTCCAATCTTTAATTATCCTAGTGTGTACACTACAGAAGAAAACACAGCTATGTCTTGCAGAATCAACTTCTGTTGCATTCCTGGGAGCAACCGAGGGAACAGCTCTGGCAATACAGTGTCCTCTCCAAAAACAAACAGGCTGAGGGAAGTCTGCAGGCAGGGCTCTAACATTAAGAGTAATTTAGTCTGGTCTGTGGTGGTGTTATATCTTATCCTGACTGAAAGTGTGAAGCTGTGAGAAAGATCAGGGGGAGGAAACATCCTGTCACTCTTTTCCATTTGTCTCTCTGGGAGTCTCTGGCTGGAGCAAGTCGTAAGCTCATCTCAAAGCTAATTGTAAATCAGGTCGGATTAGGAAGCTGTCCAGTTTAGGGCAGATGGAGTTGCCCTGTTGACTCTGATGTCTGAAGTGACCATTGGCTCTGCAGCATCCCCCCTCAGTTGTAGGGGTCTGTGCGTGACTTGAGCGCTATGCTGAGTCCCTGGTGGCTCTCTTGGACTCTCCATGCCTCCTTAACCTGCAACCTGACCCCCTCAACTACTTTAACTGTTGAGTCTTAAAAACCTCCGTCTTCCTTTGTCAGTGGCTCAAATGTCTCTCTGTTTTAGAGTTTATGCCCTCTCTGTTGGCCTTGTGCTACTCCAGTACTTAAATCTCCTCCACAACATCCTTTCACCTCCAAACACTTACTCCCACTTTGTGTTTTGTCCTTTGTTTGTGCGTAATACTTTTATCTTTTTTTAGCTAGTTACCTGTTATTTCTTCAAGGGCTGTAAACAAACACTATTTTTCACTATCAATTTAATGGTTCTTCTTTTTTAGTAATTGTTTAATTCTGTAGTCTATGAACTGTCAAAAAATAGTTCCCATCATAATTTCTCGGAGCCCGCAGTAACGTCTTCAAATTACTTCCTTTGTCCAAAGCTCAAATGTATTAAATTTGCAATGATATTAAAACAAAGAAAAGCAAAACCTTCTCATATATATGAAGCTAAAACCAGCTAATGTTTGGTATTTTTTTAAACAGTTAATCATAGAATCTAAATGAATGTTGATTCAATTTCTGTTAGTCAACTAATTAATCTTCTCCACTCTTATTTCTTCCATTATAGCTTTTGTTACTGCATCTATTTACTTCTTTGTTGTAACTGAGATGTGGGTGCAAGAGATCTCACCATAAAAAGCACAAAAAAAAACAAACAAACAAGTTAACCAGTTTAACCATATTAGAGTTTAATACAGTGGAGTTTTTCATTATATTAGTATTCTGTAGCCTCTGTGGCTCTGGTTGGAAACTCCGTCTCTTGTTCTGGTTCACAATGGGAGCCTAATGATTGGAGAGATATTGTTGATAATAGAACCAGTTCATCTGGTTGTGCAGTGTACTAGTGTTATGTTTTAACCGGATTTTGCTCTACACAGCACCAGGGGGCATACGCTGACCCTGCCCACCAGCCATTGTTAGAGATTTTCTGTGAGGAAAAAAATAGCTCAAATGTCAAAGGATGGGAATGGCACAGCACCAAATCAAAACAAAGCTCCACATTGAATTCTTTGTCGAGCCAGTCTCAGGTCAAACAAGAAAGTCCTTGCTGGAGGAGAGCGTGCGTGGGCAACGTGGCAACATAACAAGCACCAAACATTTTTGGCATTTCTGTAGTATTTTACCCCTAAAATGGGCCTGTGAATCCAAAACTACAAAGTGCCACTGCTCCCTCTCTCCCATTAAATGACTTCTTTTTAGCTTCTTATAAACACAGGAAGTACAAGATTGTATCACTGTGGGAGAAAGTGAAATGAAATTACCTAAATTTGGTTAGTTGGCTCAAATGACCCAAATGTAGTCAGAGAGGAAACATCCCCTCTCCTTTTTGCCTTTTCGCAGGAGAAACCTCTGTTTATACCCATTTTTTTTTAAACATTTGTGGCTCCACGCACATCTGCACACAGTCCCACCTGTATTTGTTTATATAACCCGAGGCTCTAACTGACAAACAGCAACACTATTAAACACCAGAGTCTTCAGTGTGTCTTCATTGCTCATAATGGTATCTATTTAAATTACTGATCATGATTGAATTTTCTTTTTACTTCTAATTAATGTTTTTACAACTGAAATCTTTTTAATATCTAAGTACAGTGCAGGTTTTGACTTTGTTTTGCTCTTTTGTCTTTACTAAATGGATGAGCCTGTGTGTCTGGTCTTCATGTTTTCCAGTAATTTAGAATTACATTACTACAAAAGGGGACCTTGCTCTTCGCCGATTTGCCCCACAGTTCTACTTTAGTATGCATGACTGACCGAGAAAACAAAGGAAACTAGGCTTGGGGCCTGGACAAATTCTGGAGTAGATATCTGAGCTAATTTTTTCATTTACCCTTCAGGTGTTTACATCTAGATTTAAGCCCATGGAACATAATCTGGAGTGCATTAAAGAGATCCACTTAGTGCAATTAGTACTTCTTATTCATTTCTTTATAATGGATATGACTATTGGTCAATCCACTTAAACTTTGGTGGACGGTTATTTTTTCTTGCTCAATTGATTAGTTGTTTTGTCTAAAAAATGTCAGAAAATTACGGTTTCCCAGAGCCCAAAGTGATCTTCAAAGCTTTTGTCTGACCAACAGTCCAAAACCTAAAGATATTCAGTTTACAATGATATACAACTGTGAAAATCATTAAATCCACCAATTGAGAAGCTGTAACCAGAAAATATTTATTATAATCGATTGATTTACAAATGTCTTCAGCTCTATAGTAAATTGTAATGATCTAAATTACTATTATTAACTGTAGTGTAAGTTTACAATCAATAACTAATTAAAGTTAAATAATTAATTAATTCAGAATCACCCATTTGTTTCTTTTAAAAATAGCTTTAAATAAGACTGTGGGTAGTATCCAGTCTTTGTTAAAAATCCCCAGAGATAGATAATTTATCAGCGACAGATACGGATGGGAGATACTCCTCTTCACTTCCTAATACGACTTCCCTTAAGACTCCTGTTGGTAAAATTTCTCCCAGGCGAGACAGAGAAGGAGAGAGAGCAGCTTGGGGGTCAGACAAGAGAGAAAATGTACTACTATAAACTACTATTATAAACAGGACACATTCCTCCTGTAATTCTGGACATCTGGTATGCATGTTGCTTCTCTCTTCTCTCCTGTGTGGGATTTATAAAGCAGGTTATGTCAAAGGCCCCATATGTGAAATCTTTGCACTGCTTTCCACTGCAGTTATAGCCTTTCATAGCTTTGTCAGTGAATTTTAGCATTTTTGCATGTTCATAAAGGGCTTTTCTGTGGCATTACACAGGCTGCTTAAGGTTGCTGCAGTTGTTTTTGAGCATGTTTAGAAATGTGTGATTAAATATGCTTTTTATTGTGACATTATTAGTCAGCTCCATAAAAATAAATATTTCCTTACCTCTTGTCTTTTTTTGACAATGTGATTCATGATGTGCTGATAGCGTGAGCAATGTGCTCCCAATGTGGAAAACTAATTTTAAAATACTCACATGTGATATTCCACTCCTACCAGTGACGCATCAGTTGCCATAGGAACCTGTATATGTTATTTTCCATCTATCAAACACACCATCAGTAGCAAAATGCCGGTGTGAACATCACATGGCCTGAGATGGGTTAACAGGGTGTTGGGTGTTGCGTTTTTTAGATTTGAGGCTGAGTTATAGCTGTAGGTTAAAAGTCAAGCTGACAGGCCATTTGTGGCCAGGCTTACGGGCTTCTGTTGATATGGGTGAAAATGAGGGTTCCCAGTGCAAACAATCCATCATGTCTCTTTAAAGAGAAACGCTAAGGCGATCAGTTTCTGTGGCTGGCGAGCTCCCTCATATCGCTGTGCTTCCTCATTTTTAAGATTTCCGTCTCAACCCCTGTTTCCAAGCTCGTTGGCTCTGTCAAGGAAGCTATTAGTCAAAAAACTTGTCGTATAGTTTGTGTTATTTCTTTACAGTTGTCACGAGGACATAAAACACCTAAGTGGGTTGGTTTCCAAACACAAATTAGAGCATTTAGGGTTTAATTTGAGCCACAGTAAACTAGCAGCCTCAGGACGTCTTGTGTGGCGTTCAAGTGTTTTTATGAGTGGATTAGATGACAGGTCCAGTAATATGCCTGTTTGATAGTGGCTAGTTGTGGTTAAAAGAAAAGTGTTTCCTGAGCGTTACTAAGACTAAGACAGAGGAGATGCGGATCATCTCCTGCGGCAGGATGCTGAGAGTCAACACAGGAAGTGAGGTCATGGTGTAAGTCCCCAAATTTCGGCTGTGCTCTGCTGTTGGCGCCAGAGTCCTGTAAAGCGTCACTCACAGACACACACTCAGACACACACTCAGACACAGCTGCTATAAATAGGCAAATAAGCAGAAAAAGGAAATATGTGGTTAGAAATTAAACTAATGCTTACATTTTATATTTTCAGAATTCTATGAACCTGCCTCCAGACAAAGCCCGGCTCCTCAGACAGTACGACAATGAGAAGAAGTGGGACCTTATCTGCGACCAGGTGCATTCATTAGCTCTAATTCATAAATGACAAAACCAGCAATCATAATATAGACACACCAGCCATCATCACATTACTCATTCTGCACCAAGCAGAATAACTTCAGCAAACACACATAACCATTCTTACTCTGTTATCTATCTTCAGGAGAGGTTTCAGGTGAAGAATCCACCTCACACCTACATCCAGAAGCTACGAGGATACTTAGACCCTGGAGTCACACGAAAGGTGGGACAGTACAAATCACTTTTCATATAAAGTTTCTGCTTAAAAGAGAACTCCATATGTTTTATAAAGCCTTTTGTGGCTCTAAAGGGAGCTGCATGAAATATGAGATAAATGGCCTCAAGTGATGTCACTTGAGTCACTTGGGGCAGAAGACGATAAGTCTAAAAAATAGTCTGGAGGTGTGGAGTTAAAAAGTAGTGAGTTTGCCTCTTTAGCCAGCTCCTCATTTACTACTTTACAGCTCCATTAGCTGCTACTAGGATAACACACCTGGATCTCTGAATGAACTGTCAGCATTCTACTTGCATTGTGGGTAATGTAGGCACCAAGAAAGAAGATAAGAAAGAATAATGCATGGAATAAAAAAGACAATATCTCTGGTTCTGCCGTATTGATTTAGATACTTATTTTATTAAAACTATCCATTGTGATATGTCAGTATTCTTTTAAAATGATCCTGTACACTCTGACACTTTATTAAGTAGTATTTACACAATGATACATTTGTAGCAAAACTCTCTGTTACAGAAGTTTCGCAGGCGGGTGCAGGAATCTACAAAAGTCTTGAGGGAGCTGGAGATCTCACTGAGGACAAACCACATTGGGTAATCAATACTTATCTCTCTCATTTTAATCTGTGAATTACACAGATCTGTTTATGTGCGTGAAGCTTAAGGAAAACACATTATTGTCTCCCCGTGTAAAGAATAGTCTTTTCTGTGCTCTGGCTGCTGCAGGGACCCAGAGCTCTCTCTGGTGCCCAGATATCCCCCATTGTTTTAACTTGCCAAGCTCTGTAGCTCTACTTCATAGAGCTGGTCCTCATAATGCCCAGATGGTAGCCATTGTGCTGCCTCGTCCACTCCCCCATAGTGTTGAGCAGGAAGCTTTGTTGTGTATGCCAGAGGGACAGGAAGCCTGGCTGACCAATGCTGAACCCAGTGAAAAGCTTGAAAAATACACACACA
>NW_023339707.1:13277973-13279374 GCF_004916995.1 Morone saxatilis
CATTTCTCAAATTTTAAAGCAAACAATGTCTTTGTAATATTTAGTCATATTTTGTAATAGACAATAGGCATTCAATACTGTACAGTTCACACTGTGTATGTGGATGTTGTGTTAAGCCTTTGTAGCCTTTATCTTCAGTGTTGCAGACGTGATCCTTGACATTGTAATCCAATGTCACACTGATACTTCCACATAAAAAATGTGCTGCAGTGACTTGACACTGAATTCCCAAACCAAAAGGAGCCTGTAAAAAGACTTTGATTTTCCATAGTGTTCATTGAGTTCCAAGAATAACTCATATTCTATTAGGCTTCATCAATAAAGGTCTGTTTCAATGCATTTCCCAGACAGACTCACAAGCAATGAAAAAAGGAAGCTATTTTCAGAAGACTTTTGTGGGTGGGATTAAGTGTAACAGATGCTGGTTTATTGTGTGTGTCTGAATCTGGGCCCTTTCTGATGTGTTATTCCTGAGATTGCCAAGAAAATCTGAAATAGCAACTGGTTTGGAGAGAAAGTAAAGGGAGGGAGAGAGGAAGGAGTGAGGGGTCAGAGGCAAGGAGGGAGAAAGGGGAGGGGGGTAGGTAGACAGGAAACTGATGATCAAGCCTCCTTGTTCACCCCCTCCCCTCCTTCCCTCCCGCACCCAAATCTTACTTCTTACTCTTCCTCTGTTCTTCTCCTCACCTCTCTTCCCTTTCCTTCTTTCCTCCCTCTGCTACTTTGAGGCCCTTGATTGCTTTCCTGCCCAACTCACCATTGGCTGACCAGCCGTCTGTCATCATAACCAGAACTTCAAGACTATTTTAAGAACCTTTTACCCCAATTCCGTCCACCCCCTGAAGTTCCTTGAAGAAGTAGGGAGGAGGTAAAGGGGGTCTGTAGGGGAGGCAGACTAAATACTGTTGACTGTCAGGGGTTCGACCTGAGCCCAGCTCCTTCAACCATATGCCCTCCACATTCTTTCTCTCATCGCAATGGGAATTCCTTTGTTTGGAGTTGTTTTCTCTCCAAAAAACTGGAGTTAAATGGAGAAGTAATCTGAAGCCTTGCTCTAGTTTACTTTCCGAGACATTCCTGCCAAGTTCGTTCAGTCAGGGGAGGGGAGACCCCCTTCAGAGCTGCCTTAAAGGATAATTCTGCTTTATTACAACTTGGGTTTAATTTTTGTAATTCTGGCTTTCATTTCTGTCAGTTGTCAGTTGATATTATTATAATCACAATCATTGCTAAAATATTGGAACATGGTGACATTGCTTCAACAGTAAGCCACATAGGGAAGAAACACATGCTGTCATATGACCAAACAGGTTGTAAACACACTGAAAGTTTAGCCATATATAGTAAAACTGAATTAGTAAATGTGTGTTATAATCCCCCTGTGACAAAGTAGACTCATCT
>NW_023339707.1:13279474-13292239 GCF_004916995.1 Morone saxatilis
TACTCTGGCAACAACTATCTTACACCCCCACTCAAGAATATTGTGTGAAGGCACAACTACAGTGCAATTATTACAACTACAATTATGTGGGCCAAGTTAAACCAGTTAATAGATGATCAGACAGCTTGGGTAATAATTTAACTTATTATTATTATATGACAGTGACATGACAGTGATTTACTGATCAAAAAATTTAACTAAATAAATAAAAAATAATAGATAACAGATATATTTTTTAATTATCGATGGCCTGGCCAATAAAAAGTGATTCTGTTTCTGATTAATCTGCCAATTATTTTCTCAATGAATCTCAAAATGCTCATAACAATATCCTAGAGCACAATGTGACACCAGTAGGTGTCTTGTTTTGTCTTACAAACAGTCAAAAACACCAGATTTTCCCATTTGACAACATAGAACCATTAAATGTTTTGCATTTTTGCTTGAAAAATGCCTTAAACAATGAATTGACTATCAAAATAGTCAGTGATTCCTGTTTTTGTTTTTTGATCAAGCACTTGTAGATATATGTGTACTTATACATACATACAAATCTGTGTAAAGATGTATATCTAAACATATAGTAACAATAAAACACACGTCTACATATACCTCCACTTCATGTAGCATTTAGTCCATCTTGTAAGTGAAGATTTGTCAATGCACCTAATAAAACAAATAAATATTATTAGTGGTGGGAAAACAAAACAAGACCCAAGTTGTTTTAAATCAGATGAATCCTTTAAGTGTTCCAATCTCCATTTTCTCTCTGTCTCTCTGTTTCTCCATTAATGGGTAAAATGCAGTCCTAAAGGATAAGGGTGTGTTCTTGATTTGGTGCCCTGCTAACCTTTCTCTGTTCCCATGCGTCACAGGTGGGTTAGGGAGTTCCTCAATGATGAAAACAGAGGTCTTGACGTCCTGGTGGAGTACCTCTCCTTTGCCCAGTGTGCTGTTATGTGAGTACTTTTACACGTGTACACTTTATACACACACATATCTCTCCTGACTGTAGCCAAAACCTTTCCTAAGGAACTGGGTTGGGCAGTGGATCCAGCTGCTGAGTTAACATGTTGTATCCTGTAGAGCCTGTAATAAACTGCTTGTGCATCTAAAAATGGGCAAAATGCATTCTTGCATTCTCTGGATGTGTTTGTATGCCTGGTTGCATATTTGGCAGACTGAATTTGTTTGTGGATAGATGCTATGTGGTGTAGTACTGTGCTATACCTTGCCTGAATGGGACAGAATCTCTGTGCTGAGCTTTATTGTGCAGCTTGATGACAGTTCTTGTGATAACCCGTGGCCTCTTTGTCAAACTGCCTCGCTGACCTAACCTCCTCCGTGCCTGTCATCTACACCCCTGTGCCTCTCTGTTGGCTTGTCTGTCTGTCTGTCTGTGGCCCAGGTTGGATTTTGAGGGGCTGGAGAATGGGGAGGATGGCTTTTTGGACAAGGCTAAATCTTGGAGCAGGTCTATAGAGGATCTGCACCATACGAGCACCCAACCCTTCTGCAACACACTGGTGCGCTCTGCCCGCCAGTCTGTCCTCCGGTACGTATTGCTAAGCTAGCTCCCCCGCTGTTACCTATCCCTGTTATTGCCTTGCTCTGCTAACCTTGAATGCTATGAACGTGAATTAGCATGCAAGCCAGTTGTCTTGGTTCTGTTTTATTTCAGGACGCCTGAATGTCTGATATGTTATGGGTCTGCTGACCTCTCTCTTGACCTCAAGGCGGTGTATCAGAGATAGAAACTAAAGTCTTTGACCTTTTGCGCTATGCGTCTCTCTTTGTTAATGGTCCTCCCTCATCTGTCCAGATGTGCGTCTGCACTGTCTTCAGATCAGACCCAGCTGTGAGCAGCAGCAGCATATGTTGGACAGTTGTGATTCTCTTCTTCGTTACTGAGCCACACACAGGCAGGAGATGAAGAGACATAAGACATGAAGTCTGACCGGAGTAAATAAACATCATTCGAGTGAACAGAAAATTATCTGCAAGAATAACGTTCAGGCTTCATAGAATTTAGATTAGAATCCTGCTGAATCTGTATCAGTATGACATATAGTATACATATATATGTAACTTATAGTATTACCTTAGAAAATGTTGTACGTGATTCAGAAATGCTGGATCACAAGACACTTATAAACTGCACAATAAGTAATATTATGTGCACATGATGACTTTGCAGTGCAGTTACATAATAGCAGTCTGTGTGCATAGACCTCGGTCTCTTGACAGCAGCAAGGAAACCAGGCATCTCCCATAATGCATCTGTAACCTCAAAAGCCATCTAGGTTTTTTCTGTCAGACCTCGTTCTCTGTAATTTTCTCTCTCTGCCTCTCACTATGTGACACACTTAAAACAAGAGTCACATGAATACCAGATAAAATTAAACAAGCTATGGTTAAACATCAAATTCAAAGTGAAACACACAGTGTGAACTTAATTTCTACCAGATATATTAACTTCTGCCATCTGTTGCAGCTATGGCACGGTTTCGAACAGCAAAACCATCAAGAACTCCCGCCTCGTGAGCCAAAAAGATGATGTGCATGTGTGCATCATGTGCTTGAGAGCAATCATGAACTACCAGGTACCAAACAGTGACACTCCACTTGAAGAGAACAGTATTGTAGAGAAAGATATATATCTGACATAGATCTGTGTTATAAAAGTGAGGATTATGTGTTTCCTGTGTCTGACCACATCCTCTTCTCTGTCTCTCTGTCTTCTTCATGCAGTATGGCTTCAATATGGTCATGTCTCATGCACACGCGGTCAATGAAATTGCTCTCAGCTTGAACAATAAGAACTCACGGTAAGAACTGAGGCCCCATCTCCATAGACGCAGGGCTGGGTCAAACAATAGGGGAAACCCTGCAGCCACTTCATATGATATGCCTCTCATTCTCCATGGAGCTCAGCTTCTCTCTGAAGTCGGGGATCAGAGGCGTATATACAGCCTGTTAAAGGAATGTTTACTAAAGGAAGATTAGTGGTAAACCGCTAGGGCTGATCACTTCATAATGAGGGCTAGGAGGGTAAACACTTAAAAAGCTGTAAAGACCTGTCCTTGCTCTAGACTTCAGTATGTATTAAAGATTATAACATGTTGATGCATGTGCATTTGTTTTTAAGATATAAATTCTGGTAGTGCAGATAGCATAAATATTGTGCTTTTCCAAAGCGCTGTAGTGTTTTCAGTTTAACTTAATCCAGTTATGTTGTCTTAACGAGTGTCTCCTGTACTTCCAGGACAAAAGCCTTGGTCCTTGAGCTGCTGGCTGCCGTCTGTCTAGTCCGAGGCGGTCACGAGATCATCCTCTCAGCATTTGACAACTTCAAAGAGGTGCCCAAAGCAACCTTTTCATGAAATTAGAACCATTACCACCTAAAGTTGCACTGTTTATAAATTGGTAGTAATACATGGCTAACCCTGTGAGTTCTAAAAATAATAATCCAACTGACATTAATTAAATTGCCACCATTTTTCACATCACTGGGGTGCATTAAGGCATAACTGTAGAGGGAAGAAAGTTGAGGAGCTCTGGGAGTTTTCATGTGTAGTGAGGGTGTAAGCAATGCTCTATGGTGGCCTGTCTGAGGTTATTAGTCACATTAAGACACCAGATGTGAGCCAACCTTGAACAATGATAAGGATCAACTCCCTGATGGGAGCTAGTGGACCACAACGGTTTGCTTAGCCTCTCGGTTTCTGCCTGCACAGTCTTCTAAACACCAGAACCGGACAACTACCTCGTAGTCAAAAAGCCCCAGAGAGACGCAGGAGCTAATCAACCCACTAGTCAAAACAAAGATGGTATTTCTGTAGTGGTATTAGTTAAAATTATACATTAATACAAGGTGACAAGAAGGCCAGCTATGGTATTCAAGCACAGCTGTACACGTAATCACATCTTAGGTCCACAACTACTATTACTAGTGGGGATAGTCAGAAATAGCCATGGATTTGTATGGCACTGGAAAAGGGGCACTTTTTGAACTTGGAAAGACTCTTTTTCCCTTTCCCCTTCAGTGTATTTTTGTGCAGGAAACTGGCTAAAAAAAACCTCTTCCATGTTTTTATCTTTTGCTGGCTTCCCTTCCCATGAATTATGATAATAAGCAGAAGTTGTTGTTGCAAATGGAGGAAAGTATCCTCTGTTTACACATAGCAAAACTCTTGGGGTGGATTATGTTTGATCCTGGAATGTATTTTATAATAACAAAATACTATATTATGCTATGATTTGCCACATTAATCAGTATAATACAGTAGATACACAGTCAGACTTTAAAGGAGCTGGGATGTTTTTTTGCATACATTTTTGGCTTATTTTTATTGCATCAACTCGAGATCCAACAGAACAGCTGACAAGCATAGATGATATATGATTTTGATAATAAGTAGAAATAAATAATAGATGTGGTTATACCCTTATATACACCGTTCAAGTGAGGCAGATTTCTTCATAAAAACTTGTTTTCATTTGCAGTGTTACTGTGATCTTCTCCATTACATAAACCAACATAATCCTCTCAACTGTAAATGTCTTTTAACATTTTGCCAATACTGTGCTGTTCCAAAATATAATGGTCCCCTACCATGCCACACCCCCTCCTACATAAATCATAAATCATTATATATTTGGACATAAGACAAGGAGTTTTAAAATACCTGCATTTTAGGCTTTTTATTCTATGACTGGTCTCAAAGGTTTCTTCCCACATTTCATCTAAAATATATTAGTTTTTTAAATACTTATGTATACTTGTAAATGGCCACTATGGATTCAAAGAACAACCTCTGTATTGCTGCATCCTTTGTATTTAAGGTGTGTAAGGAGAAGCATCGCTTTGAGAGACTGATGGATTACTTCCGCTGTGAGGAGGGAAACATCGACTACATGGTAAGATTAGCTCTGTATTGTGGATATGTTGGATGTGTGTCAATCTATCTATCCAATTAAAGATAGTTGGATCCAAATCTGTTTGTGTCTGTGGTCCAGGTTGCTTGCATGCAGTTCATCAACATTGTGGTCCATTCAGTCGAGGACATGAACTTCAGAGTCCATCTGCAGTATGAATTCACCAAGCTGGGACTAGATGATTATCTGGAGGTAAGGTGACAATACTGTGCTTGAACATATGCTTGAGTGGAGACTATTTGTACAGTGTGTGTAGAGTATCACTAATGCTAATTCATTTGCCCACATTTAAGAAATGCAAACACACGGAGAGTGACAAGCTGTCGGTGCAGATCCAGGCCTACCTGGATAACGTGTTTGACGTGGGTGGTCTGTTGGAAGATGCGGAGACGAAGAATGCAGCTCTGGAGAAGGTGGAGGAACTGGAGGAGCACCTGTCCCATGTAAGTGCACCACCCAGTCTGGACCACCAACACGGCTCTCTGGGCCCAGTTATGAGATTGTTGAGGTTCACCAGCCATGTACTTAACTTGGCTGTTTCTACATGGTGATTAGAAATCTACTCCGTGTTTGCATTTCACAAGTGGTTCAGAATAATGACGGGGTGGAGAACGCTGGAAAGTACTGCACGTGAAACAATCTCAATATTGTTCTTGTGTTGGCTCGTACTTTCTGGGCAGTTGCCTTCGTATCCCACGCTGCTTTGCAAAGACCTTCTTCACATGGAAAGGTCGTAGGCAGCCCCTTACATCACTCTAGGAATTTCATAACAAACTCTGCTCTCAGGGGTCAGGAATGGTGGGGGAGGATGAGGGTGAAGATTCCCTGTGAATTCCTATACAACATATGTAATCTGTTTTCTATAAATCAAAACTAAAAGCTGTGTCATGCTCTTGCTGCGTCATGGTGCTGGGTATATCTTGTTTCTTACTGATGATGCACAGTGTATAGGGAAGGGAGTGGGAGGGAGCGGAGCTGGGAAAGATGCCCATGTTCTGGATCGATTCTTGAATTTGCCACCTCTCATTTCTGTTGTTCCGTCTGTCTTCTTCTGCAGGTGACGGAGAAGCTGCTGGAGGTTGAGAATGAAACAATGATGAAAGTAGCTGATCTGGAGAAGGTGCTCATTCAGAAAGATAAGGACCTGCAAGTTATACGGGTAAGCTGGCGGTCGTAATGATGTAATATTGCTCGCCTGCCTCGCATCATAAAAAGGCTCACCTCACTGTGTGTTAGCAAAGATCAGTTTCAGATGCATGTAGCTAAATTGCTGTGATAGCAAATTAGGTCAGCAGGAAACAGGATGTTTCTTTGGCACATATACTCATTGTGTGCTCTTTGTCGCCCCCTGGTGATTGTTCAGGAGACCTTTGAGTCAACCAACACCCAGGTCAACACCCTGAGGAGGGTGATCAAGGAGAAGGATGCCGCCTTCCAGAGGCACTTCAACATCGAGAGGCGGCTGCTGGAGCTGGAACAGCAAGGCACCATCCGTTTGCACAAGAAACCTGATGGAGACATTGCCATTGAGCCGCTGGGAGTCGGGGGTGCGGGCGGTGTTGCGAGTAGCAGCCTTGGGATCCCACTGAGTGACTTTGGGCAGCTGTCTTTGGGTTCAACAGCTGGATTAACAGAACCAGGAGGACCAGACACCAGTTTGCCACCAGCCAGTGAAGCTCCTCCACCTCCTCCCCCACCTCCACCTCCTCCTCCTCCTCTTCCCTCTGCCTTAGGTGATAGACCATGACTTACAGTGACTATGTCTGGTGAAACATATATGTGAAAGTTGACTGTATATGACTGCAGACCCTCAGAGGAGGTCTATTTTCAGTTCCCCTTCTTTGTTCATGTGTGCCAAGCCAGGTGATGGGTCGCAATGGGGTTCTTTACCCCAGACAGGAAAAGGAAATACAAGGCTGGTTTCCTTTGTGTGTCAGTGTGCAGCAGACTGTAGCACAGGAGAAACAGCACCAAGTGAAAGAGCAGTTTTAGGCCCCGCATAGAACATAAAACACAGAGCTTACAAAACATTTAATACAGGCTTATAGTGAAATTAGATAGAATATGAAGAGAATAATAAAGGATCACAAAGATAGAAAGGATAATGTATGATTGATCTCAGGTCTTTTGTTCTGGTGTTCCAGTAAAAAGCATTTTAATATTTTCTTGTACATTAATTCCAGGCTCGAATGCACCAGTACCACCACCGCCACCTCCTCTGGCGCCACCTTTGCCAGACGCGTCTCCCTCTGTTATCCTGAGTCTGGGTCTTTCAGGTAAGAGCTGACACAAAATTAAATATTTTTGTCATGCCCCTTTATACTTGTACGTGTGTGTGTGTGTGTGATTCCACATGAGCTAGTAGAACAAATGATAACAGATTTATATGTTTTATTTAATTATTGACTTCAGCTATCAGAATCAAGAAGCCCATCAAGACCAAGTTCCGCCTGCCTGTGTTTAACTGGACAGCCTTGAAGCCCAATCAGATCAATGGCACAGTCTTCAACGAGATTGATGATGAACGTGTGTTAGAGGTAAGTCAAGCAAATAAAACTGCAAAAAAGTTCTGAAAAAATCTCTATATCATTCAATCATTTACTAAATAAGTGTATGTTATGTATTATTTATATGTATTATTTACTATAACACACAAATGCTCAGGTAAACTGCTTCATCAGCACTGTGCAGGTGTGATTTGATCAGATTTGAAGTGCTGGAAACATAAGAAACAACCTGCCAACTGTCATCACATTTTGATTCATATGTTGCCAAATCCTGATTGGAAATATGTGACATCACCTCTTTTCAACAGAGCCTGCCCACTTCAATTCAGTGAGAAGAGCACAGAGAAAAACAAATACAGTTATCTCCAATGTGAAATTCCCAAAACTGGCAGAAAGCAGTGTGTTCATGTAGAAGCCCATCACTCATAGAATGAAGCTAATTGAAAAAACATGTTTTAAACTGTCCCATGTGTGCAGGAGCTGGATCTGGAGAGGTTTGAGGAGCTGTTTAAGACCAGAGCACAGGGTCCCATTGTGGATATTACCTGCACCAAGAGCAAAGTAGCCCAGAAGGCAGTAAACAAAGTCACCCTTCTGGATGCCAATCGCTCTAAGAACTTAGCCATCACCCTGCGAAAGGCTAATAAGACCACTGAGGAGATCTGCAAAGCAATAGAGAAGTACGAACTTTTCCTGGACTTACTTTCTGAACCATAGAAAAGATTGAACAAGTTATTAATATATGTTATGTTTACTCAGGTTTGACCTCAAGGCCTTACCTGTCGACTTTGTGGAGTGCCTGATGCGTTTTCTGCCCACGGAGTCAGAGGTGAAGGTAATGCGACAGTACGAGCGTGAGCGGCGTCCACTGGACCAGCTAGCGGAGGAGGATCGTTTCATGTTATTTTTCAGCAAGATTGAGAGGCTCACGCAGAGAATGAACATCATCACTTTCGTTGGGAACTTTACTGACAACGTTGGCATGCTCACACCACAGCTCAATGCAATCATTGCTGCTTCTGGCTCAGTGAAATCCTCGCCAAAGTTGAAAAAAATGCTTGAGGTAAGAAGTGTTTATTTGTTCCAAGGTTATTATAGTTAACTCAAACTAGGTGTGAAAAAACTAGACTCTAGAAACAAACAAAAAGTAACTGAAATGATATTTGGTACTAGCAAAACTGACTAAAATAAAGTTAAAATATAGAGGAAATATCTTTAATTTTTGTCTTTGTCAATTTGGTCAAATGTGTCAAGACAAACATGAGGTGTTGCATATGTTCATTGAAACTGGGATGACTACATGACTGTGAGTTAACTGCCTTCATAAAGTACCTAATTTTGACCCTGACAAATACTCCCCATATTCTAATTAAAAAAACAAACACTAGAACTACTAAGGTAATCAATTAAAACTAAACATTTTTAAACAATAACAACTAAACTGAAACAAGCAGACCCAATCTGGAAACCAACAGAAACTAAACTGAATTGAAAACTAAAATTTTAAGACAAAATTAAAATAAAAACTAATAAAAAACTATAATAACTCTGATTTGTTCATATATCGTTGTTGTTTTGCTCATGCATATTAATTAATTCTTCTGGTTCCCTTGTAGATCATCTTAGCCTTGGGAAACTACATGAACAGCAGCAAGCGAGGCTGCGTTTATGGCTTTAAATTACAAAGTCTTGATCTGGTGAGTATTATGCAGCAGAACTTGGAGACATTTTTTGAGGTGCTCAGTTTATTGCAGTCAGCACAAAAATATGCCTCACAGTTTATTCGTGCAGTGCTTTTGCTGATATTGTCATTCGTTCATATTGTTTAACAGCTGCTGGACACTAAGTCTACAGACAGGAAGATGACATTGCTCCACTACATAGCTCTTATTGTAAAAGAGAAGTACCCTGAACTGGCCAACTTCCACAATGAACTGCACTTTGTGGATAAAGCTGCAGCAGGTGAGTTCAGACAAAACATTATAACGATATGTTAATGGAAATGTCAATTAAATTAGAACATTTAGTTAGTTAATAGTATGCTCAGATCGGTGAATCTAATATATTCCGTCTTGACTGTGTACAAAAGTATCTCTGGAAAATGTGCTGCTGGACGTTCGAGAGCTGGGGAAAGGCATGGACCTGATTCGGAGGGAGTGCAGTCTCCATGACCATTCAGTCCTGAAAGGCTTCATCCAGGGAAGTGACTCACAACTGGACAAGCTGCAGAAAGACGCCAAGACAGCAGAGGTATCACAACACTGTCCTCACCTTCTAACCTCAGAAGGAAAAAAAGTGAAAATAGCAAACTTGTGTTCCAGATGCAGCTCACTGACCTCTAGCAAACAACCAATCATGACTCCCAACTCGACAGTGTTTACATACAATGCTTCCACTCTGGCACTGTCCTCCTTCCCAATTCTAGGAAGCCTTCAACAATGTCGTGAACTACTTCGGAGAGAGTGCCAAGACGACTCCACCCTCAGTGTTCTTCCCCGTGTTTGTGCGCTTCATCAAGGCCTACAAGGTGAGGACACGAAAGCAGATGCAGCATCTGTTTCTTTCCCCCCTCCTGTACTGACAGGGTGCAGCCTTCTCTCCTGCTCAGTGGGAAAGTTTGCTGGTTTTAGACTTGGATGTTGTCAATCTCAGTGAGAGCAGAGGAGGGCAGAGCTTTGGCTGCCTCTGTGCCACAGGACGTGGCGTATAGACCGAGGCCAAATAACAGGAAAGGCCAGCTGGGTCTGACTCTAGAGCTGCAGCTGTGGTGTTTAGACTGGTCCCCCCCTCCCCTTTTCCCCCTCCTTCCATCCTCCCCTTTACCCCCGGACAGCCTCGCCCTGCCCCACCACACAGCACACTTCCTGAGATTGTTCTCAGACTGGATTTATGTGATCTGTTTGAGGAAATGTGTAATACAAGGATTTCTGCTTGTGTGTCTGTCTGAGTGCGTGTGACATAAAGGGATAGTTCCACATTTGGGAAATACGCTTGTTACCACTCAAAGTTGGTCAAAGTGAGAAGGAAATAACATAAGACCTGGTGAAGAATGTTGGTTTGTTACTTTTTTCATTATTTTATTGCCAGACATAGAAGCTTAAATGTACCTTCAGTGAGAGTCAAAGTAACACACCAGCCAGCAATGAGTCGAAATACAACCACAGTACTAAATTAACTACGCAAAATAAACAGGTTACAACCAAACTCACTATAAACACAAAACCAGGAGAACAGAGAATGGAATAAAAATTACTCCTCTCCACTACAGAGCTTCCTGGAAATTAGTTAAAGGTAGTAGTTAAGATACGAAACAAGCGAAAAAAATATTAAATATTAAAAATTATTCATTCAATGAAATTTTACAATAAAATCACAACCTTTCTGATATTAGCCTGGCAACTACATACGATGAGACTGTATGAGTCTGTCCATTAAATATAAGTCTTCAGCCAGCAGCCAGTTAGCATAGCTTAGCATACATATTGGTAACAGGGGGAACCAGTTAGTCTGGCTCTCTTCAAAGGAAAAAAATACCCTCTTGAGTGCCTCAGATTTCTTTTAAAAAATAGCTTTAGAGGTCCTGCAAGGCAGATTTTGTTAACGTTGGACAGAGCTGTTTCCTACTGTTTCCAGTCTTTTTGAGCTAATTGGCTGCTGGCAATAGCTTCATATTTAGTGTAGAAATATTTGAGATTGGTAGCAGTCTTCTCATCTAACTCTCAGCAAGAAAGCAAACACATTTAACTCCCAAAATGTGGAGTAGTTTAAAAAGCTTAAAAGGAGGCAGCAGAAAGAATACATTTCCAATGTGTGGTTTTTTCTTTTCAACAGGATGCAGTGGAAGAAAATGAACAGAGGAAAAAGCAGGAGCAAGCAATGAGAGAGAAGTTACTGGCTCAGGAGGCTAAACAGCATGACCCCAAGGTACAGTCACAGTGCATGCAGAGCTGCTGAGCTGAATGAAACCATCAGATGTTTACTCAGTGCTAAATAAAGCTTTGTGGCGTGCCAGAAAGCAAGTGAACAGTACAAATATCCTCTCTGCTGGTGCAGGTCCAGGCCCAAAAGAAGAGGCATCAGCAGCAGGAGCTGATCGCAGAGCTGCGCAAGCGGCAAGCCAAAGACCACAGACCCGTGTACGAGGGAAAGGATGGCACTATTGAGGACATCATCACAGGTGGGCCAGAGAGCACCCTAAAAAGACCGCATGTGGGTGCCAGCAGCTGTGGTCGTCCCAGGTCGAGGATGACTGTGGTCATTCACTGCTCAGCTCCTCTGAAGTGCACCTTGTGCTACGTGGTCCAGACACCACCACATCTGGAGCACAGCACATAGCAGCACAACAGTCGCTAGTTAGTCCATGACATGCTGTCTAGTTAGTTCTGAAATGTGCAACACTAAAGCTGTTGAGACTCAATATGTAGATATTGCAGGCAGTTTGATTTCAGTATATAGGATCTTTATTTAGAGGAGCCACTATGTGTAGATTTATTATGTGATTATAGCATTTTTCAGTATTCTAATGAGATTTTAGTTTGTAGGAAAATAAGACAATGCTAGTGAAAACTGATTGGGGGATTATGCAAGTGTCTTTCTTGAATCCACCACTAGGAGTCACCAAAGTGAAGCATTGTAAAATAAAAATAAGCATCTACAGCCTCAGGATAGGACTTAAGTTAACTGATGTTTTTTTTTCACAATCATTAATCAGTGCTTAAAATGTAAATAATATAAATGTTGCATTAATTATTGTATTAATGTTAATAATGCTTCTATGCCACTACTATCAGAGCTGTTAACAGTTTATTATGCAACTGATGCCTTTCCAAGACATGCTCAGTGCATCCTTTACTTTGAGTCCTCCTATTTAGCAAATAAAAAAATAGGGGGACTTGTGAAGTGAAGTGTTGCCCGTAATCCTATTAAAATCCTCCTGAGGGTTTATACAAGGTTTGCTTCCATAGACCTGAGCTCTATACAGAAAGAACACAGCTCCAGTTTTTTCAGGATTATTACTCCTGAAAGAAATTTGCAGGTGGTCCAGTGTTCCCCCTCCCCTCCCCAGAAGGGCAGTGTCTCAGGTGTGACATGTTTTCTCTCCCTCCCCCTCCTCTCCCAGTACTGAAGAGCGTGCCCTTCACAGCCCGCACTGCTAAACGCGGCTCACGGTTCTTCTGTGAAGCCAACCTCTGTGACGACGCCAACTGCTAGCCCTTCCCCCCTAATGCCAAGGTTGTCCAGGTGTCTCTCGTACGCCTCCTGACCGCACTGTGCATGCAGCATGATCCCTGTCACCTACCCAAACCCCCCCCCCCCCCCC
>NW_023339707.1:13292339-13356965 GCF_004916995.1 Morone saxatilis
CACTACAACTACTGTGAACTAACTTGGGCCGTCATTGGTTGTTTGTGTTCTACTTCAGAGGACTCCTATCAGGCGTCTGGTGATAGGAGTCAGCCAAACCTCTTTGCCTGGCACAGAAAAGATGTGTCAACATATTTTATGTGTGAAAAATATGTTGACACACTCTTAGTACAGTCAGACTGTAAATTATCAAGTGCATGACACATGTAAAAGGCTGTGCATTATTATGGCATAATTCCTTTCATGGAGCTGAATTCAACAATTATAATATAAAGAGGTTTGGCTAATTTGCTGGTTTTTTTATCAACAATACTTTGTTCCATGAAACTAACTTGTTTGGTGTTGGTTTCCGGCTAACATGTGACTCTTCTTTCCTCAACCACCACTGTTTATTCTACCCCTTCCAGCTGAAAAGAAGATTAATGACAGTATTTCCCACTCCTAAGAGAGGGTAAGGAAGGTAGCCTGGCTGAAACCCGGCCCGCTTGGCCCTCCAGCTCCTGTGTGCTGCTACAGTGATGTCAGCTGCTTCAGCTAGTGCTTTGGATGCAAAAAAAATTTAAAAAATAATGCTTTACGACATTGAGATTTGCTTTACACCACAATAGTCAGAAAACAAGATTCTTGAAGATTTATCAAGAAGTCATAGTCTTAGAAAAAATGATCACAGCCATTAAAACATTCATTTATTTAATTTTCGAAGAAGCCACTTAAGTTTCAATGATCATCATCATCATCATCATCCTCACCCCCTCCTATTATGTGTTGCATGTTGTCCAGTGTTCATTCACCTCTCACCTGTCAACAACGTCCGCCATGTTTTGTCTTTGCTAACTGTCATTCGCGGTGTGCTGAACAGCTATTTGGTCAACAGGCTCTAGAAGAAACACACACACACACACACACACACACGCACACAGTCAGTTACAAATACATGAATACAGTCTGTATCCAAATTGTTTTTATAGAGCTGAAAGGTTTTCTTTCATTTCATGAGCACAACTCGCTTAATTGTTGCTCAGCAAACTAAAGAGCTTGTTGACCATTGTACTGTAACTGTAATAATGATGACTGCTGCATTATTAGTGTCACAAAGTGTTCAACCACATTCCCAAAGCCTTGAATTTCACTGTTTTGTGTATCACTGCTACCAGTAAAATTCAAGGTTATGAGAATGTATCATTCAATATTAAGTCTGCATTGTTTATTTGCTAATTGTACATTTCTAATACACAGTTAAAGTTTAACTGCAGACATTATTGTTTGTTTGACAGACATATGCTAGAATAAACACTCAGTTGCCAGTTTAATAAGTACACCTAGCTAAAACTAATGCAGTCTAATACAACAGTCCTGCAATAAATCCTACACACATGAAAGTTATAATGTTCCATTTTTGTTCAAACTGTTTAAGGTGTTTATTTAACTTTATGATAATTTCAGAGAAGGTAGTTTGTGGTTCTGTTGAACGGTATTGCATTATACAGAGAGGTGTTTCTGTTATTTAGCCTACCCTCTTTAATATAAATGAGGTGGACAAAATAATAGAAGCACGACGGTTTATTAGGTGTACCTAATAAACTGAGCATCTGAGTGTATTTCAGCTACATTTAGCACTCTTAGCACTGCAAAAGAACTTAAAGTAAGTAGACACAAGTTTGCAGATTGACCTCTGGATCCTCTAACATGTGTGTGTGTGTGTGTCCCCCCGTCTCTCACCCCTCTCTCCATCCCTACTCACAGATCTCCGAAACCAGCCTTTCCTGCGAGCTGACGCGTTGATCCGGAGCGGTTGGAAGAGACCCTAAACCACTTATTCGTCACTTATACTCCCCTCCCCGTTATAACCATCCTCCCTGTGTCCTGATGGTCTGTCTCAACCCTGAGGCTGCAGATCACAAAAGACTGAAAAAGAGGGACAGGACAGAGCCCTTGTTTTAGCTGGGTAATTTATTTATTTATGGAGGCCCTTTAAAGCCACTTTAAGTGAGCAGGCATCATTACAGAAGCACAATGGGTCACTCCTGTCTCACTGCAAAACCCAAGACTGTCCTTACTCCGTTGCCACTGAGAAGCAGACCTGTCAGAGGACGATTACAAGACAGGTGAGGTGAGTCGAGGACTGGCGGACCACAAAGCAGGAAGAACAGTGCTTTCACTAGCAAGTGCCTGCCAACATGTGGATCTTATTCCCAAGACCGTTAATTTCCTCAGATTATGCAGTCGTAGCAGGACTTAGACTGGGAGGCAGCCAAGGGAAGATGCCAACTCTGCTGCTGGGATGTTTGCCTTGAAGACACTTGCAAAACCTTCCTCCAAATCACAGAGAAGCTTTGATATTATAATGAGACATCCGGGGGACCTTTTTCCTAACATTAAGCCAAGTTGACACATTCAATCAAGACTTAATATTGATAGTTGTTTTAGATTTCAGTCGCATGTATCTGGGAGGAAAGACCATTCATTCTACTGGTTGTTTTGGACAAGCTAGCCAAACCAAAATTTCTTGAATGTCTCATGTGCTTGAGAAGTGCCTTTTTTGTGTAAACAGTGTTATTTCTCACAAGTCAGCCATAATTTGTTTATTTTACATCTTTCATTTGTTAAAGATTGTATGTTTTATTGCCTTGTACTATAACATTAGCCTTATAATACTGACAATAATATGCAACAGTTGAAATTTCCAGCTTTAAGGGCATACAACTAAAAGGTAAGGGGAATAATAGTTTTAAAGATTACTCTCTTATTTACGTCTCTAAAGCTCATAACTCGTCCAAGTAGTTCTTAAAAAAACTGAATGTTATATGCCTTGACAACACTTTCTGTCACACTTTAAAAAGTGACATTTGGGAAGTGACAAATGTATGAAGAAGACTCCACATGGACTGCTGTTTAAGGGCCCAGATGACATTAACCTGCTATAGATGTGGTGATGGATGAAGGACGTTTCCATTCCTATGAGGTCTTATGTATGAAGCTTTTTTTAATCTCATTGTTTTAATATAGATGATGCATTTCCTCCTGTTGAAACTTACATTGGCACAAAGGGCGCGATACATCTTTACACTACTTAATTTGGCTTAACATTGTATGAGACACTATTCTTTCAGTGGACATTTCTATTGTACATTCAAATCAAGAAATTTACTTTTAGAAGAAATGTTTCATGCTATTGTCTGTTGACTGAAAGATGACACTTCCTGTTTAATAAATAAGATGAATTATGTAACTACAAGACCAAATACTGTCATTACAGCTCAGGAGTATAAAAACAAAGGCTGGTCGTTCTTTGATGAAGCAACATTCGAAACAAGCGATTACTACATGTTCATGTTTTATTTCTTAACTTTTTTTTTAAGGATACTTGATGTTCACTTCTGATGTATTCCAGCAAGAAATAATGATTGCTTTTCCTCTCCATCTCTCCAAATAACGGCCAAGAGCCACCATACATTTCTACTATAAAAATCCATTTAATTTCTTATATCAAAAAGAAATAAAATCATAACAAAACAATCAGAACCACAAATATCCATGTGGGTTTTTGCCACCAAAAGAAATTCTCCAACTGAAAATGATTATTCTAATTTACATGGTCTGGTGAAAATCTAACAGAGCAGGATGTAAAAAAAAAAAAAAAAAGTGATGAATACTGTTAACAAGTGAAGGGCAAAGCCAGAGTTTCCTCTAGGGTGGGGGTGTGTGTGAGCACCATGCAGAGTGATATGGCAGGTATGGCTGATAAGCTCAGTTAAAAGCAGCGTGGTGAGCAGTGAGACACACAGAGAGCAACACTTTTAAGACTAAAAACCAGTTTGACGGACAGATGGTTAGCGTTAGCAGCAAGGCAAAGGAATTAACAAAGGAATGCTTATCAGGAAGCTGATCAGTCCTCTTCCTGGGAATGCACTTAACAATGAGCATTAACCTAAATTACATGTCAATGTAATTAAATACAATTTAAAAAAAAAGAAAGAAAGAGAAAACTCCCACAGAAGTAAGTACCATCAAACGGCCTCCCTGGCCTTTCCTGAAAGTACATTTACAATCAAAAGACATGGAACATAAGCTAAACGCAACCATTCTCAGCTAATTACTCGTCGCAGATTGTTTTTCAGTGATGACCGGAAAATTCACAGAAGCTTGCCGTCACTCCCAAAAAGAACTTTCTAGAACAGTTTCAGAGCAAAACACGGCTCTTGTCCAGAGTGTCCTGCAGTAGGCTAAACCAAGGCCACAGATATCCATCCCAGACTTTTCATCCTGGAATGTGGACTTTATTACAATCATCTTCATCCAGCGCACTCACACACTGCCATTGACTCATTCATTGCTGACACAGAGAATGTCAATTATACAATGACTTTTTTAAAAAAAATGTTAAAAAGTACAGACTGCTATTTGTTACTGATGTTTGTATTCCTGGGTATATTTTCAAGACACTTTGTTAATAGGTTTATATATATGCAAATATATAACTTTAGTCTGTGCAAGGAGGTAAAAGACAATCACTTGAATGTAGTTCTTTGAGACAATGGAACAGACACTGCCTGCGACACCGAGTCCTCCATGTGTACATGTGCAGTATAACAACTTCTCACTTCTCTCCCAGCCTCGGTCTCCCTTTAGACCTCCAGCAGCAAACGTACATATACACATAATGTGAAAGACTTGAGCCGAACCAGCATCCAGGAAGCATTCATAGTGAGCACTGACATTTCTCCTCTCTTTCATGAACAACAAAGACTTGGCAACGTTTTCTAGGATGGAACAATATTCTTTTTTTTTCCCCCTATACAATTCATACAAAAATAAAAAATTAAAATTGTTCCACTGCCATTTGTATCTCTCTATCTTTTACATTTGCACAGAGGTAGTGGCTATATGCGTGAGAGGGAAGGGAGAGTTGTGAGGAGGAGGTGAGCAAAATTAAAAAGAAGAACTGAATAAATGTCTATAAAATGGTTCCTTTTCGTCACCAGAGGAATTTTTTTGTCAAAGAACAAAATATAATACTGCAATCACTTAAAAAAGTAGTCCTTCATTTTATACATTTTATACAGTGTTCTCGCTTTTTTTTTGTTGCTTTTCTTTTCAGTTGGTAAAGGCATAAGATGAGAGAGCTTGTCGGCTCAGCACTGGGTTGGGCAGGGAAGGGCAATGTTGAGTTCAATCCATGCCGAGCTCTATGCCAGCGGGTCACTCATGTCCTCGTCGCCCTGGGAGAGAAGCTCCTTCTTTTCATCTGTGCTGGCCAGAGAGTTGCGGCTGTTGTGGGCGCCCATGTACAGGGTGGCATACACTGGGTTGGTGAAGTTGGTGGGCTGCGGAGCAAAGAAAATTACATGGTGACTCAAAGGGCATGAGAAAGGCAGAGATTCTTTAAATGTGAAAGTAGCATTTACTGGATTTTGTGCTTTTAAAAAGGACAGTTGACAGAAATTACAAAAAAAAAAAACCTCCAACATATTTTCTCTCTTAAAAGCACCGAAATCACAACACATTTTCCCTCATGTCGATACCCCGTGCAGATTTTTATTTCCTCCATGTTTATTATTTCGTATAGCGTATCTGTCTACTCTTTCTTTGTTTTAGGAAATCCAATCACCAATCAATTGCTCCTGACCAATCAGTAGCATCTGACACGACTTTAAAAGATTAATGTACTTAATAAACTTCAGTTTGGTTCTTTTAACTGTTTCCATCTTTATGCTGCTTACCCCCGATCTGGCGTTGAAACCGCTTTTACAAGCCCAGTTTTTCCACATATTCTAGTCTGAGATTCCTGATACCACCCCAATACAAACTGGGGTCAAAGACTTGACTTTCCAAATAAAATGTCCCAGTTACTCTGAATAATTGAAATACTTATTTCAAAACAGCTTTTATTGGAACTACTTTCTACCAAAGAAATGCCAGCACAAATGAAATCCAACCACACCCTCACAGATTTTCAAATGTAGGCACATAAAACTCAGACAACCTATCCTAAATATCACTACGAGTAAGGGAGAAAATATGTTTTTTAATGATTTGGCTGAACAGACCCTTTATACAAGAGTGCTTTTAGTTGTTTTACCTTTTCTGGATCCAAAGCAAAGTCTGAATCCAGGAGTTCCCCAGCGTCATCATCAGGGTCTCCTTCATAGATCTTATAGGCAGGGTTTCCAATCTCAACATTCATGGCTCCATTTGTCATTCGGTGGTGCTGGAAGCCCTTTGCACTGCAGACAGACAGAGAAACAAACTGATTAACCATCCAAGCAATATATTTAAACCATCATTTAAAAAAAAGATCATGAACTATTTTTGGGAGAAACCTTAAAGTAAAGAATTTGTGACTAGAAAAGTATCATAACTCGGTATAAACCAGGTACTGACGTAGCACCAGCAACATACAATCCACACAATCAAGACGACATATATTAAAGGTTGTCAAATGAGCTTTTGACGAAAGGCCATTTGATCAAACCCAGAGAATATACTGCAGCATGTCTCATGTGGAGAATGCTGGATTTTCACTGTTTGCAAGCACAAACATTTTTCATAGATGAACATTTGTATATTTTACCACGCAAGCACATAGTGTAAGCCTAACATTTACACATGTAAACAAGGGAAGGTATGGAGACGCAAGAAGGACGAAACTGTTCAATTGTTTGCGTATCACCAGCAAAGCAACTTCAGCTAAGAGTCAAGAGGTCCCTGTGTTGCTGGGTGGGAAACCCCATGGGAGGCAAACAGGAAATGGCAAGCAAGGACAAAGACAGATTTCTACACTGACCAACAGAATGGACAAATGGACTGACAAAAAGCAATCTGATTGGATATTAGGGAGGGGAGGGGGAGGATTTGTGGGTCAACAGGTGAATTATGTAACCCTATGAAGTTACCGCGAGGACTGAGAACGAGATTTGCCCGGCCATAGAGACCTGGGAGACAGGAAATAGATGGTTATCAAAAGGTTAGAGAAAGAGAAGATAGATAGCATAGGTGTGAGGAACAGATGAAACATGGGAGTTTGAATCTAAAAACCCTGAAAACAGGACTCACCCGCGCATTCTCCGCTTGTACCACAAGATGGCACCGACCACCAGCAGTGCCAGCAGCAGCAGCAGAAGCACTGGGATGACAATGGAGGCAGTACCTGAAAAAGTAGGCAAATAATGTGAGCAAATAGGACCAAAGTGCATGTTTTCTTAACAAAACTCTCTGAACTGTGTAACTTACTTCCACTGGAAGCAGAAGAATCCATAGAAGCTGCTGCAATTTCACATCTGTATCCCCTCCATCCTACAGGACACCTGAACACACAATGAGGCCAGAGTTACAAAACACGTGTGTATGTGTACGTGCTTTATCTGATCGTCTCTGCCTTCTCGCTTGACCCGTTTAAATTCAAACTACTCTTTGATATAAGATACATATTTATTTATATTTTTATAACATTTCCTAAAACATTTGGGCTGGTTAATAACTTCTACTGATTATAAGACTTTTAAATAGACAGAATATCAGTTAATACATACAAACATAATTAATAAGCAAAGGGTAGAAATGGTGCATGTGCATTCATTGTCTGAGCCGTGTAGTCCATTTTCATCCATTCCTAATCTGTATACATACAGAATGCAGGTTGTTATTAATGTGCAGGGTGCAATTAAGGAAATTGGCAGGTACCCTGTGTGTGTGAGTTTCAAAGACAGAAAGAAAAACAGCACAGAGAAAGTAGGTTAATGTGTGATTAGTTGGAGGTGGATGGGGGGGTCATATCTTACTTGCACTGAGGCAGCAGTGTGCGAGTTTCAACTGTACATTGTCCATTTGTGCAGTAGTCCAAACAGGTAAAACAGCTGGGTTGGGTCTGACCATTGGGACAGCTACACACACACAAACACACACACACATAAAACATTAATTATGTTGCTCAATAATATCCCCAAAGAGTCTTGATATAGCAGAATTAATGATTGTTTTAGAGTAATCAAACATGGGTGCCATCTTCAGATGTCCACATATTTTTGGCCATACTTTTCAGTGTAACCTGTAAAGGTGTGTGTCGTGCAAAAACGGTCAGCTTTCCAAAATAAATGTTGCCTAATATTTACAAAATCGAAGTCTAATTTACTTTGTGCAGACTCCATGTTCCACAGTGTACCTACCTGCAGGAAACCTCGCTTGAGGATGACGTCAAACACTTGCCCGATCCACAGAACAGACATTTGTCCAGCTCACACTGGTGTCCGATGTACTGAGTGGGGCACAGGCAGAGTTTGGTGCCGTTGGAGGTTTGTAAGCAGGTTCCACCATTCTGACAGAATCCTTCACATTTACCTGAAGACGGTAAGGAAGAAGTGTGAGAAGTGCAAAGAAAGTCATAGGTTCCATAGATTGTGCCAGTAGTGGGGGATTTCTTCCCCCAAACAACTGTAGACCATTTTAGTGGTTTGTTTACATTAGTAATTACAAGAGAAGCTTAATATTAGAGAAACTGAGAATCCATACATATGTTTTATCATCTGCAACTTAGTGTAAAGTGAAACTCCTTAAAAACAATGTAGCGATATCTGACAGTCCTGCCACTTACTGTACTGGCACTGGTCTCCCTGGTACTCCGGTGGGCAGCTACAGGTTGGCTGGTTGCCCATGTTGACCGAGCAGTTGCCTCCGTTCAAGCAGTAGTCCTGACAAGTGTGACGGTTACAGTTGGGCCCTGTGAAGCCTTTGGGGCATCTGCAAGTTGGAGCACCTAGGACACAGGAAAGACATGAATTAAGAGGTGAAAGAAATCTGAGAGAAAGACGAATGAATAACACAGCAATCACTTACACAAAGACCGCAGCAATATATCTCAACAACTTACGTCCCTTACAGTGTGTAGAATTGTATGAATTTTACTTTACGGTTACTAGAAATGTACACTGGTTTACATACAACTTTTTATACAACTAATGGAGAACTGCACAGAATGAGGGTGTAGATATTTGGGAATCACATGCTTCACGTACTCTCTGTTGCAGCCTTTTGGCATGTGATTTCAGTTACTAATGAATACTCCAGAGAGCTTTCACACACATCAAAAGGATGGGTGGAAATTATACTAACAGAACAAATAAAACACGTTTGCTCAGCTGCCATCAGTGGCCTAAATTACTTGCTAGAAACTTTTTCCCACAGAGAAATGTGCCTATTAAATAACCTCCATATAAATTAGGGTTTTCCCACTCACTCTGATGTAACAAAATCAAAACAAAAGGTCATTTACTTTTTTGAATTATACAGAAACATATGTCACTGTGACCTAGCAATACATATGTTCTTACGAAAAGGGAAGAAACTTAATTTTAACTAAATGATTTCTTGCTTAACTGCTAAGTAAGGAAAGGAGAACCACAAACGTTTGGGCGAGGCATGTTGTGCTCTTACCTGTGTGAGAAGCAGTGCATGTGCCTCCATTCTTGCAGTAGTCCCTGCACTGGTTGATCTCACATCTCTCTCCGGTGTAGCTGGGCTGGCAGCGACATTTGGCCACCTGACGAGCGTTGAGGAAGCAGCTCCCGCCGTTCTGACACTGAATATCGCAGGGCCCTGAGGGGGGAGCTGTGGAAGGGGGAATTCCAGGATGAAACAACATTTTGTATGCAGCATCTGAATGTAAAGCCACTCAGGAGCTTGATAAAGTGAAAGTTGGGGATAAGAATGTTGCTCTCTCACTCAGCCCTCTGTGTGTGTACATCAGTGTACTGCAGACTTACAGAATGGTGACTGAGTGGGGCTCGGTCTCTCCACACAGGTGCCGTTGTCGGCTACGTAGTTGTTAGGACAGGTACACACTGGTCCACTGGGGCTGAGCAGACACAGCCACTCACACTTCTTCCTGTCACATGGGTTAGTCACTGGTGCAGAGAGAGACAGGACATCCATTAAGATTTTATTTTCATAAAACATATATGCATCTTATGCCTTTTAGGAGGTGATGTGACAGTAAACTGTATATTTAGAAAAGCACTCACTCTCTGGCTGCTTGTAACGGTGGTAGAGAACTATGTCAGTAGCATGGTTGATGCCTGTGGTGAGATTCTCCATGGGGCCTTTGCCAAACTTGTTGACCCGGAAGACAACGTTATTTATATAGGTGACCCCATATATGTAGTCCTCAAAAATATCTATGCTAAATGGATGGAGCAGGTCTAGAAATTAGGGAAAAAAAGAGAGAAATTAGTTAAAAAGACAAAAATCTGTAGGCAACATGTTAATGCCAGATTTCTGAATTTTGTTCAGTGTGAAAAGAACTCAACTGTTTTTGATGCCGGAGACAGAAATGACAGGATCAGAGCCATCCAGACGAACGCTGCCAATCACTGAGAGTTTAGCATCTGCCCAGTAAAGACGCTCGTTGAAGTAGTCCACAGCCAAACCTGTGGAGACAGAATGGAAGCAGATGAAGACATGGCAATCTTTATAGAACAAAAGGCTGTGATTCTGCTGCTGCTGAGAAACAACATGCATGTTCTCCTTTGCTTGGACAAATCAGGGTAAAGATAAATCATATAATGCTAATGGAGTACTGACCTGTGGGCCACTGGATTTTCTCATGAACTAGAGTTTGTCTCAGAGTGCCGTCCATGGCAGCGGTCTCAATTTTAGGGTGGTTCCCCCAGTCTGCCCAATACATGGTGCTGAAGGGAAACAGATTTGAAACACACACACACTCACAAAACATACAACAGCGGAAGAATCCTTGATAGAAATCATATACTTTATATAGTTTTGTTGCCCTGAAGGCATCGTTAAAGAGCACGGTCTCTTACCCTCTCTGTGGATCCACTACGATGGCGTAAGGCTCGTCAATCATGCCAGAGATGAGGGTCTTGCAATGCTGGCCTGTCATTTGAGCCACTTCGATGACATCTCTACCAGAGTCAGTCCAGTACAGGTTACCAGCCACCCAGTCTACCGCTATGCCACGAGGCATCTTCAGCTCTTTGATCTGGATAGAAGCAGGAAGGCATTTAGAGGATGTTCGTGTGTTTGTGATAGTACGATGAAGAGTTGTGTGTTTCTGTGCATAGTTATTCAACATTACCTGCAGGTTGGTAATCCTGCCCTCACTCTGCCGTCGGTTACGGTGAGAGTTGGAGGAGGTTGACGATGTGGATGGTCCTGGAAGTTCATATGAGGAGATGCGACCCGTGTGCCAGTTGGTCCAGAAGATGCGGTTGGTCTTGACGTGCAGGTCCATCGCATCAATACGCACGCTGGCATCGCCCTGGAAGGTCTGCTCATAGCGCCAGTTAGGCATGCCAGGGTCCAGGCTGCGGATTTCATTGTCGTCAGCTATGTAAAGAATCTGTCGACTGCTGTTCATGTCTGGAAGGAAAAAGGGAATAAAATTAACAATATATATAAGTGTTTTAAAACGTGGTCTAAAAAGGATAAGCAGCTCATAAAACAGATGCAGTTCTGGTTCTCACTGTCAGCCTTGCAGGTGTCATTGATCCTGGTGAAGTACTTGTGGCAGCTGCATTTGTAGGAGCCTTTGGTGTTGTTGCAGATGTGGGAACACACTCCGAACTGCAGACACTCATTCTTATCTGAAAAATGGAGAGTCAAAGTAAATATATGTATTACTATACTGTAATAATATTACAGCCCAGCTCCTTGCATCCAAAGCATGAACATCCAAGTGAGTTTGTCATAACAGGTGCAGTGTTTTGCGCCTGTGTACCTCCGCAGGTGTGGTGTCCTGTCTTTTGGAAACCTGGTTTGCAGGAGCAGAAGGAGTCTGTGCCATTGATGACACAGTGGGCCTCGTCTCCATCACCACACTGAGTCCTGTTACTCCTGCAGTCATTTAGTTTGGTGTCTGAACATGAACACACAAACAAGTCGAACATGAGTCAGTGGATTTAAAATGTAAGTGTCTGCTGGTGCTTAACATTTGATACCTCAGATCTGTTGTTAGCAGTAATATAGAATATCAAAGGCACCTGTCTTGCAGTTGATCTCATCAGAGCCATAGTCCTCACAGTCATTAAAGAAGTTACAGCGCAGAGTGGAGCTGATGCATCTGCCATTGGCACACAGGAACTCATCCTTCTCACATGTGGGAACAGCTGGAGGGGCCTCTGTAGACACATAACACCACACACACAGGTCAGCAATCTCCTTAATCTAAGCTGAGAAAGCTTATTCGGGATTTCACAGTGATTGGAATGACTCCACAACTTACGGCAGTTCAGTTCATCTGAGTTGTCGCCGCAGTTATTGACACCATCACACCTCTTTGACACTTGAAGACATACACGGTCATTTTGGCAGCGGAAAGCTCTGGTGGGAGGACACTGGAACTTCCCTAAGAGCCGAACAGAGAAAGAACACGAGGGGGACAAAAGTGAAACAGAGGAAAAAAAAAAGAAAAGTCAGGACAAAAGATGAAGACTGACAAATATTCAACATGCGTGTGTTTCACAAAGCTGCACTCACTGCACTCTTCAGGATTCTCGTCTGAGTTGTCTCCACAATCGTCCTCCCCGTCACATTTCCAGGCGAGGGGTTTACACAAAGTGTTGTTACACTGGAACTCATCCAGAGGGCAGTGACGCCCAGCTGAGAGAAACAGGAAGAGAGTTTTACTACAGGTGAAGATGGCAAGAAACCTGACACATTTTTTCATGGCCTTTTGCATTTAGGTATTTTGGCATAACAAGCGATTAGAGTAGTAGTAAGAAGACAATACAATTCAGCATACCACAAACAAACATACACTTACCAGCACTGCCACAATTCTCCTCATCACTGCCGTCCATGCAGTCAGGGTCGGCATCACACCGCCAGCGGATGGGGATACAGTGTCCGTTCTTACACTGGAACTGGTCGTTGTCACACTTCAGATCACAGCCATGCTGAAGACACATCAGAAGGTCCGCTTTAGTAATTACAAATGAATACTAAACAGATATAATTGAATACACTATTATTTTAAAGGGCACTCAAACATGATTTTTCTGCACCTCATCAGATCCATCAGCACAGTCATGGTCTCCATCGCACTTCCACCTCCCGGCAATGCAGCGACCGTTTGTGCAGGCAAACTCACTTTCTGAACATTGTCGAGGCACTGCAGAAGAAGAAAGACGAGGTTGATGTCAGCTTCAACACTAGTAAACAAACACTGTTAACAATGAGCTATGGCTGTTTTAGCCTTCAGCGCAAAACACAGGACAAGAGTTGACACAACCACATAAGAAGACTGCAGGAGGTGATGTGAGAGAATGAAAGGAGTTCAACATGTCTCAATGTTATTTAAATGTATTTTTAATATTACTGATTAAATTTTGAAAGCCTAGTGGCAAAAGGGAAACAGTACAACAGTGTTCCAAAATGAATCTATTTAGTGCTCAGCTTGCAGACTCTCACAGGTGGCTGGGGATCACAGCTGGACAAGAGCATAAGAGTAGGGACACAGCAGAAAATGCGCTCCCAGCATCACAAGTGAAGGTGGAGTAACTTACCTCTGGCTCATGCCAACAGGACAGTATGAAATGAAACGAACATGAGATGAGGTGAGATGCGTCAAAAAAGACAGTGATCGGGTGTTAGTGCTGAACAAGTGACTTGCACAGATAACAAGTTAAAGGTGCAAAGTGAGTATGTTACCAGTGGACAAGGCATGGACATGAGTGGACAAGGTAAGACAGCAGATGTTGACAGTATACATAATGAAGGCCTAGTCTTACTACACTTGTCTTCATCCGAGTTGTCCCCACAGTCGTTGTCGTAGTCACACTGCCAGCGGCCCGGCACGCAGCGGTTGTTCTTACATCTGAACTGGTATGGCTCACATGTCCTCTCAGCTGCATAAATCACAGAAAATGTTACTGTCAAACATAAACACAGAATTAACTTAATCACAATTTTGATACGTCAGTGCCTCAGACGTCTCTTCAGTTCATCGTTCTAGTTTTAATAAGGAGAGAATATTCTTACCACACTCCTCTTTTGGTTCATCGGACGCATCTCCACAGTCGTCCTCGCCGTCGCACTTCCAGCGAGCAGGGATGCAGCGCCCAGAGTCTTTACAGCGGAACTCGTCCACGCCACAAGTCATTTGGGCTGGAGAGGGAAACATTTGTGGGCGATTACATTTGAGAGATGATTAGCATGACTCAGAAAACGAAACAAAACACAAAATAAAATGGGAGTCTTACTGCAGTTGGCAGGTTCATCCGATCCATCCACGCAGTCATTGTCACGGTCACACACCCAGACACGAGGTATGCAGCGTTTGGTGATGGCACACTGGAACTGAGTGGGCGCACATGTGACCTCAGCTATGGGAGGAACAGTTTTATAGTTACTGTGTGAAATCTGACATCAAAGCAAAAGAACGACATATTAGCGCTGGCACTGTATTATATATATGATGTAAAAGGAAAAATGCTTCCACTCACGACAGTCCTTCTCATCCTCTCCTTCCCCGCAGTTGTCCTGGCCATTACAGCGGAAGATGCCTGGAATGCAGCGGCTTGGGTGGGAACATTTGAACTGGCTGGGCAGGCAAACGTGAATATCTGGGGTGCAGTTACACAGGCAGACAAGCAGATAAACAAGAGATTGAATGCTACTTAGTAATGAAGTTGAGACGGTAGTATACAAGAACAGAAATATACAGGGCAGGATGCAGATTATTAAATGTACAAGATAATTATTCGAGGATGAAATATATTAAAAAGAGATACATACCACAGTTGGCTTCGTCCGAGTTGTCCTGGCAGTCATTGTCTCCATCGCAGATATAGGCAGGGTTGGTGCAGATGCCTGTGCCACACTGAAACTGCCCCGGCCTGCATTTGAACTCAGCTGTCATGGAAAAAACCAGTCACAGTTTGTCAGAATCACATACATATATGTTACAGGAGTGTGACAGATCATATTATGTTTCTCAAACACTTACGGCAGTCTGCTGGCTCATCCGACCGGTCGCCGCAGTCGTCCTCGGTGTCACATTTCCACCAGAAAGGAATGCACTTGTCGTTCTTGCACACAAACTACAGTAAGAAGAGGTAAATGAATCAGTAATTCAAGTGATATAGGGAATAACACCAGAGCTCCTCTGCTTCAGTGCCATTGACAAAAGCAGAAGCTGGCTATTGTAGTGCTGGGCAGCCAGCCAGCTGTCGATACACAATCACCAGGAATAAGCAGTTCATCAAACAAAACACAGCGACACATGGAGATATTAAAATCCACTTATCAACCTTGGTCATTCAGTCATATTCGCATTGATGATGATGTTTACACATCCTCTTTACCTGGCTGGCTGTACAATTGGACATGCAGGTACGCTGATCATTGGCCAGGTAGAAGTTAGTGGGACAGGCACACTTGTAGCCTCCTCCCGGAGAAAGGAGGCAGAGGTTACTGCAGCCGCCGTTATTCATCTGGCACGGGTGGTTGAGCACTGAGAAAGAGACGGAAAGAGGGGACATGTTTTAACCTCTGACTGCACCGATATGTTTTTTAGACGAGGTTTTCTGATATCTGATAAAGAAAAATTATAATCGTGTTGGAGAGTGTGTGTGCCTGGTTTACATTATAGTGAAACAGAGTCAGACAAGATCTGGTCATTTTATTTGGGAACTGGAAAAAATATGATAAAAAACTGTTTATGCCGATGGGAACAATCAAAACACATTTTTCCATTGTTTCCCCTTTTGCCTTTGTGCCTCAACTTAATACACCACAAAAAACATTCAAGTTTTCACTTAGTAAGAACAAAGTACTGTTTCCATCTTTTTATACATAGCAAACACCAAAGCCACTAGATTTTATTTCACCGCAAAAACAAATATACACAGTGGGTGGAGAATTATGGCTGTGGTGTCTTACCCTCGGGCTGGCGATAGGGATGGTAAATGTGGATGTCCATGGGCCGATGCAGGGTGCTGATCAGGGTGGTCTTGTTGGTACCCAGACTCTTATGAGCTCTGTTGATGGACTTTGTCTCCCAGTCTGTCCAGTAGATGTACTCCTCAAACAGAGTCATTGCAAAGATGTGGGGGATGTCCTGGCTGAGAACTGCAAAGCACCAGATAAACATTACATTTAATCATTGCAGTTAATGTGATAAATAGTTGATCTGTTCCAGATTTGTTAATGGTTTTAGATTAAAAATGCTCTCAATATTAAACACAGGCACTTGAGAAGTGTTCATGAGAAGTGTACATACAACAGCTAGTGTCTAATCAAATTAATTAAAACCAGTAAATAAGTATTCAAACTTTTCTTATTCCTGCTGCTAAAATGTTGCTCTTTCCCAAAGAGAACAATCTTACACTGTTAATGTAAAACAGAGACAGGGTGGGGTGCACAGCTACAGTGGCTCCACTATATCTGTCTGTTATGTAATGGGTTCCACGCCTCATTAAGCTTTACACTCTAATCGCAGTTTTTCTACTCCCATATACTTCATTTCATGTGTTTGCTCTCAGTATTTGATGCTGGTGTGTTATGGAAACACACCATTAGTTTCTGTTATACAACACAGCAATCCAAATACATCATACATGCATGGATCGGCACACACAAGAAGAAACGCACAGGAAGCACACACGTGGCACACAAATTGAAAACACCTTGTCATTAGGTGGCTATGATTTCAGTATGGATTATAACAAGTAAGGTGCTTTAAACAACTAAAACGCTGTTAGCATGTATGATAGTAGTTTTACAACATCAGGTACAGGAACTGTAATATTAGTCAGATTAGCATGACGTTCCCTTTGGTCAATCCTTATCTGAATTCAAACAAGCCAAGTCTTGTTCTGCAAGGACTACAAGGCCACACTGGTGTTTGTATGGTGTGTGTGTATATTAAAGGATGGGTGAATAACTCCCTGGACTAACAACACCAAGCCAAGACTGTCAGATGTTCTATTATGAAATGTAATTTTGTATAAAAGAAAGTAAGTTTTTCCTCAAACATGCCTACATCTGACCTGTTTTCCTGTTGGACGAAACCCTCTCGTACTGTCACAAAACTTGTAAGGCACTCATAGTATACAATACACCCACAATTTTACTTTATGTTCATTCTTAATCCAAGAACTGATGGGATGCCATAGCTAACTATATGTGTTGAACAGAGCTTTGCAAATGTGAGAAATTAAAAAAAAAACGGCTGCTGCGCTGCAGAATTCCTCGGCACGCCTCTTTGGCTGACAATATCAACTATTGTAGCGAGTGTGCTAAACAACAGAGCGCTATGCAGACGCATTACACGCTAGAGGCCTCACAGATCAGAACAATCTCCCCTATTCAGGGTTTCTGTCCCCTGAGCCTGTGCTGCAGTACTCCACCTTAACGGACAAACATCTGACCTGCCGGATAATGCTTGGTGGCTCCCAAATAAGTATGTGTATGTAAGCATGATAAGAGAAAACTCATTCAGGCAGTTGACAAGCCTTCATCCTACAAAAGTTAGCCACATCAAAAACTAATGTGCTGAATATGCACATTATAATATAATAATGTATACATATGCAATATGATGCCTCATGTTCAAGTTGCAATTATTTGGCATTTGAAAGCTTCCTGCCTTTCTACATAATTTGTTTTGTTTGACCATTAGCCTTTGAGACACAAAAACAGACAAATGAGAAAATACTTAATCAACTATTTTATATTTCAACAGAACAATATTGAGACCAATACATGCAGCTGGAGTCCCACATTGTCACAAGTCAGTGGGAAATATATGTAAAAGCAGTAAGAAAAAGGTACCAGTGTCCGAGTGTGAACTGGTCTGTTACCTGTGTGTCTGTTGGTGCCATCCAGGCTGGCAAACTCAATGTAGTCCTCCCTGGCATCGGCCCAGTATATACGGTCATTGATGAAGTCCAGGGTTAGTCCATTGGGCCATGTGATCTTATCTTCTACAATGACACTTCTGTTGGTGCTGTCCATCCCGATTCTCCCAATGTGAGGGTTGTCGCCCCAGTCAGACCAATACAGGTATCTAACCAGTAGAGAGATAAAAATACGTTACACTCAAGTGAATCTTTACGTTAAATTAAATTACAAATATAGCTTAGGGGTTACCATACAAGATGGGATTGTTTTTATCACCGGTGAAATATATAAGCTGTGCTTCTTACCCATAGCGAACATCCACAGCCACAGCACGAGGTTCCCTCAGGCCGCTGTTGACCAACACAGTCCGGTAGGCCCCATTGAGTTTTGATACCTCGATGGTGTCCCGGCCTTTGTCACACCAGTACAAGTTCCCGCCAACCCAATCCACTGCCAAACCATCTGGGTTACTCAGGGACGTCCGGTGCAAAACCTGCTAGGTCGGGTAAGAAAATTCAACAATAATAAAGTTTCCCGCCGGAGACTCAAACAACTCGCCAAAAAAAAAAAGAGTAATTACTGTGTTTAAAGCGTGGGCTGTACCAATTATCTAGTGTTTTTTTAATATCAATATAGCTCAAATTTACAATTAAATTAAAGGGCATTTAACCTCCTCACTGACCTCAATGTTGCTGCCATTCATATGCATGCGTCGGATCATGCTGCCCTGAGTGGTCACATCTGTCCAGTAGATCATCTGCTCTGCATAGTGGAAGTCCAGTGCCACTGCATTATTCAGACCCTGAAACAGAGGTAGTTACAGTATTAACAGATGTATGGAGCACTAACAATAAGAATGTCACCTTGTTGTGTTTCAGCAGGTCAAACTGAGCAGTGTGTCTCACCTGTTTTATAAGAGTGTAGTTGGATCCATCCAAATTGAGTTTTCTCAGGTAGTACCGGTTAGCAAAGATCAAGTAGGGCTCCACTTCTACACACAGATAACAGACAGAAAACATATGCTTCAGGACTGAACTGGTTATAAGCAACCAGCCAAATGCAAAACACACAAAAGCGTGCCTTACCCGATGTAGACTTGCAGATAGTGGGGTCGTTGGGGCTGAGTTCAAAGCCATCAACGCAGAGACAGTGGAAGCTGCCATGTGTGTTGATGCAGCGCTGAGAACAGGGGTAGGTGGTTGTGCACTCATCTATATCCACACATGTCTTCCCATCACGCTTCAGCTGGAAACCAGGATGACACCTGCACTGAAGGGCCAAAAGCACAGGAGAAATGTCAAAGTCTCACAGCCTGTGGGTTCTGGCACTTCTCACTTCTGAGCCTGGACCAATTATAAGGACCTGCCACCAGCCTGTCACAAAACCTATATCAGTAAACCTGATATGTGTGTTTTTCCTTTCACTAAAAGCCCAATTCCTGTGTAGAGTGGTACTAAAATCTCAACACTGACATGAAATCCAGTTGCTGCTGTCAAATAAGATGCATAAATAGCTATAAATCCAATCTGAGAGTACGGGTAAAAGATAAGCTGACATCTAATGTCTTTAGAACACCACCTTACCACACCAAGGTAAAAAACACTTCAACATTCATTACTAGTCAAAATCAGCTTGAACTGTCACTTCTCATAAGCACATCTGTGTTTTGTCTCGTACGTACAAACTTTACTCCTTTGTTATTATGTGCGATCTTGCAGAATATTAAGCCGGTATATGCACAAAGGAAGTAACGCACAGATGGAAAATCTGTGATGGTGAATTTATGTACGATTAAACAATGAATACTGACTCAATCTGCAATACTCTTAACAACTCAACCAGCATAAAGTGAATCCTTTTGTTGTACAAATTGTCCTTTACCATTTTGAAATGAAGCTCTGACCACAGCCTAAACATCACAGAGTTCACACAGAGTTCAAGCTGTTCTAAGACTGGCCTCCTACTTTCAAGAAAGGGAGCCAAAACATGTTTTTGTCTTACATAACTGCATGCCTGAAGTCAGCGGTTCCCGACCTTTTTGTTTCTGGTCCTCCCTAACTCACCATTCACAGCATACACCCCATTTGTCTGTGAGGTAACTGTGTACCTATTAGATGTATAATTTCTTGGCCAATTAAAATAAATTAGTTCACAAAGTTATTAGATTTGCTTTAGTTAAAAATGTGGGGGGAAAAGCATTAAAATCACCAATTAGAAGGCTTACCTTGAAGCCAATCTTGAGATCATCACAGAGCTGCGAGCAGCCACTCATCTTACTGTTGAGACACTCGTTGATGAAGCAGTTGAGTTCATCAGAACCGTCACCACAGTCATCATTGCGGTCACACAGCAGAGTCTCATTCAAACACTTGCCATTACGGCACATAAAGGCTGACTCATTACACGTCCTCTCTGAAATCATAGACAAATGGCCTGTTACATTAGTGTCACTCTGAAACAGGATGCAGCTAGGGCCTTTCTGCACGAAAACATTTCTTATATGATTCATACGGCAGAGAAATTAAAGTTATAAAGAGATATAATGGTGATTATAATCCCTACCCGAGTCAGTGCAGCGAGGGTTTTTGGGAGCTTCATCAGAGCGATCCTGACAATCAAACTCTCCGTCACACTCCCATTTCTTCTGGTTAAGGCAGCGGCCGTTGGCACAGCGGAACTCATCTGGGCCACATGTTGGGTATTCTACACCAGAAGTATGTATAAATATGTTTATCATTAATCTCACTTGGTGGTACAACAAAAATAATCACAAATCGCATCCTCTCACAACTTATTTTGTGGTCAGAATTTTCTAACCAACCACTCAGTCTTCCTGCATTTCTCTTCCAGGATCACAATCACACTCACCACATTCTGGGGATTCATCCGAGCCATCGGAGCAGTCAATGTCATGATCACAAACAAAGTGCTTGGGGATACACTGTCTGTTCTGGCACATGAACTCATTCTCCACATCACAAGTGCTGTTGGTGTACACTGGAAGTGGAAAAGAACACACTGCGGTTAATGGATGTGGAATTGGAGTGTTGTTTCTGGGGTTTTTATTTCTTCAATCACAACACAAAGTGGGCAGATTTTCCATGGAGTTATTTTGTAATTGTCCCACTCACTGCAGCCAGCCTTGACACTCTCATCAGCTCCATCAGGACAGTCCTTGTCTCCATCACATTTCCAGCGTTGAGGTACACACATGTGGGAGCCGGGACACTGAAAAGCCTCAGGACTGCAGGTCTTAGATTCTGTGACAACATTATGGGTTAAGTTACATGGTGATATAACATGAGGAAATTGTGCGAAGTCAAGTCAAATGCCTCTACTAGGCGTGGGAGAAAGTAGTTTCACATTGGCGAGCACAAGTAATATGTCACTTACTGCATTTCTGGTCCTCATCCGAACCATCACCACAGTCATCAGAGCCGTCACACACCCAGTGGGAGGAAATGCAGCGATGGTTCCCACATTCAAACTGAGTGGATGTACAAAATTTGTCTGCAAAGGATGGCAAAGAGAGCTCAGCATTTTGGAGACATTATTCAATTTACCCTAACCGTAAGTCATGTTTTTCCATGTGAAGTGGTAAGCCTAAAGAAAAATAGTCTGGTTTTTCTGGTATGCTTTGTGTTTTCAAGGGAAAATAAGGGTATTGGAGGACAACTTTGTAGCAGACTGACCGCAGTGTGTCTCATCCGCTCCATTCTCACAATCGTTCTCCTTATCACAGGTCCAGCTCATAGGAATGCAGCGACCACTGGGACAAGCAAAGAAGTTGACTGGACATTTAAGCTTCCTTTTATCTGAAAGACAACAGAAAAAAACATAATGTAAAATCTCTGATAATTTCAGACAAGCAAGCCAAAAGAATTTTAGAGGGGAAACAAAGCATCAAACCTGGGCAGTTTCTCTCATCTGAAAAGTCTCCACAGTCGTTGTTGCCGTCACACACCCATGAGGACAGATAGCACAGAGTTGTTTTCTCACAGCTCTGGAAGGACGCTCCTTTCACTCCCAGGCGGAAGAAACGGGAGCAATCAGTGGGTTCTGAGAATAATGGAAAAAGATTTTGAACACCAACTTTAAATAAATCGTAACTGATCCATTAACTTATTTTCCCATGTGAATCTCATTCTTGTTAAGCCAACTTTCCTCTTAAATAATTTCTTTCAAATCTTTATGTAAAGATTACTTACGGCAGTTCATTTCATCACCAGCATCCTCACAGTTGACCACCTGGTCACAGCGGCTGTAGTTGGAGATACAGCTTCCATCTTTGCACTGGAACTCTCCTACTTTGCACAGGGTCACTGCAGGATGCACAGGAGTTTTGTGAGTGTAAAGGAATTACACCCTCTATCAAATGCTTAATGATTTTTCAATCAGTTGAAGCAATAATATTGACATCAATGACTCACTGTTGCAGGGCAGTTCATCTGAGTGGTCACCGCAGTCATCCGTGCCATCACACCAGAACTGGTGGCCGATACAGCGGCCATTCATGCAGCGTCTGTAGCCTTTCTTGCAAATTCGATTGGCTGTGGAAGAACAGCAGTTGATTAGAGTTTGCTGAAGTGCAGAGTCCTTTTTCATATATTAGAAATATGGCCTTAATGTACTAATTTGCTTTTTTATAAATGAAACTGATAAGCTGTACTAAATATACTCTATTAAACATTTAAATTTCCCTCTAGACCTACGGTTAGCTCTAAATTTATATTTCTTTTCCCCCCACATAATTTTCGTCATTTTTTACTTGACTATTGTCACATATTAGCCCTCACTCTCCTCGAGATCCAATAATAATTTGTCTATTTGTGTGCACTTTGCTGCTTTGAATATGACCCTCTGCTAATTGCCTGCAAATAAATAATAAAATATGATGATGAATTATTCACTAACTAATAGTTAGTTAGACTTACCACAATAGGACTGCTTCTCATCAGACTTGTCCTTGCAGTGGGCCATGCCATCACAGGTGAGGCTGTAGTTGATACAGTCGCCATTTCCACACTCAAAGTCATCCACACTTCCACATGATATATTCAGTGCTGGAGAGGTAGAAACGTTTGAAATTCAGCAACATAACATTTTAACCAAGAGGAGGCTTTGTAAAAATGATTGAAGAACTTCTCCCTTACAAGAGCAGGTGCTGTCTTCCAGAAGTTGTCTGTCTCCACGGCAACTACAGTTGACCCGTCCATCAGATGTGGGCAGACACAGGTCTTGGCAACCTCCATTATTTGTTCGGCATGGTGAAAACTCACCTGAAGAATGTATAACACAAGTGTTAGTTAGGGTCATGATGTTATGTGTTATTTCCATGTGGACACTGCATGTTAAATGATTGACAGAAAGCCCTGCATAATGTAATGTATCTAATGATATGAAGTCAAAGAAAGTGTCAATGAAGCAGAAAGAGTAGTTAATAGTAGTTAACTATTTAGCTTGTCCATATGAGCAGTCTGTGGACGTTTTCGTTGATGATGTACAAGATAAGATTCTACAGTCGACAATGATAACATGATGGTGTTTAGCAGGCGTAATGTTTACCATGTTCACCATGTCAGAATAGTGTTAACATGCTAACATTTGACGATTAGCAATAAACACAACGTACAGCTTAGGCTGATGGGAATGTCATTAGTATCGCAGGTATTTTGTCATAAAATAAAGTTCTGGACAAGCAAAAATTTTGACCCGATGATGGCGCTAGAAGAAAAGTGACCAAAGTGATTACAGTTCATCCTGAGCAGGACATAGACATCTGTGTTAAATTTCATGGCAATCCATAAAATACTTGTATTTCAGACTGCCTGACAGACTCAAATGGCCATCCCTAGAGCCACAGAGAAAAACTCAGCCTTTTTAGAACATGGAAAAACAAGCCTTTATAAACTCCAATAACACTCGCTGGACTTATGTAATTGGGAGGAGCAATCTGTAGAAACTTGACTTGACAGTGAATAATACTTACAGCTGTTGGTGTCATTGGCTACAGCAACGATCCCCATTGGTTGCTGAGGAATGTCGGCCCGCAGCACTTTCATGTCTCCTCCTGTGTATTTGTCAGCTCTGAGGACGGCCCTCCTCACCCAGTCAGTCCAGAAGATGTAGTCTCCATAGACAGCCAGGCCGAATGGATGGACAGGCTCATTCTTCAACAAGACCTGAAGCAGGAAATTTTAGCCATCATTTCACAGAACACAGAAGTGTTGATGCAGTCTTCTTTATGACCGGGAAAAATTAAAGGGTCGTCTTACATAACGGCTGCTTCCATCATATTCGCAGCGTTCGATCTTGTCCAGCGTGGCGTCAGAGAAGTAGAGTTTCTCAGCACGGTGATCTATTGCCAAGCCATTGGGAGTTTTGATGTCACTGCCGATGATCACAAGCACATTGGCTCCATTCAAAGAGGCCCTCATGATGCTGGGAGCCTGCTCGTTCCAGTTGGTCCAGAACATGAGACTGTAGTGGGAACAAACACAGGACAAGCATAATGATGTGCAGTGGGAGCTTCCAAAATGTCTTAGTACAAAAGTTATGGTTGACTGAACTAAAATAAATCTGCTGTTCAAAAGAAAAATAGTATTGGAACTGGGCCCTGGTACAGTCCAGAACACAGAGTTTCAATATTAATGACTCACTCCTGACACTCGTCCAGTACAAAGGCTCTGGGGTGGTCTTCTCCAGACATAGTGACCACAGTGTTGCGGTTATAGGCCAAAGAGCGGCTCTGGTCTACAGTGTGGCGAGTGATGGTGGAGGTTGTGTAACTGGTCCAATAGAGTGTATCCCAACCACGGTGGTATGCCAGGCCCTCAACTGACCCTACATCTGTGGAACAGAGAAGGAGGAAGTTGGCACACGGTAAATATTTTGGACCCATGACGATAGTTTTTCTGACTGTAGCTCTTAAAAAGCAAAAAGCCTGAGAAAACCAAACTCTTTTCATTTCACGATAAAAATATCACCTCTCAGGGGTGTTAGTAGGAGCTTTAATGAGGACCATCAGTGAGAATTCAACAAATCGTTAATCACTGTCATAGTTTAACAAGTTGCTCCCATGGTTAACTCAGAGACTTTATTAAAGAGGCAGTGGTAAATGCTTTTAAGGTTATTCCCATCATCCCACATCAGTTCATGAATGAAAACACTATGAGGAAGAAAAGACAAGGTTAAAAAGAAAAGTGCAAAAGAAAGAGTAAAATGGAATCGGTGCCACATAAGGCAGAGTATGTGCCATCCCTGCTGTTCCTGGAGAGAGTTTAAAGAGTCTGTATCATCCTGTCATTTCATGGCTGGCTGCCTGCACATACAAATACAGCTCCCTGTGGACACTCTCATTCATGGTGACTTCTTGTTCTGGGAAGAAAACTACCTTTGGAACAACTTGAGGTCACTATAGGGACATAAGTCAGGGTGAAGAAGTCAGCCGTGAATGGCAAACATATCCATTGTCCTTTTGTCCTGTGAACGCCCCCACTCATAGCGCATTCAGTAGTAGTAATATTTTATCTGTGGTACCTACCCGACACACAACCTTATGGAAAAGGACACTGTACTGCCGTCTCACAAGCTCCAAGGTGTGCATCCATCTGTTCTTGGTCACACTAGCAACCACATTTATGACAACTGAACACTCCACACAACTGTTTGCTCTTGGCTAAAAGTCAATAATGCCCTTTTATAGATGTTTCAGGTGAGTGACGACGTGTCGTAATCAACCTTAATGCAGGACAATTTTAAGGCTAAATGCCTTATTAAGTAACCTAAAATGCAACTAAAAGACCAGTTTAGGGCTGAGCACAGAGTCATGCAAACAAAGCCACGTTTGTGTCAACGATCAGGCTGTACAAAACAGAAATGAGAAAAAGGTGTACTTGAGCAGCTAATTGCTAGGACTGAGGGAAGATCACACACACTGAACAGAGATGAATAAAGTAGGTTCAAGCCAGTATTATGTAATGAGAAACAGCACAGTCACCCCTCCCCTTGCCTAGATCAGCTCAGCCCCTGGTTACTGTGCAAACAGTGGGGAAAAGCTGTTGGGAAGACCATTGTCACTCAGAACAGAGCCTTTCAGACTATCACAGGAGCAGCATAGAAGTGACACCTGAGAATTACTAAGCTTTTGTTACTGTTCATTTGAAAATCATTAATTAGTTACTTGTTCCTTCAAAGCTTGAAGGTCATGTTAATTGTATAGTAACTTTTCTGCTGGTGAAGTCTAAAGGGTTGCAAATTGAGCTTCTAAATGGATAAGATGCCTCCTGCCGCGGTGACCACTTAGCATCAAGTAGCATTGACTGCTTTTAAAGTGGAATGTCTGTTAGCAACCACTGGGATGAATTTGTCCTCTGTATTGATTTTTTGAAACCAGGCAACACAGAGTAACTGTTGCACTGACATCTCTCCGGATTTGACCCAATCTGCTCTTCCTTGGATAATGAAGGACATGCTGATGCAGCCAAGGAAAAGCCAGTGTGCAAAGGACTGCTACTTAAGGTCATGTTTCTACTTTTTTTTCCTGAGTAAAACTGGATAACAGCACAAGAAAGAAGTCTTTCTGAGATTTTCAGATGAGAAGAGTGCCATATCTAATCATCTTTGATTAGTTACAATTTTTTTTCAACAGCTGGAAAACAGTGAGAACGACACAGAGGGAGAGGCACATTTTGAGAGGGACTCACCCTGAGCATGTGTGCCTCAAAAGGCAGTGGACTTAAACACTAGATTATCTCTGGGTACTTGAAATGAATGAATTCCAACTGCTACAAGTAAATATATGCTGTCTATTTTCTTTTCCTGCGAGAGCACATATTATGAATGTCAATGAAGAAGTCAACTGTCCGGTGCCATCTTAACTGCTTAACTAATTGCTATCATTATGAGAGTACTTAATGGAGTGTGGTCATACCTGTGATTAATACAATATAAGACATGAACTGGAGCCAACAGATGCATCACCCAGACACTGTGTGAACATGCTGTTCTGATACTCAACATTAACAGGCCATTAGATTAATTAGTAAATTGACTTTTATTGTGAATGCATGGAGACTTTGGGGCAGCAAGTAAACAGCAGTGGCCTTGGCCAGATGAACAGGGCAGATGAAGCTTTGATTAAGACCGTGGTGCCAATCTTGGACGGACTAATTCTAGTGACTGGCTTGGTGGGCCAAACCCTGGTCATCACCATTCTTACTGGCAGGAGGAGGAAAGAAAGTCAACCCCCGCATGGTACAGACACCCTGCTGCTGGCTCTGAGTGCTGCTGACCTGCTGCTGCTGCTCTGCCTGCCCTTCCACACATCTGCCATCACCCTGGGCTTCTGGCCTTTCGGCAGTTTCCTGTGCAAGGCCATCAGCTTCCTGGGTGTGGCATGCTCAGCTGCTTCAGTCTTTACCCTCGCCGCTTTGGCTGTGACACGTTACCTGACAGTGGTGCACCCCACCTGGGCATATCGTTCGAGAATGCACCGTCGCATAAAGCTGACAGTAGCTCTGCTCTGGGTCCCCGCCGCGGCCTTGGCAGCGCCGCAGTTTGCCTTCCGCACAGTTACCGCATCCAGCGCTGTGTACTGTTTTGCCTTCCTGTCTGACTTCAGCCAGCTGGTCTACAGCATCGCCCTATTCCTGTTCGGCTTCGCTTTACCACTGGCCATCATTGTAATGATGTATGCCAAGATCTACTGTTTTCTTCGACATGCACGGCTGCTGGGGAACGCTCCCCAGCTGGAGCGCTACCAGAGCCAGGTCACTCACACTTCAGCTCTCCTGGTCCTTGTTTTCACTCTCCTCTGGCTGCCCTCCTATGCCCTCATGTTCTCCTTCATTGGAGGAACCATAACAGGCTCACCTGGCTACAATATCATTGCCCTCCTAGCCAGACTGCTGGCTTCCTCAGTAGCAGTGGTAAACCCTGTCCTGTATGGGTTTATGTCTCAGAAGTTTAGACGAGACTTACTAGAGCTGGGGAGAGAACGCTGGGTATGGTGCAAAAGTTGTCTGATTGACTGCCCTCATGTGATGAGCAGGGACATGGTACAGCCCTTTGAGTTGGACACAACCTCAGAAAGAGGCCAAAACTGACTCTTGAGCTAAAAAGAAAACACTTCTACATCATTACTTACTTAATCTTGGACCTAGGGTAGGCAATATTGCTTAAGAAAAATATCATGAAATTAATTAATATATATGTAAATATTTATATATGTATGAAAATGTATGCAAGATTACATATATAGAACTAAGTGATGTTAAATGCAATTAACTTCATTCCATATTTATGTATTGAATCAGGTAAAACCTTTCATGAACTAAAAACCTAATTTTGTTTGTTTTTAAAAACAATTTGTGATATTGATGAGGTGGGGTGTTTGCTCAGCCCAAAGGATACTAAAATACAAAACCCCTGCCACAGACTGTTTAACCTGCTGCCATATGGCAAGTGATACAGAGGTATCCGCTACCGTACCACCAGACTACAACGCAGCTTCTTTCCTTTTTTTTTGGGTGTGTAGTATAAAGGGACTACAGCTGGTAATTCCCTGTACAACCCTGTATTGTACAGTGATACATAAATGAACCTTGAACACTGAACCTATAGAATGTAATAAAACAGTGACACAATTAAAAATATAATCACGTTATTATTCTACAAGTCAATATATGATTATATTGTTTTATTGCCTTAAGTCTTATCTGAAATTGATAACACTCCTCTAACCTCAGCAGTGTTAAATTCTCCATCAACTGGAATACATTTTGTCATTGGTGGATGAAAAACTGATGTGTAAAAACTGGCCATCATTTGTTGTCAGTATCTATTCAAAACCCTGATCTCAATGCAACATCAATAAACACACTAACCCCATGCACTTTAATTGTTTTCCTGTCTTTACTATTAAAGAATTAATGTTTTGAATATTGCTTGCTATGAACAGCTTTGGTCCAGGGCTTTTAAATGTGATGCTTTTCTGGATGGAGTTCAACAACCTACTCTTGAATCATTTAAAGAGAGTGGGATTTAAAAGACACTTCAGTGTTGAAACAAGCAAAAAGCACAGTGTGTGTGTGTGTTTGTCTGTGCAAGTGTGTCTTCAAGTGGCAGCCCTAAGTGATGTCAATCTCTGGTTGAGAAGCTGCAGCTGTGTGTAAATTACAGTGGATCCTCCTGGGTGCTGGTGTTGTCAAAATGCGAGATGATGGCTGTTTACAGTGTTGAGGAGATGAGGGACAACATTCAATTATTAATGGACAGGATAGAAGAAATAGTACCACAAGGCAACAGAGCTGAAATATATGTAGAGAGATGGAGTTGCGGAAAAGTTTAGGTGAATGCTTAGCAGCATTTTGTGGCTTTTCTGAGGTGTAGAAAAGAAATTACATGTGATTGATGACTCCATACTTACTGTCCACTACAATCTTGCGGTCTGTGCCATCGTCATTGATCTGCTGGATGTTGCCAAAGTGGATGTCGCTGAAGAAGATGCGGTTGGCTCCCTTCCCTCCACCACCATGATAGTCAAAGCTGAGGGCGATGACGTTCTTCATGTGGTCAGGGTCCTCAAAAGGCTTTATCGGCGCGTTGAGGTTTGTCTCATCAGACAGGTGGATGCTCTTCAGTATGGTACGCTCAGAGTAGAGCAGGTATCCGTCATAGTCGCGGCAACTGCGGTTGTCCTCTGCCAGCATGCCATGAGCACAGGCGCAGGTGTGCTCAGTGTTGCCACGGAAAAGACACAGCTGTTCACAGCCGCCGTTGTTGTCTTTGCAGACATTGGTGCCTGGGGAGAGTGTGACACGTTTATGAGGTGTGTTGTTAAACAAATAATGAGCCTGGTTAAACACAGCATTTCATCGATTCCTGGGGGGTGTTGATTAAGTTGGGTGGTAAAAGTTGTTTATCATTGTGTGTGTGAAGGCTTGTTTTGTATACATGTGAGGACCATCTGAAGGCAGGCAGCCCACTGGTCTTGTAAGAAAGGTTTTACCAAACTTCACAGCATAAAGGATTTTGGGGGGTTTGGGATTATGTTTAGGAGTGTGTGTGCTTTGTGTGTGTTCCTACCTTGCTGCCTGGCCCTGTTGAAAACCTTGATGTCTTTCAGCTGCACACCAATGCCAGTCCTGAGCTGCACAGCATCTGTAGCATTGTCTTTGTTGCCTCTCTTAATGGAGCCATTGGCATGAGTCCTAAACAAAAGACAACAAAACCGTTGAGTCAAATAACAGCATGATACAATATGAAATTTTCCACATGACTTAAAAGCTGTCATAAATTAACAAGTATAACTACATAATGGAAAAAGATGGTTCAATAAACAAATTAATTAACTACTGAATGGACCTGTCACTCCAATAGATGTATTCCTCGAAGACAGACACAGCAAACATGTCCATGTTGTTGTTGGCCAGCACCAGCTCCCTGTTCTCTCCGGTCTCCAGGTTGATACGCTCAATCTTGTCCGTTCTGGCATCGCACCAATAAAGCAAACCCTCCTGTGGGACAAAACAGAAATAAAATAGTGTTGATTATTCAGGAAAGGTCACATTTTCAAAATTAAAATCAAACCAAAGAGGTTTTCAGGAGACTGGCTTGCTGGTACACTCATTCATAAACTCATAGAAGTAATAGAAATCATTCTAATGCCCCTTTTAGCTTGTTTGCCACAGCACCTAATGTTTTACTTCACTGTAGGATTTATAGGTGGGATTTTAGATGATCAGCATTAGCATATATATAAGCTACGTATATCTGTCAGATAAGGTAATATGGGGGACTGGCAGAATTTACACAGAATCATTTAAAACTATAATTGAGGCAACATTAAGTAGAGTTAATTACATATTAAAATTTAAATTAATTTTAAGAAACCACAGGGCAACAAATGAACCATTACTATAATTTAATCAGTAAAAATATATAAAAATAATATGAATAAATCTCTTTGCATAAAGAAAAAGCTGACCAATGTACCAGTCTCTGGAAAACTCACAGTATATTTGACATAGACAAACATAGGAAGGAAAAGGAAATATATGATTTTCTGTGTTTCACACCTCGTAGTCGATGGAGATTCCATTAGGCCAACTGATGCTTACATTGACCAGGACCAACCTCCCTGTGCCATCCAATCTAGAGCGCTCAATACGAGGGTACTGACCCCACTCAGTCCAGAACAGATACCTGCACACAGGGACACAGACACACACACACACAAGAGGCTTTAAAAGTGCATTTTACAAATGTAGTAGCATGGTTTAAACTACATTGGAAGTGCAGTACCTAAAGGCAGCAGTATTACAGAAGGCAGAATTTAACTGTTGGCAATAAGCCTTACCCTTTAACTGGGTGGACAGTGATGGCTCTAGGTTTGTCCAGGCCCTGGGAAATTACTACATAGCGGAAGGAGCCATTCAGCCTGGCCACCTCGATCACGTCAAAGCCCTGGTCAGTCCAGTAAATATTTCCTATAAAAAAACACAGATTCAAATCAGCTACATGCTCATTTATCTATTACAAGTAGAATTAAAATATGATTTTAAATCTGTTATGACTAGACCTGCTATCCAGTCAACGGTGATGCCCTCCACCCTGCCAATGCCGTTGGTGACCACATCTTCTCTCCATGTCTGGTCTCTCTTAGCCCTGCTGATGGTGCTCAGGCCCATGTCCACCCAGTAGATGGTGTCATTCTCTGAAAACAAAAAGACCTTTTGTGTCAGCCTATAACTACTCACTTTACTGAGATAACGACAGCTTTAAAATGTCACTCAAGTGAGGCCATCTAGTAACTGACGTCCGTCAGTGTCACTCACCAGCGTGGAAGTCGATGCCGACGGCCAAGGAGGTGCCAGACACTGGCACCAAGGCGTCAGATTTGTCTGCCGGGTCCAGTGGAATTCCTCTGATTCCCTCATGAACAGAGTAAAGCAGGAAAGAGCCCATACCTGCTCAGAGACAGGACAATACATTTTTGTTTTTAGGACACGCACTGCATTCCTACTGTATGTGTGACTGTAGCTCTGAAGCAGTCTCACCTTCACAGGACTGCTGTCCCGTCTTCAGGCTGTATCCAGCAGTGCACATGCAGGCCCTGGTTGTTGGTGAGGTAGGCAGACAAAGCTGGGAACAGTCTCCATTGTTGTTACTGCAGAGGTTGATACCCGCTAAAGGAAAAGGAAAAGATCAGTGAGGCCCAAAAAGTAAGAAAAATATTTTTATTTCCTAGTTTTATGTCAAATAAGGCACTAAATTGGTGTGTTTTATCTCCACCTCAAAACATGAGGCTCAAGTGAATTTGATATAAACTTTTCCAAATTATATAGAATTACTGTTTGACTAACTTCTGACATAAACATAAGCAGTAACATTTTTATTACCTTTCTGCACATCCTCATCATAGATCCTCATGTGCATCATAGGGGAGGTATTGTTTCGCAAAACCTTCCAGTTTCCTCCATCATTCTTGTCACATGTTCCTATCTGGTCAGTTCCCTGGTCTGCCCACCAAAGCTTGTCTCCTACAGTGAGGGAAATGGATTCATATATTCGTATCTTATTCTTTTGAGATATTGATGTCTTTTAAAATATAAACGGTAATATGTTATAACTATTGACTTTCAGATCAGGATTTGAATACAAAGAGGATAAATTTGAAGTATCTCCTTTTTCATCTTACCCATAATAGCCAGGGCTGTAGCCTTGGTAAGTTTGCCTCTAGCACCTTCCAGGATCTCCAGTTTAGTTCCATCTAGCTGACAGTGGTTAATGGTGCTGTTTCCTGAGCTGATCCAGTACAGCTGCTCTTTTTCATAGTCAATAGAGAGGCCTGAGTGGAAATAATAATGATGCTATTATAGATATAAATCATAACATAACATGCTTAATCTCTGCTTTCACCCTGTAGAGTTAAACAGAGATTGAGTATTATTTTGCAGTCAGTTATTCTTGGCAAGAGAGGTACATCTGCTCACCTACTGGTCCTTTTTGATTGGTGAAAAGTGTGGTGTGGTTGCTACCATCCATGTTAGCCATGCTTATGTTGTCCCCATCAGTCCAGTACAGCTTCCTTAAGGAGGGAAATGCATGTTATAAGACATGGAGAGGGAGCTGAAATCTCTTAGAGATTAGAGACTTAGTATAGAGACTTGGACATTGAGTGAAATGCAAAACAGAGAAAGAGCATCACAGAGTATTAAGATCTCAAACTGAATGCAGGCCTAACTGACTGGAAAGAAGACTCACCCCAGTAGAGGATGCAGCACCAGACAGTGGGGCTTGTCTAAGCCCTGGATGACAGCATTCTTGAAAGATCCATCCAGCCTGGCCACATTGATCTGCTTCTTATTGGCATCATAGCTGGTCCAGAAGAGGTTTCTGGATACCCAGTCTACTGCCAGCCCGTGAGCATTGGGAAGGTCTGTGAAATGTTAGGACCACAATGGAAAATGTTTTATTTTCAGACAGATACAGAAAGATTTAACTAAAATCTGAAATAAAAACAAAGAATGAAAAAAGAAATAGGAATGACACATTTTCTTGGAATCGTTCTTACCAGCAGACACAACAGTCTCCACCCCTGTGCCATTAATGAAAGCCCTCTTGATTGTCTGTGTTCGGACATCTGACCAGTAGATGCGATGCTCCACAGCGTCATAGTCCACCACTGTCACGTTGTCAATATCCGGCACAGTGAAGGAGATGATGTAGTTGTAGTAGGGGTTGTCAATGTCTACACCCCGGATCTCGATCTGACGAGCATATAGAAGGAACTTCCGGGACTCTGGGAAAAAAAAAAAACAATGAAAAGAAAACACTGAGCATACGAAAGACTTTCATCAGTTCTATTGCATTTTTATAAATGATTAAGTTATCTATAAATGGAGGGATGAAAAAAGATAAGAAAACCAAATGCATACAGAATAAGTTAGTTGCTTAACTAACATCAGTTTTTCACATGTGCAAGTCCAATATTCCAAATCCACTTTTGTCCTATCAATATTCATTCATTAATACATTGTGATTATGGTTAGTTAAGTTTAGGCTTCTCATTGTAGTAGCCAAACAATCAAAGGGTGGAGCTAGCTGGATCCCAGGGGACAGTGACACAAGAGAGTCAAAATGACCAGTCAGTAACATGTTGCCCTTGTCAGGACTCAATTACCTCCTGGGAGATGGGAGGTGGAGACTACCAATGATCCCTCTATATAAAAAAATTCATACCTCATTTTAACTGGTAGTTTATGTGGTGTGTTAGAGTTCAAAGTTTGGCTGGCACTTCAAAATCATTTGTCCTGCATCAGACACCCTTTATTTCAATTATCTTTACACAGCTGAGATTAGGACTGTGCTGTAGAATGTGCAATACACACATTCACAAATCCCCACAGCTACCCCTCAAAACCATCATGAAACCCACTCATGAAATCACATAGCAATAAATGAAGACCTCAGCGCATCACTTGTGACAGCCTTTTATATGAAATGAAATGGAAATGAGTGAAGAAGGCCGTGTGGCACAAACAGAGGAGATGTAATCAGATCTTCTGTCATGAGAGATGACAGCTAATGACATTGATGTCAAGTTCGGGGGCTGAGCACGCCGTAGCAATCATGACAGTCGTGAGAAAAGATTCCTGCAAACAAAGAGCCTGTTTCTTGCTCCTTGACGAGGTGGATTTTTTATGAAAGCGCTGAGTGTACACACTAGGTCTGAGTATTTTTAGTGAGAAAAAAAAAAGTCCTTAGGAGCGTGTGTGTTTGTGAGTAACAGTCTTTACCTTTGCAGGTGCGTTTGTCAGGTTGCAGCTTCATGAGGTGAGGGCAGGCACAGGAGAAGGTCTGGTTGAAGTTGATGAGACAGAGGTGGGAGCAAGGGCTTTTACCATCACTGGTGGCACACGGGTTAGGAGCTGAAAGAAAGAACAAGTCAGAGGAAATGGAAGAGAGAAAGACCCACAAAAAGACAGAGGAGATGTGGTATGTGAAAGATGCACAGAGAGGGAGAGTATTTCTTTTAGGGCTCACAATGTGTTCTGCAGATTACTGGTCATATATTTACAAAAAGCATCTCCAAAAAATTCACAAAAATCTTATACAATCTAGTGTCAGACTAAGCCACATGTTTAATGCTGTTTCCAAAGTATCACAGTCAAGTCATTTTAATGGACCTCTCAATCGATGGACCCTCAAGGAAAGTGAGAGTGTCTACCAGACATTGTCAACACAGCTTGTTGCCTCATCACTGTCATGGGCATTCGTTGCAGCTGTCAATCAACAATTCTGTGAGATCTCTCTTTTCCTGCCTCCAATTACAGGACCCAGTGCCTCTCTGTTTCCCATACACCCTTGGGATCAACACGGCCATTGGCTACTAAACATCAAGGTGACAGTTCAATGTGACAGAATACTGCAAAATACTTAAGATCATCTTGTCAATCATGTGTGTGTGTCTGTGAGATCAACACATGACATTTAAGTCACAGGAGGAGGGTTTTATTTCCTACCCAGCCGGTGGGAAATGCCAAACACTGAGGCGACTTTTTGATCAACGAGGCAGCAGGAGGTGTCCAAATTGCTGCTGGTGTGAGGAGACAACATGTCTCACAGCGGTAAAAGGTCAGCTGTCTTTGGAGAATGAGAGTCGTGAATCAATACGGTCAAAGAAGGAACTGTGAGCTTGTTGCCACTCTCCTTTGAGTTAAGCCTAAATCAGTCAGACTTGCCAACAGGCAGGGGTAAATATGAGATATGGGGTCTTTATCTTTGTGAGTGTTTATGTGTACGTGCCTGGCATGCAACCTACCCTGGGGTTGTCTCGACGGGTGATAGACCTGCAAGTCGAAGGGCTGTGTGTTGGTGCGCTGGACTACAGTAACGTTGTGTCCTGTCCATTTGTTGGCTTTGGCTAGAGTGTTAGTCCTCCAGTCAGTCCAGTAGACCTCGCCTCCATACATGGTGACAGCAAAGGGGTGGGACAAATACTCATGACCCCGCAACACTTCAATCAGCCCAGAGCCGTCGTACATTGCAGAGTAGATAGCATCTGACCTGGAGAGGTATTAAGGCAGAGATTAAGGCAGGGATAACATGTGCATCAGTTTAAGTATATGCATGATGCTAGATGAGTCTGTACTTTTTATGCAGTTTTACATAAGCAAAGCACATCTGCATGTTTATTAAAAAATTAATAACGGCAAGCAAGGAGAAAAAAGACTGAGCGAATTGGTGATGTAATGAGTGAGTGGGTGGATGCAGTGCAATGGGAGCACTCTGTATATTCAGACTAGTGGCAAATCCTACCTGGCATCAATCCAGACAATGCGTCTTTCCATGTAGTCCACAGTGAGTCCGTTGGGCCAGCCACCACTGCCTGTTTCCCTGTGAATGGTACGTCTGCCTTCACCACTCATCGATGCTGCTTCAATTCTGGGCAGACTGGCATCCCAGTCTGTCCAAAATAGAATACTGCCGACAGAAAATAAAACAATATGTGTAAAGCGTTGTCACGTGAGAACATATCAGTTTCACAGAAAATAGGAGGAATATATTATAATTTTATTGGAAATGTCCATTTTCTGAAAGAAGATTATAGATCTGAATTGCTAGATCTGTGCTTTTTACCCATCTCGAGGGTCTAGTGCGATGGCCCTTGGGTGCTCCACTTCCCCAGCCAGCAGGGTGGTTCTCATGGTCCCATCCAGTTTGGCCACCTCAATCTGGTCCAGGTTGCTCTCCACCCAATAGATGTTTCCTGCTATCCAGTCCACAGCCAGGCCCTCTGGAGTAGCCAGTCCATACTGGATCACCACCTCAAAACTGGTCAGGGCTGAATGGGACAGAGAGAGAAAAAGGGAAAGCTAGGATGGTATTTGTTTCTTTATTATGTATTTGACAACTCAAAAGCAGAAAAAGGGACCAATATTGTAATTTTGTAGTAAGTAATGTCTGTGATTTTAAATAGAAAAATAGTTGTTGTAATTAAGCTAATTTAGTGTAATAGCTTGGCTCTGCTTTCACTGAAGAGAGCAAAACTCCAGCCAGCACATATGGCTCATTGCAAAAAAAAAAAAAAAAAGAACCCTGATAAACAACGAATTGTTTTGGATTCTTTACTCTTGTGGAATCTGTCAGTGCACTGCTGCTGTGTCCGTTAATGTGGCTTTGACCAGTGCTATCTTCCCAACCCCACTGCCCCACTTCTAAGAAAACAAACATCCAACAACAGATCCCCTGCTCTTTTTATGATTTCCCAGAAACGGGCTCTCATGAAGTACAAACCAAACTGTGTGATCATTTCTGGCTGTGGACGATAAGACAAGTTCTTCACAAGGCCTTCCAGTAGTAATTAGAGAGAGAAGGACAAGCCTTCTCCACAGTTTGCTTAAAGGAATGCTGGAGTTACGGTTGCCTTTCTGTGTGTATGTGTGGGTAGTATGCCAACAACTTAGGAGATTCTGAAACAGCTTCAGTAACAAGCAGCAGGGGCTGATCTATGAGTTGGTCACAATGTCTCTGCTCAGGAGCCCTATTTTGATGGTGAAGTTGAAGGGCTGGGAACTGTAACTGCAGTGTGTTGTGCCTCCTACGCTACATCAGTGTTCTGGCTGCAGTCACGCACAGCGAGTACTAAGACAAATGGGAAGAGACAAAGCCTTCCGTGTGCCCCCTAAGTGCTGTGCTGGGAACACAACCTTGATTGGCAAGGAAACCTGGGGTTTTGGAGCAGGAAAGGCCGGCCATGACCTGGGAGATTTATTCAGGGTCACAGACCACCACTGCTGACCACAGACTCTTTTTAAAAACAATTTGCTCTGAGAAATTATGGTGCATTTGTGCTCAGCGGAAGTTAATTTCCGAGAAATGCTCAGTCAAAAGCATAAATATGATTTGGTATCTCAGAGGGAACAATCCACTTTACCATTTTTATTTTACTTACACAAAGATGACCCTGAAAAATGAACATATTACTATGTAAATTAGACTGTTCTTTGTGGCAATTCATTCCACCACCCCATTTATCTTTCTGCTTAATCTAAAATTACTGAAAGCTGTAGCTAACTGGCAGCCTCACCTCCATTTTCAGACAGTTTCCCACGGTAGATCTTGTCTTCCACGACATCAGTCCAGTACAGGGTGCTCTCGTTGAGGTGGAAGTCCAAGGCGATGGTGTTCCTCAGGCCTGGTACCAGCACACTGAACTCCCCCTTATGAAGCTCAATCCGTCTGATCTCATGGCGGTTGGAGAAGATGATGAAAGGTTTGAAGGGATCTGAAGGCAAAGAAGTTGTACCCGCCGAAGTGTTAGAGGTTCAACACAATAAATCTCATCTCAAAGCACAGATTTACGAAACCCCCTTGTTGGTCTTGGATCAAATTCTGCCACAGCTGTCTCTGTGATATCTCCCCTCCATCTATATATAAAAAACTCAATAACTGAAGGAGTTTGCTGCTCATTTTCTGAAGAAAAATTATACAGTAGAATCAGTATTGTAGTGCTTCTTCAGCACATGAAAATACTTTTGCTCTCAATCTGAAGCCAAAAACAAATTCTTCAGTTTGTAGGAGAAAATAAACTCTTTATGCCAAAAGGGCCCTGCTTTTTATTACCAGTGCTTTTGCAACTCTCCATGTCAGACTCCAGCTCCCAGCCGTCATAGCAGGAGCACTTGACGCTGGATTTCTCTTGCTCGCACTTCTGGCTACATTTGAGGTGTTTGGCACAGAAGCTCTGGATCTGGCAGGTCTTGTTGTCGGCTCCCAGCTCCATGCCCAGGGGACAAGAACACATGAAGCCTTCCCCAGGAATGATGCTGCAGTTGTGGCTACAACCACCGTTGTCCAACGCACACAAGTCTGCAGGCAAGAAACAGAGATTAAAGGGGTTGGAACTATATCTAAGACAGAGTTGGAAGGTTTTTGGTGTGTGTGAAGAATGTTTTACCACAGAGTTTCTCGTCAGAGCCATCCGGACAATCATCAGTGCCATCACACAGCTTCTCAGCAGGCAGACAGATGGAGTCATTGGTAGCACACATGTGGTGAGACAACTTGCACACCAACGCCTCGCAGTTGTCCTCATCCGAGTTGTCCTCACAGTCACTGTCACCATCACACACCCAGGCCTTGCTGATGCAGCGAGCTGTCCAGATCACAAGATGTTAATTCTCAGCTTGTGTCATTTTAACAGCAGCATTTTTAACAGCAAAAGTTCAGACCACTAATCATTTGATCTCAAATAAATCATCGGCGATCAGTGGATTTGCTCAGGAAGGGAAAGTGAATTCAACTGACATGCAAATTTAAGCTGCCGACCTATCGCAAATCATCAAGACAGTCCTGACCTTTAAGGGAATGGAGAGAACTGGAGAGTCCAAAATGGAGGAAGCTTGTAGTATCCAATTTTATGCAAGCAACGGTAATAACTTTCCTCATTGCCACAAATTAAACTAGCAACAAAGAGCAACCACCACATGATGGATACCCAAATAAATTGCCAGGTGTCACTTTCTGGTGTGACCAGGCACTTATTTGTTCTTACCTGTTAGAGAATAAGACCCTACTTGTACTAACACAAAGACATTGCATCTTTAGCTGACATTGTCAAAAAAGTTAAATCACTCTTAAATTCTGGTACTTAAGCCAGCTGAAAACATCCTCACCAGAGTCTCTGCAGCTAAACTTGACTGCTGGGTCACACATGTGGGTCACACCCTCGCAGTTACTCTCATCACTCAGGTCCATACAGTCTGTGTCCCCGTCACAGCGCCAGCGCATGGGAATGCACAGGCCATCCATCCGGCACTGGAACTCATCTACATGGCAGCCGCCTGGAGGACGGGTAGCTGGAGAGAAAACAGCACGACAAAGTGTGATAGTTAGCCAAGAAAAAAGATGAAGTGTGCAGTTTAGCCAATGTCAGAGAAGCAATAAAACTCCAGTAGAAGTCAGCAACTGAAAAATAACTGGACTGGAATCACAACCAGCAAACATGTGCACAGACCACACATACAAAAACTGAGAGGAGAAAGAATAGGCCATTCTATTCATTAATTAATGTGTAGGTACACTGGGATGCTGGGTTAACAACCTGACACTGAGCCAAGTTAAACAACAATGACACACACAGCTCACTGACTGATGTCACAGACAGATTAAAGGCACCAGTGGAGAGGTGGCACAATGACATCCCCTCATAGCAAAGGTCAGCTCTTGGCACTGCTAAAGCAGGAAATAGGCCCGGGGACCTTTCAGCACAGGACTACAATTTACAGGACGAGAAGGCGATAGTATGGCTTTTTTATTTCAGCTAATGACTTCCAGACGGTAAGCCAAGAGAGCCCACAAACACACTCACAAGCAGACACACACACACACAGAGAGTACAGATTGCTCATTAGACCAACAGGTCACGCAGGGCCCCATTTTTGCATGCCGGGACTTGACAGCGGTTGGCTGTGTTTCTGCACGGATCAAACAGTACATACAACATCAGAACACACACAGTGTACAGGAGCGGATGTTTCTAGGCAGACCAACTACTGAAGAAAGAGTGCGACACTCACTGTTACAAACAGTGGATAACCAGCAAAACTCAACGTTCCAAATCAGCCCAACATGGCCTTCAGCTATTTTAAACGCAATACATGTAAATTCATATCACTGTAGCCAAGTCAAAACATCTGTGCCATTTGCACAACTCCAAAGAGTTTAATTGTTATCTAACCACAAAACATAATCACATCCTGAACAGAGCAACAGAGAGGATTTGCTGTAAATGATAAGTGGAAGCCAAAGGGCAGGCAGGGGCATGCAGAGCAGAGGAACCAGGACAGGGAGGAGGGTGATCCCATCCTCATTATAACAACCGCTTTACAACTGCAAACAGCAACACATAAACATAGTGAAATACAATACATGCCATTGTGATGAGAGCTTTAACTGGCAGAAGTACAAATAAAATCCCTTAAAAAGCAGTGCTATTTCAGTTTGCCAACCACAGTATCGTTTCCTTACCCTGGTTTGTACAGTTGGCGTGAGTCTCGTCACTGTAGTCTCCACAGTCATTGTCGCCGTCACAGGTCCAGTATTCTGGGATGCAGCGGCCACTGTTACATTTAAACTGGACACTGGAGCAGGAATGGCTGCAACCAGCTTCATCACTGTTATCCCCACAGTCATTGTCTGTACATGAGCACACACAAGATTTTAAGATTTAAGTCACTGGATTTTTTTTAAATACAGCTTCATGAGAGGTGAAGGTAGTCTCATAAGATGATTACCGTTGTCACACCGCCAGTTGATGTTGATGCAGCGTCCATTGGCGCAGGTGAACTGGGTCAGAGGGAAGCAGGTTGGGTAGGCTGAAGAGCAGTCAAGAGAAAATACAAAAATAAATTGTAAGCATACTACATGTCTCAAACTAAACTATGTGCCATTTAAGAAAAATTAACAATATGAAGATGCGGTTAAGACTCACCACAGGAGTCTGGTTCATCTGAGCGGTCTCCACAGTCGTCATCCAGGTCACATGTCCAGGAGATGGGGATGCAGCGCCCACTGGCACAAGGGTACTGGTTTGGTGGGCATGTGCGAGCTGGCGAGGGAACAAGGTGTAAAACAGTTAAATGCGGTAAAGGTCCTCCTTCTTCTTCTAATATGCCGGACTCAACATCCAAGCTTGCAATATTTCATCACTTTAAAAAAAAGACATCCTCAAAGATATAAAAAAGATTACAACCTAATTTTCCAAATTTGTTTGCTACAAGAATTACTTAAAATCACTTGTAGCCCCAAAACAGCACACTCCTTTCATCTTAATTAGGTTAAAGACAGTTTGTAATCCCCTTCAATTTATTTGAGACACTAAGAACGCCCTTACAAAAGCAAATGTTGTTAGCCAAGGACCATCACTGTGTTTCAGCCCATTATCATTGATGCTGTAAATCAATACATCCTCCTGGACTGTTGGTAAAAATCCTGCTTGCATCTGCCCCACTAATTGTAACTAAATTAACTCCATGCTAACAGATCCCAATATGTCTGGTTTAGTTGCCTCCCCAAAGTTTCACTAGTCCAGTGTTTCTCTCTCACTTTTCATTTCTTTCTTAACCTCAATATAGATGCAAAAAACACCAATATAAAATATATATATGAGATCTATATACACATAAACCGTCATCACCTAAGAACAATAAAAATCCCTTGCTGCAGATCATGAATAAAACCATACAGTGTTGTACTGTATATGCATTTGCCCAAGCTGCTACACAGGTAAGACAATCAAATCCTGTATCTTACAAATCAAAAGATAAAAGAAAAACTGTAATGCTCTCAAAATTAAAAAGAACAGCTTTGTGCATACCTGAGCAGGTGGTGTTAGATTCATCTTCATCATTGCCACAGTCATTGTCGCCATCACACAGCCATCGCAGGGGGATACAGCGGTTGTTCTGGCATTTGAAACGGTCAGCTGGGCAAGTGTGCTGGTCTGGGGGAAAAAAATAAAGCATACATCAACATTTCACATTTAAAACTAAATTAAATAAACTATTTTGTATTTTTTTTTTTAAAACACCATCTGCCTGGTATATTAACGGTTTCTGTGTTTGATATACTTTTCAACTTGCAAAATAATCCTAAAATAATCCATGTTTCAAACCTTCAAGTATGTCACTTTAAATGAAGTATAAGAAAGAGAAGAATATCCAAGACAAATATGAGTCCCTGGTTGTTACTATCGCCTGATGAGAAGAAAGCTGGCCAGTGAAATTACAGCCACATTACACTGCATGGAAAGAGACAATCTTGGAAACTGTAGTTTGCGCTCTGTCGGTTCGCGTTAGCTAAGACCCTTAAACAGTACTTTTTGTTTATCTGTGTGTTGCTGTGTAACCATGACAATGACGTGGCAGACTTACGGCAGAGCTCAGGGGCCTCATCGCTGTTGTCCAGACAATCGTTGTCCCCGTCACACTTCCAGCGCTCTTGGATGCAGCGGTTGTTCTTGCAGGCAAACTCCCCGGGCTGGCACTGGGGCGGGGGCACGTAGGAGGGGTTGGCTGGAGATGAGATCAGGGGTAGGAGCAGAAACAGATGGGCCATTGAGACAAGGGCTGAGCACCAAAACAAAACAAAGCTTTTTGGTGTGTAGGTCAGCTTTCATCTCTGTTAAAGCTGCAAAAATATTGGTGGAGGCTTTCTAAAACTTCTCTCCAGATTTGGCAAAGACAGCGTATAGTATAGCTTGCAAATGGAAAGTACAGCTTAGAATTCTCTAACAGCCTACACTCCTACAGAGTAATGCACTTTCCATAACCTTCCACATGGATCTTTGGTAAAACCGTTCAAATGGTAAGGCTGCTAAGTACCTCTGCAGGTTACATTATCGACGTCAAGGATTTGATCGTCAGCACAGCCACAGGACCTGCCATCAGGAATAGCAAGGCACAGACTGCTACAGCCACCATTGTTAACTCGACACACATTGGAGCCTAAGTGAAAAGAGAAACCAAGAAGAATATTATGCTCATATTTTACTTATTAGCAAGTCATAAAGTAAGAATGAATGAAAGTAGAAGGGAGATATACCTTGCTGCTGGTGTGCATCATACACTCTGATCTCAAAGATCGGTGGCCTCTCGTTGCGGAGTAGGGTCACAGTCTTAGTGATCTGGTCCAGTTTGTAGATGCTGCCGCCTCGGTATTCATTCCAGAAAAGAAATTGTTTGTAATGACATAAGCCGAAGGCATGGTTAAGCTCCTGCCCCTCATACACCACCTGTTAATGCAGGAAAGAGACGGGGGTTGGATCTCCAAATATTACCAACAACATTACCAGTTTTCCAACAAGCTGATGGTATGACCATAATGTTGCATGATGTGGAGTAGTATCTCTTTTATCATCTGTAAATGCACAAATCCACAAATAGATTTCCTGAGCATTACCAACCTTTCGCTCAGTGGTGTTGAGGTAAACCAACTCAATACGGTCGTAGTAAGCATCCACCCAGTACAAGATGCCCTGGGGAATGTCCAGACTCAAGCCATTAGGCCACAGGACTGTCTTGCTGGTCAGGAAGACTTGATGATTGGAACCATCCATCCAAGCTTTCTTGATCTTCCCCCTGTTGCTCTCTGTGGGGTCCTCCTCCCAGTCAGTCCAGTACATCCATCTGGGAGACAAGACAAGGTGTTCAATATTAATGTGAGATAAAACATTTATGTGTGAGTTAGAGCTGTTAAAAATGTCACTTCGAGTTAAGATGCTATTTAATGGAACATCCCACTCCAAAAAACCCAAAAGAGGGAATATTCAAAAACCCCTTGAAAACTCACTAGCTCCCACACACACACCAATGAGTTAAAACAAACATCTACAGTGCAGGCATCCCACACGGTTGCAAGAAATAAGCCCTCATTAACAACTTCAACATTTATGAACATGAACATGAATTTAAGAAAAGAACTCCAATTAAAATAACAATACCCTCCCCTCCAGTGTCTCACCCATGCTGGGGGTCCACCACAATTGCACGAGGGTGGCTCATCTTGCCCTCAATGAGTGTCTTGCGGGTTTGAGAAGCCTTCTCCAGCCTGGCAACGCTGATAGTCTTCTTAGGCCCATCATCTGTCCAGTAGAGATTACCTCCCATCCAGTCTACTGCTATCCCCTCTACTGTGTGAATACCTGAGATAAGCAAAGAAAGCCAGTGTGAAAAAGAAACTATTAGCTTGGCAATTCAGGATGAATATCACGAGAATAAAGTAAAAATGATATGGAATAACCTGAATGAATTCTTTTCCTCCCTAAATTCTTTATAGCAGCCAGGATTTAGTTAAAGAGCAAAAAAAAATTCCAGAACCCTGTGCAAAGCTATCATTTCATTCTTACCTTCCTTTAGTATGGTGTCTCTCTCTGTGCCATCTATCTTCTGTCGGCCAATAATGTAGCTGGTTGCATCAGCAAAGTAGATGAATTCACTAGCTGCATGAAAATCCAGAGCTCGGGGGTTCATTAAGTTCTCAATGGGAATCATGTACTCATCAGGCACCTTAGCATTCATGTCCATGCCCCTGATGATTCCAGGACGGCCCTTACCGTACACCAGAAACAACTCATGGTCTGGTTCTGTGAAAGAAGAAAAAAGAAAAAATCTCAATAAATAAAAGTCTTTTTATTACTTTTGTCAGCGATTGTATAACCACCATTACTTCATTGCCATCATCAATCATCACTGCGGAAACTAATGAGAAGAGATTCATTTTTATCAAATTAAAATTTTCTCTCAGTCTTGATACTCACTCTTGCAGGATTTGCCATCACTGCCAAGGCTGAATCCAGAGCGACAACGGCAGGTACGGGTCTTGTGGCTGTTGCTCAGCAGACAGATATCAGAGCAACCTCCAGCTTTCCCAAACTGATCCAGGGCACATGCATGGCTGCGCACTAAGCGAGGAGAGACAGAACAGTCATGAAATGGTAACTGTTATCAAGTGACATGAAAAAGATGAGTTAGAAGTCAAGCTAGGCTGTGCCTTCTTGAGTACCTTGAGGTTGGCGGCGCTGGTGGTACACGTGCAGTGCAGCTCCCCTGTCTACCCGCGTCACCACCTGGAAGTCAGAGCTGTTGAAGCGGTTCACCCGGATCACACTGGTCTTGGGGTTGAGGTTGCCTTCGTCTGAGTTGGTGGCGTACAGGTAGTTCTCGAACACAGTCAGCCCGTATAGGTGCTCGATCTGAAATACATTGAGACAACAAAGCAGCAAAATTAAAAAGTTGCCTTGGGTTTGCTTCTGAAAATGTTGACATTCTTAGTAAAAGAGCTCATGGTGCATGACTAATGGCTTGCGTGGTATGTTTGTGCGCCCATTTTTATCTTGAACGCTGCCGGGTAAAATTCTGCATGATGAGACTTTCCTAACAATCTATTTATCTGTGTAAAATGGAGACAGACAAACATAGGCTCAGACAGAGACAGGGCAGAGAGATAAAGAGAGAGAGTTTGTGTAAACTTGGCACAGGGCAGCATAATGGCTCCACTTCCCATCTGCTGTTAAACAGAGAGAGGTTTTACTTTTATAAGGGTCTATTCTGTGCAGCTCTCCTCTACTGTCAAAAAGATGTATGGGTTATGATCATATTACCTCCCCCACCTCTCACACACACCACCACCACCACCGTCCTCCCACCACTGCAGCCCTGATTTCATTAAGATCATTACTCCACTATAAGTTTGAGCCAAGCTTCGCTAGGGCCAGACTAATATGTTTAGAGAAGCACAAGCCAGGAAAATCACACACTCTTTAAGTAATATCAATCAAGGCAATAAAGGACTTATCCCCAGGAGAGGCAGGCTCTATTTGCCTAGATACACAGGAGACAACTGGTAAACAGAGACTGCATTGAAAGATGATGAAATTAAAATCAATGATGATGAAGATTTGGAAAACAGATGTTTTGCGTTATCAAAGGGAAGACTGCAAAGTCAATAGGGACTCTTTGCTATTGCTATTTAAGTCTATAGCTTCTTCTTCTCTCTGTATGTTTGGGTGTAGTTGGTATCTTTTGTGCGTACACCCATCCAACCATCCGTCAAACCTCACCAGCAGGCCCTGGATGATGGTGTGTCGGTTCTTGCCCTCATAGTCGACCACTTCGATATAGTCCAGGTAGGCGTCAGCCCAGTACACCATCCGGTTGACCAGGTCCAGTGTGATACCATGGGGGAAGACAATCTTGCTGTCCACCAGCTTAGTGCGGTTCTGACCATCCATGTCACAGCGCTCCACCCTCGGAGTCGATCCATAGTCTGTGAAGAACACTTTGCTGTAGCAGAAGAGGAGAAGCAAAAAGGAAGGAGAGTTTCAGTAAAGTTAGAAAAGGGAATTTCATTAACAAGCGGAAATTATGACTTAAAAAATTGGATGACTGCACTTCGACCTCATGTATTAATTTGACTTGACATTACCTGCCTGACTTTGGATCTTTTCAATGGGGTAAGTGGGAAACCGGGCATGCTAGCCATAATAGATTAAGATTAGATTAAATAGATCATAAGATTGCGATGTTTATAGCAAATTCTGCAATATCCGTTGCCTTCCCTTTGACACACAGCTGCGCTTGCTCACCGGAGCAGCTCCAGTCTCATTGCATGTCTGTAGCATAGTAACTTTCATTGTTGATAGGCCTTTACTTGTGACATGCAACCAATCAAATGTAGTAGGTGGGACATTGAGTGAGACTACAGAATACTGACTATAGACAGACTACGGCTACATCAGAATCAAAGTAGCACATTTTAAGTGTATTTAACTCTACCCCCCTTTTTTTTGCTGATCTGAAAAATTAACTCATTGATGACTTAAACGCCTTCCTACAATCTGAACTGAGAGTTCTGGGATCTGTTGCACCCATAATTGTGAGGCGTCAAAAATTTATTTATAGGACAATAAATAAAATAGAGAAGTGATACTTTGGGAAAAGGAACTACACCAGATACCAGCTTGTCAGCACCAGGAACCTGAAACAGCCACAAGCAAGTGTTTATATGGCACAGAAGTAGCTGTCTTGGTTTCCAGGAGGAAGTGCTTTGATTTTTGACTGCCTGCTTGGTCAGCATGTCGTCTCATCATAAGACAGCATTTTCCTTTCCAGTGTTGCTAAAACAGTACTCAAGGTAACGTTAGGTCAAGAAGAGTGGAGGGAAGTACTGACCCCATGGCTGGGTCCAAGGCGATGCCTTTAGGGTTGTACAGTTCTTGGTCCAGCAGGGTCACACATGTCTGGCCGTTCTTATTGCAGACAAACACCCGGTCATCCACGTCATCCACAAAGTAGAAGTTTCCGGTCAGCCAGTCAATAGCCATCTGCTCCACATCTGAGGGATGCAGAGGGGAGAAGAGGAGAGCAGAGAGGAGGAGAACAGAACCATTAAAAAAGCAGAGCCTCGTGAGAGTACAGTCATAACTCTTGGTCATATACCAGCCTCCTTTCAAAACCTCTCATTTTATGATGCCCTGACCCTCTCCTCAAGAGTACCCACACTCTTGAAAAACAAAATAATAGTGCTGAATTAATGAGCTTCTGGCGTCTACTGGGTCCAACAGGTTGTCCATTACCAACACTCCACTTGTCTTTGATTGAGGTGAGCAGGGCATGGGGGAGGGAAAGAAACACAAAAAGTGGGAGATAAAGAGTAAGAGGTGAAGGCCTGCACTTTCTAAGCTGAACTCCTTTTAGTGGACTTGAGCAAAGCAAAGTTTTACTAGCACTACTTTTACTCATTGTGCCCATTGTGCCTGCATAGGAACCACATTTACTTGCCGATTGGTTAACCACACACACTACAACAACTTCATTCACAAAATACTGGGTGCCACTATCAATATTAGGACAAGGGGGGTTACTTGTGATGCTTATTAATGTACAAAAAAATATCAGCTTTCCAACTAGTTTTCAAAGAGATAAATTAGATCACTCACACTCACACACACACACCAACCCAGCACACACACACACACTTATGTTTTGATGATGGTAGTGAACAGCACTTTCATGACATTACTGCATAATCCTCCATAGGTGTTCAACACGGTTAAGATCTGGTGACTCTGAAAGCCAGAACATATGATTAATTTTTATAAGCATCAAACCATTCAATGACCCCTGGTGCCATCTATGGAAGCATCTGCATTTGGTTCATCCCTCATTTATTCTGTACATGTCAGGAGGGGATTTTAAAAGACTTTCTTCATTGCTGTGCAGAAACATGACATTTGAAGCTCTAGCAACCTAGAAAGAGGAAGCTTTGCAGATGGAGATTTATTTCAGTTGTACCCCCAGCATTGAGGGGCTGGGGGTATCACTGGGTAGCACTGGAATATTTCTCACTCTAGAGAACACTGTCCTGCATGAGACTGGATGCAGAAATCCCAGACTACAAGGAGACCCAGCTGTGAGAAGGGGAGTGGGGGGCGTCAAGATACATACAGCCTTGTGTTTTTACAGCTGCTACACTTCTTTTCAAATCAGATCACTGTATCCACAAATGCACACAGGGTCACTACTCACACATACAGTATCAAAGTGACCACACTTGTCTTTCCAGTTAATCCAAGGGACAACTTTGATGTTGGGGTACACAAGTGGGGTATAACACCATTGATAGTGATCAGTAAGCACGTCTCAGGGCTTTAACCATTCATAAAGAAGAAATCTGCACTGGAGCCACCAACAATGACAACCATGCCGCTCAAAGACAGCCACAGCTAGTTCCACAACAGAGCGTACACACATCTGGGCCCAATGTAGAACCCCCTACCCCACCTACCAAACATACATAGAGCTTCAAAAGGCCTGCCCCACATGAGACTTACAGCACACTTGGTGCTATAATATAAACAGAGTTGAGGATAAAATACCATGAAGGATGAGCTCGTGGCAGTGGTTGGGATAGAAAGACTGAAAGATACTGATGGTGAAATTAATTTACTAACAGTTCTAGTGCACTTCCAAGCTTGAAATAATTTATTGACATTCAACAAAGGTAGTGGCCTTCTGCATCTAAAAAGGGAGGTTACAATAAATACATGAGATAATAAAAAATAAAAAAGGAGGGAGGGAGGGAGTAAAAACCAGTCCAAGATGTTTCATAAACATCAGAACCAAGATTCTGACAAGCAGGAAAGTTTGTCATGGAGTTAAGAGGGATAGTGATAGTCCCATTGGTATCAGCTCCTAAACCATACTCCTCTAAAGAAATCCAGCTGGAAGCCTGGCTTCACAAGGCATTGATTAGACTCATATACAGAATAGAGAACCAGTTGTGCAACACAGTGAGTATTGCGTTGTGTAACAGCCTACAACTAGTGGAACCCCTTAACCCCAGAGCCAGTCTGTTGATGTCCTTACACATTCAGCTTCTGGTAAGTGGAAAGTTTGCTGGGAAATGAACCCACACCTTTCTCCTCATCCAACCACCCTGCCCTCCCAACCCCTTTTCACTTCCTGCCCCTTAACACCTACCAGCTCACACTGCTCTGAGGAAACATTTCACAAACTGAGGGGGTCTTACGGGAAACAACAAACATGCTTTCCACTCAAATACCATAGGTATTTACATACAGGGCCACAGCCTATTTAGCTCTTCAAACTAGTCACACGCCGGCGCCTAGACTCAGGAACAACGCCACAAAATTTGTACTTGAATGTTATTTCCTCTATTCGCATTTCAGAGCAAGTATTACTTTAGTTACATGTTAGTGCAAAGCACAAAATAAACATCATCATGCTGCTGCCATAATCCCCATGTGCCAAGAAGATCCTATTAATCTATGCAAAACCTCCTCTTTGACCTCTCGAGAGCACAGTTTTAGAGTTTAGCGTTTATGATTTTCCATAAGGATCTGACATATGACCGCTTTTTAAGAGGCTATAATTCCTAACAGTGATGCCACTGGCAAATCCCCATCAGTTGCAAGTGGGCTGATTGGCTGCACAGAAGACCTTATGACACAGGTACCGTGACATTCCGTGACCAAAAAAACCAAACAAATCAGGATAAGAAATGATGGGCAAAAAGAATAGACGTGCTATTTTGATGCAGGTGATAGCTGAGAGAATAATGTAGTACAGTGCAAGCCTCAACTAGATGCACATAAATATCTAGTAAAAAAACAACATCAAAAGAATGGAAGTCTGTTTTATTTGCAATGAGACAGGATGCCTTACGCAATTTTTTATCCCCAAGAAAATATACATATAATGATATAATTTATATCAAGTCTTGGAACATACACAAAGACCTTCTGTGCACTGATTTGTCCTGAAAAAAAGGCTTTAAGAACAAAGGGTAGGAAGAGAGAGGAAGGAGGACTGAACGACGGACAGAGGAAAATGGGGAGAAGCACTGGTCCCTGCTGTGGAGTTCCGCTCAGAGGGTGGAGAGGATGGGATGGCAGACTCTGCTCCCCTTTTATCTTCCCAGTAAGAATCGCACATGCAGACAGAGCAGGCCACATCTGGAACCCTCGTCTACTTATCTGGCCTGCTCTTGGAGGCTCCCAGAAGCTATAAATCACCCTGTTTGTGTGAATCCTGTTCCAGACCCCCCCTCTCTGCCTCCACAGTTTCATTCATATCCATCTAATGCCAATCCCCAGGTCTGCCCACCATACTTTTAGAGGTGCACCTGAGCCCTGCTTGTTATAAAATACTGTATGGTGCAGATAAAGAGCCCACATTGGCACTAATGATAGGAAATTGTTTTGAAAAAGCAAGTACACCTTCAAGAAAATCATAAGCAAATGGGTTAATCAAAAGCAAAAGAGGTCTCACAAGTCAAGCTTAAATAACATTTTAAAGAAAACGACCACAAGGGAAATCATACAGTATATGCAGCAAATGGCCTTTTGATTCAGCCGAGATGCACAAAATTAGGGTTTTTGCTCTGTTATCGTCGCTGAAAGCCCAGACTGATTTAACATAGAAACGTGGAGTCAGCCAAAGTGCAAAAAGAGACTCTTGTCTGTTCGAGTGTTTGCTTCCTGAGTGACTTTGAACAGCCAAACCCCACCAACAGACATGACTGGACCCACAGTGTCAGGGTTTTGTAGTGGAAGCGAGCCACCTTACTATCATCCTAATACATTTTTATAAAATTAAACATTAACGTTTGGGGGAAACACCATATTTTTAATGTGTGTGGCTATTTTTGTTTAAAGTAACAAGACGTGATGCAACAAGATATAGGTGGCTTACCACCGCTGCTAAACAACCCTTACTGCATATCACACCACAGAGCCAGATCCACAGATAACATGTCTCAGACACGGCTCATCTTGCCTTGCTCATTGTGTGAGCACTGCAGAGCCATTAAATTTAATAGAAAATCAATCGCCTAATTGTCTTATTCCAAACTGCACTTTCTGATATCAACCTTAGATTAGATAAAACTTAAGTGCTAGTTTTACTGTAAATAGGTTATTGCAGTATCAAGACAGATAAGATACAGCCGGGAATAGAAATAAAAAGTAATCAAGACAAGACAATAAGCAACTGTAACACTTAGCTGTACATGGGTAGAAAGCATTTTATATTCTAAGGTGTACACAAATGTGTACAGTTGTAGCCAATGTGTGAAAAATCTCAATTCATAAAAGGTAATATGTCACTAGGTAATGGGTGCATGAGTTGAAGGTATTTGGGTCGATGTGTGTGTGTGTGTGTCTCTGAGCCTCAGTTATGAGCGTGTTAAAGTGACCTGACTGGACAGGACATGAGACGGCCAGAGGAATGTAAGGGCTGCTCAGGCTGACATAACCCAACAAAGGAATGTAAATACCATCTGCATGACCACTCATATACACACACACAGACACACACACACACACACCCCTCCAAGGTACCGCAAATCACTACCTTCTCTCTCTCTCCCTCTCATTTTATCATTCCCTTGTCGCCTTTACGTCAATCTTTCTCTCAGAGTCTTTTCTCACTTCCACCCCACGCCCCCATTTACTCCTCAGACCACTTAACAGAGCGGTGAATCAAAACGCCACAGTGGCAAGGAAACACAATGAGCGCAAGGTGGGATATGGGCCACTCATGAGAGTGCAGTGAATCAACTGGAAAAACCCCATTTTAGGACGCCGGGGTTCACTGAGCCTCCAAGCCTCAGCTCTGCCCCGGCTGTCGGCAGTGACAGCTGTTACACAAGCTTCATTAGAAGTGGATATGAGCCAAGGCACTTCAAATCACGTCGCAGGTTCCTCATCCCACATTTCAGGGTCTACACACCCGGCTTTCTCCACTTGTTTTCTTCACGTCTGTCGTTCCAATGCCTGAGGCCAATTCTCAAGGGAACGCTTTCCCACACGCACGTACATATGCACACATGCACAAACCCACACCCTCGCTTTTATGTTTTGTCTACATTTCTGCCCCTATTCTTAGGGAGTAACGGCTCAAGCCTGGCGAATAAAAACAAACCCTGTCAGGCTCGTAATCAGAGATAAATCATGTCAGCATTATATGAAGTCTCTCAAAGGGAAGTGTTCAGATGGTGTATATGTTAGTCTGTGTGTGTCTGTCTGTCTGGGTGTTGCGAAAGAGATGAGCGTCTGCGAGTCAAGACAATACAATAGAAGTGACCTGTCAGTTCCACACAACACACAGACATGCACGGAACACCATTCAGAACAAAATGTACAGTACTTAGGAGGACTTATGAAGGCAGAGAAGACTTTTGGGAGAACACCTAATGCCAAATATCATTTTTTTTTAAATATCAATGATCAGCGGAGGTGGGATACAACCTATTACATTCAAATGCATCTAACAACAGCAGCAGGGAAATAGCCAGGCAATGTACATAAATCAAGCCATACAGTAGGATACTGTCTTCCTGTCACAAAATAAGAAAACTAACGCCTGAAGGCATACTAGCAGTCTTATATGTATCATATCACTGTAAGTAAGCTACACACATATTGCCTTGTATGGGATGATTTAGTGGTGTGTCAGGGGGCCCCTGTTCTTCAAAGACAAACCTTTTGAAAAAATAAAGCTGGACTCAGCATTTTCACTTGGCACTTTTATGCTGGTATGAGCAGCTTTCTGAGACGAGGCCATATTGCTTCACATCTTACATTTGTCTGAGCTAGCAAATGCAAAGTTGACCATTTGATTCCTGAGGCAAAGTACGGAAATTTCACACAGTGTGAGCTGACAACTGGAACTAATTACCTGAGTGCTGCTTGCGTGCTCTTATGCAAGGCATTCATCTCTCCTTCACTGGCAGTCTACAACTAACCTGTCATGCCCTCGGTGTACCTGACAACATTTTCTGTAGGAATATTGTGTCAGCAGAAAATACCATTCCTAGAAACAAAAGCATATTCATTTTCTACTACAGTCAGGTGAGGTTTCTCTCACTTTTGTCAATGAAAGTACTACTCACGGTGCAGGCTGAGGGAGATGTTTATGGTGCGGATGTTAGTGACAGACTTGAGGTCAGGGATGCTGGCGCACTTCAGGTGGGTGGCGGCAGGGGTTTCACCCACATCTATCCAGCAGACAGTCTCCTCTGCATAGATGAAGTCCATAGCCATGGTCTGCTTGGTGGCAATGGAGGGTAGGCGGGACGTAGAGCCACTAAGGGAGGTGCATCGGATGTCATGGAGGTTAGCAATCAACAGCATAGGCAGACGGTCCACCGGCTCTGGGAAAGGTGATCGGGACAGCAGTGTAGAGGAAGGGAGGGGAAGCAAGCAGAACAAGAGGACAGAATGAGGGAGAGGGGGAATAAGGAGAAGAGATATGGGGAAGAGATATGTGGCGGAGATGGAGAGGAGTCAAAGAGAGTCCAAAAAAGAAACAAATCAACTGATTAACTGCATCCTATTTTTGTGTACGTGTTCTTACCATTTTTGGCTTTGCAGGAGCGGTTGTCTGGCTGCAGCAGGTAGCCCTCCACACAGCTGCAGGTGTAGGAGCCTTCATTGTTTGAGCACGTCTGGCTGCATGTCCCATACACATTGCACTCATTGAAATCTACAGGAGAATAACCCAATGTATTACTTATTTACAACTTATGGTATTGGGTATACGCAGGTACTACATTTTTCAGCGCTAGGTAACAAAAAGCAAAAGGTTACTACCCAACACTGGAACACGCATTCATCTTCTACCTTGAGGCAGGTGGTTTGATAAAAAATTCTTATCTTCTCTACATGCTGCCCCACGCAAATTCCAGACAGTAAGCAGAAAGTCAGAGTAATCAGATGATTTTATGAATTTTACTTTGCCAGGCTAGAATAAATCTGCCAAATCACCCACTCACCTTTACATGTCTTTCCATCTGCACTGACCTCGTAGCCGTTGCTACAGTAGCACTGAGGCCCATCATGAGTCACAGCACAGTGAAACTGGCACCCATGGGAGGCACAGTCTGGTGCTCGTTCTGAAGCAGAGAAAAACAGAGAGATGCAAAGAACATTAAATTCTGTTGTGGTTATTAACATTGCAGGACGAGGGGGCTCTTGAGAGGCCTCAATTTAGAGGTCAAATAAATTCTAGATAACAATGGAGGCTTAATGAAGTCTGTTTAAGTAATTGCCTCCTTGATCAGGTTTGTGTGCAGATCATATTTCCAATTGTTATCCTAATCCCAACGCAATCTTCAGAGAAACATATTGTCATATCCTATCTAACCTCCACTGGGAGATTAGATCAGGCGGATTGTGGGTGTATGATCGTGTGTGAGAGAAAGCGTGGGGGTTGCACACGTGCATGCATGTGTATTCCACTATGCATGTGACAGACGAGGTGATTTGAATGTGCACATGTTGGAGGGGCCTCTTCTTTCCCACCCCCAGAGGGAACTCAAGGACACATCCTTTTGGCAGAAAATGAAAGAGGGGCATCCGCACATCCCTTTATCATGCTATCTATAGGGTGTGTGTGTGTGTGTTCATGCAGATGTGTGTGTCTAGGCTAGGAGATAAATGGGGTAGTGTGTCTACCATAGATTGAAATGATGTTTAAGATAGTGGCACACATCTGATACAAAACAAATGACAGTTTCTATTAGCTTTAAACCTCAAATAAAGAGTGTTGTGACACTCTTGAACTCAGGCTGATAAAATATTTCATTACTTGGATCCTGTGTGCATCATCCACCAAGTACAGGCCTGTGACCCACACTGGGTGGGTTCTGTCCCAGAGTTCAATAAACCAGTGTTTGAAGCCACAGAGATCAACTCAAGGAGGAAATAAGTAAAGTAGTAGTAGTATTAGTAGCAAAGGGACAGATATTATCGTGATCAACTCTCATTTATTCAACAATATTCTCTGTCTCTCTGTCTGTCTGTCTCTCTGTCCCCTTGTCCTCTCTGTCTGTCTCTCTGTGTCTCCTCTGTCTGTCCTCTCTGTCTGTCTGTCTCACACACGTTTCTTAATCTCTGAATTTACGCTGACATGAAATATGACACGTCATGCTGTAGTCCTACATCATAACAACCTCTGGCTACTCTTTGAAGCTCCGGGACAGTGGTGGACTGGATCAACGGGACAGTGGTGGACTGGATCAACGTGGAAGGCCAAAGCGTTCAAATAACATACCAACACTAACACACCCCATACTGATGTAGAGAGCTAAACTTTACTCAAAACTTGAGTGTACCTGTTGAGAAACATTCCCATTTAATCATTTACCAAGTGTAAACACTGATATAACAACACTGTAAATAAGTAAAAAGTGAAAAAAGGGCTTCTACATTTACCTCAATGTCCAACAAAAAAAAAAAATTGTTGAAATGTCATGGACACACTATGCTACAGTAGCTAGTGATAGTATGGCTGTGAAGAGTGCAGATTGGACCAGTGAAGGGCCCTTATTATATAAAGCCTGTGGCACTCTGGGCGACAATGAACCTTTTGTTGTGGCCCTGCTGAAAGGAAGAGTCCCCCAGCAAACACTGTGGCCCATATCGAATCCATTCACCGAGCCTCACACTGTGAGAGACCATAGGGGACAGTGCTAAGAACACCCACAAAATGAACCTCTGTCCGGGGTCATTTTGTTCCATTTTGTACCTGAGTGTCTAGCAATGGGTGGGCAACATGGACAAAATTAATATTGCTCTTTTTATTCAATTTCAATTCAATTCAATTCAATTCAATTCAATTTTATTTGTAAAGCGCCAATTCATAACAGCAGTTATCTCAGGAACTTTTCAAATAGAGCAGGTTAGAACCGAACTCCTTTTAACATTTACAGGAGAACCAAACAGTACCACCATGAGCAAGCACTTGGCAAACGGGGGCAAGGAAAAACTGCCTTTTAACAGACAGAAACCTAGGACAGACCCTTCGGCTCTAGGTGGGTGGTCATCTGCCTTGACCATCACAACATTATCTCAATATCAACCTGCGATCATACAAAGTATTCAAATCACAAAGTAAATTCAAATTAATTCGTTTTGAGAAAAACAAAATCCTATAATTAAAAAAACAAACAAAAAAACAATTATAATTTATTTTAATTAATTGATTAGCTGAATAAAAAATAACTAATACTTTTTGGTTGAACTTTTTATTCGATTAGACGTTTGATATGCAGAAATAATATGCTAATGCTCATCTTATTTATGTCCCAGCCCCACTTCTATCCGTAGCTCCCAATATATATATATATATATATATATATATAAATAAATATAAAATTATGTTTTTTTTCCTTTGTGAGAGTCGAAAATGTTCCTGGAATGTGAATCTGGAAATTATTTTGCTCTATTTAAACTCAGAGAGCATTTGTATGTAACTCACTTTGTATAATAGCAGGGAGAGCAGAGGGGTGGAGAGAAGAACAGAAAGCAACAGGAGAGCAGAAGAAATGAGAAAGAGGGGGCAGAAGAAGAAGGGAGGGCAAACAGAGGTGGGAACGAGTGCAGAAAAGGGCTTAAGGATATGGAGTGGTTAGAAAGTTCCAGCTCCGAGCAAACAAGCAACAGCAGAGTGTCAGACGTTTGACCAGGGGTTAATGAACGAACCAAACAAATCACACAGTGACACACTGGAGGCCTTCAGTCCTAAACAAGCATGCCAAAGCCATTGATCCTGTTACTGCATGGATGGCAACCCTCAATTTCACTCATCTATAGCTCTTTAAAGGAAAGCAGGGAGTGAGAGTATAAGGCTGCTTGCCAAAAGGACAACTACACTGAAGACATCTTACATTTCTACACTTGTATGCACAGTTGAACAGACATCAACAAATCAGGGTAGCAGACTACTGCTGATGAAATATGATGCATGTATGATAATGACAGCACAAGTTTCAGAGGTATCCCATTGAGGTATGTGGCCATAAGACCCTGCTGATATGTGTAATATGAAAATGTGTCTGGAACTACTAAGACAGAAGCCGGGTTGGTGTTGGAGTCACGGCCCTGGTTACACAACAAATTGAACAAACTGCCTCAATTGAATGATTTCATAAACCACGTCCCTTAAAATGATTTGCTCATCTATCCATCAACTGGCTGCTTAATAAATAATTTTCCTTTTTAGAAAATCTAAACTCAAATTAACAAAGCATCTCTCTGTTTCTACACCCAGTGGTCCTGACTGAAAGCAAAAATTGAACCAAACAGTGTATAAACAGGCTACTCCAGTGTGCGACATTTTAAAGAGAGGTAATTCCCAGGGCATTCCTACCTTTGTGCTCTCACTGTCTGGAAACAAGTCTACACATGCCCCTGTCCTCTACCTGCAGCTGACAGGAACCTACTGTTTTCCTACACAGATCCATCAAATTATCTGATTTCTACGTGTTGAACTGAATGCTTCGTACAGAATTTTGTTAGTTTTGTATGGATATGCATAGCTTTCACACAATTTATTTTAATTTAATACTATGAAGAACTTGGACAAATACCAATTAGAGGCATTTAAGTTTAGCAGATCACCATGATTGGTTAAACACAAAATCAGGCACTACCCAAACAATCAATCTGCTTAATTCTGTGACACTACTTTGTGGTTTAATGGTGCATTCAATCATAAGATGCTGGATAGGTTGGTTAGTAAATGCTACATTACTGAAAAGCGAGGATTGTTGAGTATGGTAAATCAGACTTAAAGGAGATAATGATGTGTATATCCAGGTATGAGGGCATGCATAGGAGAGGGATAGGCAGGAAGCCACAGCAGTTGTGAGCATGAAAGTGTATTTATTGGCACCTGTTTGAAGCTGCATAGTCTAAGGGGGCAAAGTAACCATATGCAAACAGAAGCAGGGCAGCAGCTTGAGTAATGAGCAAACAGTAGCTACCGTAGTTCCAAACAGTGGCGGCATGCTGCTCAGACGCTTAAATCTCAGCTCACACAAATGTACAAACACACAGAGTACACAGACTGTGGTACAAAACATTCCCAAACAGACATGACAGGTTAACTGGTCTAAGAAGATCAATATTCCTACTTTCTTTAATCTGCAGCCCACTATGAGTTAAGAAATACACAACAGCTTGACAACACTATAGTGTCTCTACATGCAGTGATGGGTAACAATTAGCAATAAAACAGGTCTTGTCATGCAGGACAACTCCGACAGCAGCCAATAAACTCATTTAGGTCACGACCCACTTCATGAATAAAGATGGAAATGTGGTCTTTCCACAGGCAGCCTCAAGTAGCCTATGACCGATGCTCATTTCACAGTTAGTGGGACATGAAGGACAATGAAAGACCACTGCATGCATAAACAATAGCGTTGGGCCACTACAATAATCAGGGTTTCCTTTGAGACAGCAAGGAAAAGGGAAAAGCTCTCAAGAGTACTGTCATGACCCCATTTTCTCTTCCCTATCAATCAGTCACTTCTGAGGAAGGCAGGTCTAAGGCCTTGCCCCCCCAAGAGAGGCCTCATCACCCACAAAATGACAGAGAAAGGACAAACGCAGACTACAGACTGATGAATAGACTCAACTTTCACCCATATGACAGAAAAGCAGCATAACTGCCAATTGTCTGTAAAGGCTACATTTTGCTAAAAAGCTTTTTAAATATAGGCCTGGAATTTTACTTGGAGGATGGCAAAGAGAAGTTATAAAAGCAAACGCGAGACTCAAGCATCACTGGTTTGGATCACTGAACTACATTGGAAAACATTCTCAACATATGCCTTTTATATGCTCTTGAGCAAGGCACCTCTTTTATATGTGTGAGACTATGTGTTTATCGCTCTATTTAATTTTTTTTACAATCAAAGTAGATTCCTAAAGGGCAACAACACCCTATTCTGCTAGAACTCTCCTCCTTAAGCAATCTGAAAAAAGATTATTCAGAGATTAACCCTAGTTAATAGTCTGCCTAATCAGGAATGTGCGGGTGTGGTCAGATTTGATTAACTGCAGTGTCACCGCGGCAACAAGCTAACCCTAAGTGTCATCCCATTCTGATTCGTCAACAGTTACATTCTGATTGGTGCGACATCTTCCTTTTCCAGAAGAGCACAAACAAAACACAAAAAATGTTTTAGGTGTTTTACAGGAAGATACGTTTTTTTCTTTGGTTTTGCTTATCTGAACCCTGCATCAACCTCCAATCTCAGTATCACTGAGTTCACCTGGTTACTACCTTGCTATCATTCCTGTACAGAAACCACACCAGCTAATCCCACACACTATGAAAATCCTGGGGAAATTTATTTCAGTGAGATAAAATTCCTGCCTAACCTACCTTGCTACACTCCCCTTTCTAACCACTCTTGTCAACAACTTTGGCAGAATTACTTGGACACACTGACTGACAAAGTGTGCTTTCAGACATCAGCACCCAGGTATACTTTGCACAACCCGGCAGTTTGTACAAGCAAACACTAGGATGCTTGTGAAAGGCCAGGCCTTTCCCTGAAAAGAGGGGAGCTTGCAAACAGCAATGCCAAAAGTTCTGGACACACTGCTGGTGTGTTTGTGTGTGGGGTAGTGGGTGTGTTTGGGTGTGTATTTGCAGGAATTTGACTGTGTGAGTGTGTGTTTGTGTGCACATGTGAGTGCATGACAAGCCCATGAACATGTAGGTGTGTGTATAAGTGTAGGTGTGTGTTGTTTAGGGCCTTACTGAGGACAGATGGAGTTGTGTCCTCAGGGACAGGCGGTGCATGTTGTGATTGGATGACATCATCGCTGTGTTGTGTAAAGGCTTGTCTAGCAGTGATGACCAGTATGTGGGATACTTACACTCTCACCCACTCTGTACAACTGTCCAATTCATCAGCTCAACAGTGCTCCTGCTCTTCTGAACAAAGCTTATCTCTGACTAATTCACTACAACTTTTTACTCTAATAACATTCAGTATTTAGCTACAAAACGGTACTCCAATATAAAGACTCTTTAGCACAGACATATTGTGTAAGAGGTAGAGATATAACATTTCAAGAAATAATACAAATATAATAGAAAAACTGGCATTAAAAGCTGCAACTGATACAAAAATAAAAAGGCATTCAACACAATGATTAGTTAAAGACAGAGAGAGAGTTAAAAACCTAAGTAACCTCAAATATCTACAATGACACATATTTACCATTACATATAGCGGAATAGACAATAGAAGCTTTGGTTACTTAAAATACTTAAAAATAATAAAGTCATCTAAGATTACGGACATTGAGTACTTCGCAGACCAACCTGGTTCCAGGACTTCCACTGGTCCACTAAGACTTTAGTGTTGATTGTAAATATTTGATTAAGTGATTTCATATTTCAGGAACGGGATACTGATACCGATACTGATACTAGCACGTTGCATTACTATAACAACAAGTAAAATGGAGAGACTGACACACAGGTGTACACAGCAGAAATTAAAAGCATCCCAAGATGAGTTATTACATTTAATAAACAGGCAGAGCTTTGGACAGCTATATCTTCCTCGCTGAATACTGGGGCAATCCTCTGTAGGCAGCCAGTGTTTGCTTCTTTGTCTACTATAACAAAGACAGACACTATGGACCCAATATGTTCCATCTCTCATTCTTCTATCGCCTCTAATTAATAGTTGAGGATTTGATGGGATTCTTCTTCGCTGGCATCTGGGCCGAATGCTCATCATTCCCGGAGGGATTGGGGAAACTGCCTCATAGCTGATCTGATTGATAAATTAATGACTTTTTTCCCCAGAAAGATAAATTCCATTGTAATTGCACAAGCCAGAGCAGGCCGGCTCATTAAAGGGCCTAATAGAGATTATCGGATAGAGATTATAGGTTTGGATGGGAAGACAAGGAGATGCTAGGAAGGAGAAGCTGGCTGTTGATTTTTGACCCACAAAAAGGCTGACACTCGTCTCTGTGCGACAGAGGAGATGGAGAAAATGATGATGCTATCTGTTCTGAGTGTGGTGTGCAGAAAATGGAATTTAGCATTAGGTAGTAACGCTTCTATGCGTTTATTACCTCTGCAGTGAGGCCCCTCATCCCAGCCATCGGTGCAGTCGGGGACTCCATCACACACTTTGCTCATATGGATACACACATCCGGGTCCAGGCAGCCATGCTCATTGACAGGACACTGGTTGACCCTGTTGTGTGAGCCTGGAAAACAAGCAAAAAACATTTAAGAAAACACAGCAGTACCAGGAAGACAGAGAGAGTCAATCTCCAACAAATAACGTCTATGCAGTGGTAAAATCAATCTGTTTAAAATGCAAACACATATACGCTTGTTAGTGTTAAAAGAAATGCACACATCATTTATTTAAAATGAGTGCATTTGGATTTAATTAGGCTCCGTAAAACTATTCAAAACAGCACCTACAAGGAAAGATTGGCTATTATTATTATTATTACTACAACCTTACTCTTTTGCAAAAGAGACCTGAGTACAGAAGAAACGGAACATAAATACTTCTTTTGCACAACCTGTGTGATCATAAGTGAAACTTAAAATACTGGGTCGACTACCGTTCACAGCGGACGGACAGATAATTCAGGGATTCGTTCCAAATATAAACCGAATGCCTTCCTCTGATTGTACTCTTTTGATCATCTCTCAGGGATTGTCGATTTAATACTTCCCCTCCATCACATGATTCTTATGTATTATGTCAAGTTAAGTGAATAATCCACAGGATCATTGTGTGTATCAAGGCAATGTTTCTTTTTGTGCAAGAACTTGGCCTGCTTCTCCTTTACTAAAGCATTTACTGATGGGGGACAGACCTGCCTAATAGACGGGTTGTATGGGCATGGTGGCCCTCACTCTAAGCAAAGTCCGGCCATATAGAGGGTCCCAATTGGGTTTTCGGAGTACTTTTAGCTATGGCACACATTAGTAGAAAAAGGTAGATGAGAATGTAGCTTCAAACACTGAGTTTTTCACTTTATCCTCTACACGTTTTAATGAAGTACAGATAACACCAAGGTAGGTTTAGCTATCACAATGCCTAAACGTTAAAGACCCAAGGTCAATTTGCTGCCAATCTTAATCAGAGCCCATAATTACTTTGAACTTTGTTTTACTTTTATATTTTATACTTACTGCAGTAGGGTTTAAGTTGTTCAGTTAATTTTTCTTCTTTTTTGGAGGACAGTATCATCAATCAGCATTAAAACGTTATTTCAGAAAACAATCTTCTCTACATCCTCGTGTCATTATTTCTACACATAAGTCTACATTTTCTGCAGATAACAATCAACAGTTTATATCAGTGAATTATAAAAATGTGACCCTCTGGGAGATTTTTGTCTGTGTATGAGCATATGAGAACCTGCATGTTCCCTGAATATATCAGAGACAGAGAGCCAAATATTAAACACATGTAATGTGCACACATGCAGTTGCAGTTTGCAAATGTAATCATTTGGCAGACACTGAAGGAAATTACAAAAGATATATTGAATGTAAATTGACAAAGATATATATATATATTTTTTTTTTTTTACTAACGTCAGACCAGAACATAAGTAGATGCAGTCTCTTCCCTTCACTCTCTCCCACTATTCTCTCTTTCTTTCCTATCAGCCCACACTGCAGAGCTAACAGTTTGCTTTGGCTGTTTTTCCTTCTTCTTCCTCCTCCACGTCCTCCTCCTCCTCCACCACCTCTCTCTCCCTTTCTCTCTCTCTAACATCTGCTGACCCATTTTAGAAAAACACAAGAAGCAGAGAAAATAAAGTTCACCTCCTTCACAGGAAACGATCTGTAGAGTTCTGCAGGTTATGCACGATGCTGGGAGAGGCTTTGAGTGTGAATATGTGCTGCCTGAGCTGCAAACCTGTTTCAGATGCCTCCTTCAGAATCTGGCATACACATAGTCTTTAGTGTCTGAATATTAAGCAGCCAAAATGTAGTTCATTTGACCCTTATTTCTGCCTGAAGTGAGACTCTTAAGGCCTTGGGACTGGTCATACTGTATGTTGTACAGAAAAAAATCTGTTATTTTGGGGGACAAAAAAAAAAACTGATTTATTCTTAAAAGAAGGTAAAAATACATCTCTCCCAATGGCTACGACAAAAATATATACATATTCTTGTAAGAAATGCCATTAAAAGAACCAAAGCCTGTATGAGCATTAAGATTTATATGAGGGAGAACATTTGCCTGCACGTCGGCAGTCCCTGAAGGAAACCGCAAGCGTTCCCACTGAGTCCTCTCTATCCGTCCAAGGGATTAGTAACCACACACAGATCATAAAATGTAACTCCGTTAAAACAAGTACCTTAAAGTGACAAGAGCTTCCATAATGGCAATAACAGCAGCCTTTGTGGTAGAACAGAAAATTAGCTTCTAATACATCTGGCTTAGGGAGAAAGAGAGCATCCCCTGAACAGGGGGATGCTAGGATATTAGCAGCCCTCCTACAGCCTCGGCCTCTAAGCCAGCCTGATTTACATTCAATAAACTGCCAACCTGGGGATTTCTACATAAACTGCAGCATACAGGAAATGAAACCCCTGCCAAGGATTTATCATTTGTCAACAGTTTTCTGAGTATAAAAGACAAGTGAAAGTAATCTGAATGATACCCACTGCACAAATCAGTGTCTTTACAACATACATGTAAGCATAGTTTACAAAAAGAGATTTCTTGAAACTAACTAACTGAAATTTGTGTCTGTTTTACACTCGTCCAGGTACCAGGTATCTACATACTGCAGCAACCAAGAGACTGAAAAGACAACACCACAACTCTACTTTCCAACACACACACACACACACACACACACACACACAAACACACACA
>NW_023339707.1:13356990-13402438 GCF_004916995.1 Morone saxatilis
TAATAGATTATTGTAACAGAACTGTTGCTTCTCTGGTAAGCCTCTAGCAATAAGCATACTGTGATTAGTAGTATGTACGGTATCGATAAACTAGGAAGTTGTTCTCAGTAGACTCAATATTATTGAATTCCAGTATGTTTCCCTTTTCCAAGCTGAGCCATGTAAAGAAGCAGTTACGTTGTATATCAGGAGTTGCCACCTTTCCACTGGGCAGCAACAATGTCTGAGAACTATAAATATGCAGTTTATATCCTGAACATGAATAGAAACCCAGTTATTTCAATTCTTGTACTCTTCAAGCATCTGCGAGCGGATTGAGGAGTTTGGGATGAGAATTATGACATCTATAACAGTCGACTACAGCCAGTTGGGCTTCTGGGAGGTTTCCATATTCATGGAACTTGTAGGCTGTGCCTGAAACACTGGATATTGATGTAATGCATCTTTCAGTTTCAGAAAAGGGCTGCAGACTTGACGATGAATTACGTTGCATACTGTTGCCGCTCACTGACCACAACATATAAATCTCCAGATTGACACAGAAGGTGCTATATGCAGATGCCAAAAACCTTAAACAACAATCAGCGGGCTTGCGGAGAAATAGAGTTTTTGCCTTTCTTGGTTTGTAACAACAAATTGACAGGGTAAAATTATATCCTTTGGTATTTTCTGCTCCTCCCGTCATTAAGTGCTTATCTGGTGTACACTTGGGTCTTCATAACCACATTTACTTATAAACATATTTACTGTCTTTTGAACAGTGCTAATCTAGGGACTGTTCAAAGCATGGATTAAGAGAACCAGTTCACTTAGTCTGGGGTGTAAAAGCGCCACTTTAGTTTGTCTGGGGAACCAGGCCAAAGCATCCCAAGATATTTCAAAAGGAACAAAAACATGGAATTGGTCAACAGAGAGTAGTTCATGTTTGAAAGTCAAAACCAGTAGTTAAAAGATTGATAAAGGCAACGGTCTCTTAAGAAGTGGTGGAACCACTGAAAACTGGGTATAATGCAGAAGATTTTGGTCCAAGATATCACCTGATTTCTTCAAAAATTATTTATATATATATTATATATATATATATAGTACTTATATATATATATATTATATATTACTATATATATATAATATATATATATATATATATATATATAAAAAATATGTATCTTCATATATAAAATTTTTATGACTAAAGTTAGAATTATGTTCCACTGAATTTTTTTCCTTCAGATTTGCACAGTAATGCTCTGCTTCCACTGAGAGATGACGCAGAAATGGCTACTGCCAGTATGAGGGGGCTTATTGTAATACACTGCCAACAACTTCCCAAACTGGAGGCAGGGAGTACAGGGTTCATTTCCCATTGTCCCTCCTGCAATAGTTATTTAATCCTCCATATTGTCCTTTCATTTGGTTTTCTGCTGCTGGTCCCTATTCAACTCCTGCCAAGATTTACTGGTGGTGTTAAACTCAAACAATCTTATTTCCGGTTGTTTGTTGTTGTGATTGCCGGCAGTTGTTAGTGCTTCCCAAAAAAAAATATTCTGTTGCTACCTGGCCGGTATAAATGTAGGTGTGGTGTGTGTGTGTGTGTGTGGTGTGTGTGTGTGTGTGTGTGTTGTGGTGTTGTGTCGTGTGGTTTGTGTGTGTTGTGTGTGTGGTGTGGGTGGTGGGTTTGGGGGTGTTTGTGGATTATTAGAGATTGTGTGCTCAGCCGGGTCGCATGTATGTATGAACCGGACTCTGACGAGTGAAAACAGAAAAATCAGAGTAGTAAGAAACTGAAAAAGCGTACATGTATGTTGTAAAGACACTGATTTGTAGACAGTGGGTATCATTCAGATTACTTTCACTTGTCTTTTATACTCAGAAAACTGTTGACAAATGATAAATCCTTGGCAGGAAGTTCATTTCCTGTATGCTGCATTATGGTAGAAAATCACCAGGTTGGCAGCTTATTGAATGTAAATCAGGCTGGTTAGAGGCCGAGTGCTGTAGGAGGGCTGCAATAATATACCTAGCATCCCCCTTGTATCAGGACCCAATCAAAGACTATCAATCCTCTCCTCAGTCACCATCAAGACCAGAAACGTAAAACTTTATTAAGAACCGCCTAAACAAATCGTAGGTTCAATTAACTCACAAAAAGGCTGCTGATACGTATCGTACCTAAATCACCCTATGGAAGCTCTTGTCACTTTAAGGTACTAATCAGTTCTTAACTGAGTATACCAAATTTTTATCCATCCTGTGTTAGAAATATGCATCTCAATCCTGGAACAAAACGGAAATAGAGGAACACAACCCTCACAATGCGGGACCACCGCACTATATAGCACCCAGGATTAATCCTTCAGGCCCAAATGCGAAGACGATGCAGGCAAATATGTTGCTCACCTCATATAAATCCAATATAAATGCTACCGAATACAGGCTATTTGACGTTACTCATAACAAGGCATCGTTACTTACAAGAAATAATGCTAAAATCACTATAATAATTTGATCGTAGCCACTTGGGAGAGAAGAAAGATGCTCAATGTATCAACCAACTATCATTTAACAATAAATATCAGTTTTTTTTTTGTCCCCCAAAAACCAATACAAGATTTTTACCTTTCAATACAACATACAGTATGACCGCAACGTTCAACCCAAAAGCCCTCTCTAAGAGTCTACCAAATAATCAAGGCACAGAAAACCCTAAGGTTCAAATGAACCCTCACCACTCCTCTTGGTGCTTAATATTCAAGAAACCACTAACACCCAAGAACTATGTGTAATGCACAAACCGACTTGCTAGCAAGGACAACATGCATTCCCATCAGAAAAACAACAGGTATCTCCTATGCAGCCATACACGCAAAAACACACATCAAACACTTCAAAAGTCACCCCTCCCTCCACAAGCATCGTCTGAAAAACATAACCTCAGACACCCTCTAAACCCGAAATCGCCTTCCATGTGACATAAGGACCGGACATGACTCTACTTTACTAACCCCCACTGCCCTCTTCTATACGCAAGTTAATACCGAAATACACCTGGTAACCCGCCTCCAGAGCAGGAATCACTAGTCTCTAGAGAAGAGAACCAGGAAACAGAGAGAAGGAAAGAAACTTCGTAGTGGAGGAGAGAAACGGACGGCGAAAAGTAGAGCAGGAGGAAGAAGAATGAACAACACGCCAACACCACCTGAAAAACAAAAATCTCTCTCTTCTTCTTTCTTTATATATATATATATATTTATATATATATATATATATATAAATAATTTTTGAAAGAAATCAGGTGATATCTTGGACCAAATCTTCTGCATTATACCAGTTTTCAGTGGTTCCACCACTTCTTAAGAGACCTTGCCTTTATCAATCTTTTAACTACTGGTTTTGACTTCAAAGCATGAACTACTCTCTGTGACCAATTCCATGTTTTGTTCCTTTTGAAATATCTTGGGATCTTTGGCCTGGTTCCCCAGACAAACTAAAGTGGCCTTTTACACCAGACTAAGTGAACTGGTTCTCTTAATCATGTCTTTGAACAGTCCTAGATTAGCACTGTTCAAAGACAGTAAATATGTTTATAAGTAAATGTGTTATGAAGACCAGTGTACACCAGATAAGCACTTAATGACGGGAGGACAGAAAATACAAAGGATATAATTTTACCTGTCAATTGTTGTTACAAACAAGAAAGGCAAACACTCCTTTTCTCCAAGCGCTGATTGTGTTAAGGTTTTTGGCATCTGGCATATAGCACCTTCTGTGTCAATCTGGAGATTTATGTGGTGTCAGTGACGCAACAGTATGCAACGTAATTCATCGTCAAGTCTGCAGCCTTTTCTGAACTGAAAGATCATTACATCAATATCCCCAGTGTTTCAGGCACAGCTACAGTTCCATGAATATGGAAACCTCCCAGAAGCAACTGGCTGTATCGACTGTATAGATGTCAAATTCTCATCCAAACTCTCTCCGCTCCAGATGCTGAAGAGTACAAGAATTGAAATAACTGGGTTTCTATTCATGTTCAGGGAATATAAACTGCATATTTATAGTTCTCAGACATTGTTGCTCAGTGGAAAGGTGCAACTCCTGATATAAACGTAACTCTTCTTTACATGCTCAGCTTGAAAAGGGAAACCATACTGGAATTCATAATATTGAGTCTACTGAGAACAACTTCTAGTTTAATCGATACCTACATACTACTAATACAGTATGCATTCATTGCTAGAGCTTACAGAGAACAACAGTTCTGTTACAATAATCTATTATCATTACAACAGCAGTCTTTAACAACAGGATGTTCAAAATCTACCTTTCAAAGTAAATGGTAATGGTAAATTACTGTAACTTCTGTTCATTTTCTTCTTTGTCTGTTTTTAGTCCTCCCTGTTTTTATTCCACCACTTTATAAGCTCTTTCAGGTACATATACTCTTACTAATGAAGAGAAACAGGTGATTGAAATTATCTTATTTAACTTAGTCATAATCAACTTTTTGTTTAGGGAGTCACTGATCCAAATTTAAGATTTATTTCAGAAAGCCACTTTCTAAATTCTTCTATGGCATAACATTTATTTAATACTTTACTATAACACAATGAAATAAATGCTCAATGTTGCAGAACTAACTAAACTTTCTAACTACCTAAAAGTTCATGTTTAAGTTTTTGATCATTAAACAGAAGAACATTTAAATGACATAGAATTAGAATTTAGTGATCTGGACAAAATCATCGATGCTTTTGTTATCACACCTAATACAGCGAATTCCTTGCCTTAAGTCAAAAGTTCCTCTTTGTAAAAAATACAACTGCTAGGATCCGTAAGAGACCCAAAGATAAGATCTATCACCCTGTGGTTTACATTTCCTTCCACGCTCGTATTACTTTTGCTGTTATTTTTACTCTTTGTAAAATGCTTTGTAATGGTCTAAAAGTTCTATAAAACACAGATAAGATTATAAAATCATAATCATCTCCATCTGTAAGGGGCCACAAACAGAAATCTGAAACCACCTCCTTTTTTTTGTTTTTTTAATTTGCAGGGACCTTTATGAAACCATTTCCTCTCTCAGTTCAGTGTAGAAATTCTCACACAAACACTGTACCACAAACAGAAGTGAATACATGTAAAATAAATCATTTCAAAATCTGGAGATTTTACATGGCAATCAGGATAACACAGTCTATTAAAATAGGAATTATTTGCCCCAAAGTATCACTGGCAGGAACTTTAGAATTTGTGATAAGAGTTAAGAGATATAATTATCACAAAGCAATATTTAGCAATAACTGAACATGTCGCTTCACTGGTATAGCACACATTCTTCAGTGAGTTCGGCTGCCTTGGAGACATAGAACTGTAAGTGAGAACAATGTAAGAAGCTTGGCAGTGCAAAGGATAACAGACAAAGAAAAAGAGGGAAAATTACAACCGTCACACCTATTAGAGGGTAGAGTGAGGATAATTACATTATTGCACTAAACTGTGTGATCAGCTAACAGTGATATTAGCATATCCTCACCGTGTCTTTAGGGATTTTAATTGTTAAAATCTTTCTCCAGTCTGCGACATGATCTCTTTCAGTCTCTTATATAAATCACATATTAAAGAAATGAGTGCTAGAATTAATCATGATTCAAACATAAACTATGAGTCATAATACAGAACTTATGTTGAGCTTTATTAAAACTCTTATTGCAGCATGCAGCCTTTGGAGTGAAATATGACTTTGTGCAAAGACAATATTACACATCTCCCCTGAGGACAGTGTGGATTTTAATAATGCATCACTACCTGTGTCACCTTCAAATAATTCCCCAAATACAGAGTATAGTCATCCCTCGTCTGTTGCTCTGGGTTCCACTTGCTTGTCTGACCCGTACTAGGCATCAGAGTTGTGAAGTGAAAGACTCTCCCCGATGTGTGCTTCCCTCCAACACCTCAACCTCTGGACCCCACCATCCCCCATCCTTCAGTTCCCGTACTTATGCAATGACCTTAAATTTGGATCCCCTGTCGCTCTTTTGTCCTGAGCATAAAAGCCTGCTTTTCTTCCTGCTCTTCGGGTTCCATGGCAGCCCCTGACTGACTCCCATAAAGTCTGCTGTCAGCTCGAATAAATATGTTGTGCAGGGTGACAGGCAGGCCTGCCCACTGACTGACTCTCTCTACTCTAGAATTCAACTTTACAGCAGGCCATGCACAACAAGAGCATGGCTGTGCCAAACCCTACTGGGGTAGCTACAGCACACAGGACTTAAAGTATAGCACATAGTGCTCTCACTGGAAGAAGACCTGATGTGCTAGTTTTTCTTCCAACATGCTTACCATAATCTTAAAGTATTAACATGTTTTTAAAGAGTACTGAGACAACATAATACGTTTAAAAACATGTTGCAACAGCATTATTATATGGTGTGCATTAATTTATCTATACTCGCAACTGTAGAAATGAGCATACTTCAGAAATCCTGACAAGATTGTCAGAGTAATACTCTACCCAAAATCTTTCTTTTAAGCATTAAATACACCCATTTAGACTTGAAAAGTATTTTTTAAACTCCTGTAGCATAATCCACTTTTCTGCTGCCTGTGCATAGAAACAAATACATTTTAGCCACATCTGAAACCAGAGGGGAAAACTGTGAGGCAATTACACCAGAGGAAGGACTGGAGATGAGATATGAGGGAATAAGGATGACATGAGTGTAGCTTCTCTTACTTCTCCGCCTGCTTTGACAGACAGATAGGAAGAGAAGAAGGAGAGAAAGAAAGAGCGAGAGAAGGAGACAGGGCGTGGAGGAGACAGCAGAGAAAGCAAAGTGGTGCCTGTGTGGCGTGAGAAAGCCCTGTGTTCTCTGTCTGTTGATAGGCCGGTGAAGCTGAGGAGGGCTCAGGGCCACAGACCAGAGGGATTTACAGGGCTTTGCTCCTTCCTCTGTGGAAGCAGTGTGTCACCCACTGCTACTACAGACCCTCCTGCCCCTGCCTGGTGCCCCCTGCGAGTACAGCTCCATGATTATAGGCTATGAAAGCCCCCCACTTTACTGTACAAGGCTATTTCTATAGAAACGTTTACAAAGCCATTTCCATTTTCCTCCTCAACCTAAATGCTAATCTGCTCATTTTCTCCTATACAAAAAGCTTTTTTCTGCAGGATTATCCTATCCCATCCCACCACCTCAGTAGCTGGCTCTTCCGGGTCGTCTAGGAGAGGCTGCAGAGGCATGACAGTCAGATGGGTCGGACAAAGGACGAGGCTGGCGTGCGTCCAGAGGGGGCGCAAGGGCAAGAGATGGACAGATAACCTTGTTGTGTGGCCCACTGCCGCCTCAGGCAGCTGCACAGAGATGATAACTCAATCTTCCCATCTGACCTCCCTACCAGCTCGGCCCCAGGCCATGGCATCCGCTGACATGTGCCAGTGTGTGTGTGGGCCACGGGGCATGGTATGGTATGTGTTAGGAGGTGCCACCACTGTTACATCAGGATAACTCTTTGAAGAAGTTTCCAGTGTGTTGGTGCAAATTGTCTCGTTGAAAGCATGACATGAAATCACATGTTTACTGGAAGCTTAACATGAAAGTTTAATGAGAAGTGTCTGGATTTCAGGGCCCACATTTGGTTATAGTTACATTAAATACTTTTAGTCTCTTCAGCCATGGGTCCCTCAGTTTCATAATGAAACTGCATTCCAAGGTATATCTCCTCAAAATTACTTTCTAGCATCAACAAGGAAAACCGATGAATCTGTGCGGGTCTGTATGTGTGTAACACTAGCTAATGGAGACACCTTTAATGACAGCTTGACAGTACAAGTACAGGGAGTGGTTTGTCATTAGCAAGTGTTAACTACTTTGAGTTATCAGCTCATTTTCTCCCACTGCATGAAAGAGGATAGGGCTGCATGGGAAAAGAATGGCAGTGTATTTGCATGATTATAATGCATTTCACCCCCTGCTTGGATGTCCTCCTGTGGACATTTTCATGCTAAATCAGGGGGCAAAAAGTCCAAGAGAGAATTAGTGGCAGACAATTGTTGCATAAGGGTTTTTTGATGATGAAAGGGATTCCTTCATGGCAAGCACTTCTTATGATGGAGAAAGTGCTTACATGCTAGGGCTTATTCAGACATCTGTTCCCATTCGCTGGCTCAACCACAATGAATGTGGTTCACGCAAGAATCATAATTGCATACAGACTTGGGATACAGACAGGGAGTCAGTCTTTTTGACAGCAATGGTTCTAACAGAGCTGTGAAATTAAATTTAAGTTGTGACACAGCACTTTTAAATTTAACAACAGCATCATGAATTAGGGTAAGGGTTAAATTTGAGTTTGCTCAAATTAATCTTGAAAATATCAAAATTAATTTTGATATAGTGAGATGGAAGTTTATTTATTAAAATGCCATGGCCATAGCACAACAATCTCTCCATAACTAAGCAGAGAAACAAACAGCTGAAAAGAGAAAGATTTTGCTGATATGACACTGGTGCAAAACAGCAGAGACAGTGCTGAGCGACAGAGAACCTTACAGTGCAATATGTCTCAATGGATTTACTTTTTTTATACTAATCTCTTATGGTTAAAAAAGAAATACCTTATATGGAGAACAACCATGCACACAAACACAAGCCCAACAACAGGATGGTTAATAAACACAGCCACACACAGAAAAAAAAAACAGCAATCCTTGAACCACATCTCTTTGCCCCATGTCTAATCAGTCCTATGTGGACTTCTGTACACTGTCTGCTCAACATCTGTGAGAAAAGCCATGCACTGACATCATGAACATCCCAAACAGCCTCTCACTCGCCACTTTATCACTGCTAGATACAGAGTGCTTTAACAACATACCACAACTAATAAGAGCATTAAAAAGCGGCAGGCCTGCACAGAGCACCCTCATTGAGACACACAGAGCATAAACTGCTGCCCTGAGGACATGTGTCAACCACTTCCTGAGCCCTAAGCTTGTATGTAATTGAGGTGAAATGGCTTGTCTGAAACCAATTGAAGCAATGTAGTGAGGGGGAGCCCATGCAATCCCTGGGACAGAATGACAGGGTCCCACCTGCAGACAGGGGCCTGTACAGGCAGCATGCTGATGGCTATCTGAGTGTACGTGGGAGCTATAATAGGGAGGTGCACACTGGGGGTCTGAGGGCTATAACGGCCCTACAGCTGGCAACCTGCCCAGACCCCCAGCAATCCATTTACAATAACAAGTCATGCAGGTCCATGTGTAAAAACATGCATCCATACATGCACCTCCACATCCCTCTGCTTCAGTACCCCTCTGATAAATAAGCCCACAGGCTTAGGATGCTAACAAGCAATGTCAATGCCTCATGTGATGCACCATTACAACCCCACTACTGTGGCAGAAGTCTGTCTTTAGCTCTTCAACATAATTACAGCCCAGATGAATGGTTTGGAAACGACAGGCAATTAGAGCCCCAGACAGTGTGATACTGAGGAGTGCACTTTCTTCCAGCGTGGGTACTGGTGAAGTGTAGATCAAAGATCCACACCAGACAAAAACACGTTTACAACACCCACCACACTGACAGCAAGTGAATTCATGATCATCATAAACAAAACAGGTGGCATTTACCAGAAACAAAACTGGTGCTTCAGTAAATTAGCCACAGTCATTGTGCAGTTTCCATCATAACACTTGAATGTGAGGATGGGTGAAAAAAATATAGGCAGATTGTTATTTTCACTTTTCACAAGTGCCCGTTTTGAAATGATGTTTTAAACCATCTAAGAAACAAAGCTCCATGTTAGCCTCATGCACCACCTGCACCATCACAGTCTCTGAATTTTACAATGGTGTGACTGTGGGGTGATCCTGCACAAATACAGAAGTATGGCCAAGAAAGTAGCGAAGAAGGAGGAAGGATATATAAGGAAAATGTTTTTGCCTTGTGAAATCTCCACAAGTACTCTTTGTAAACCAAGCCTGTAGTTAGTAATTAACTTGAACTGGAGATAATGTCGTAATTATAGTAGCATGCACCGCTCTAATTCCCATCAACATTAACACACAAAACTAGACTGTGGTCAGGGGACATGTTGGAACAAAAGCTGGGAGAGCAGGGAATTTTGGTGGAATTCTCTGACTTTCATAAACAAAGTTTGAAGTAAATTTGCTTTTGCCTTTGTGGCTGATAAAAAGAGAGCAGTGGGAGAACAGATTACACCATGAGCTTTCAAAATAAAAAATTGCATCAACACAAAACTTCCCCAGTTGATCCAGATTTCAGTCCCCCTCTAAGATGGATCAGTGTTTGGCCTGGGTTTTTATCTACTACTTCCATAACAGCTGAGCTGAGAGCAGCCTTGTTTACAGAATGCCGGTCAGATTGTCCCTTTTCATTGGGGAGAAACCAGGCTGATGACCTGCAAACTGCCCCCCCTCCCGAGAATGGAAAAGCCTGGATAAAAAGAAAAAGACTTTTACATTCCTCTGAGTCAGAGCAGGATTTTAAATAACCTTTGGAGTCCTACTCCTCCAAACTCTTCTGTATCCATCTATGCTGGCTCAGGCCCATTCACTCTGTAGCTTTATCTGCAGCCCTCCATTCCAAACACTACTCACATTTAATGGATGGATCAACTAAACGACTGCGGATAAAATCATAGTCTGGCTGCCTTTCATTGTGATACTTAAAAGGCGCCTCGCCTTTGACTGTGCTCGTTAGACTGCAAACACATAGTGCTGCACAGAGAAAAAGTGCATTAATTGTAGTAACAGATATTTATTATGACTGCCTCAGAAACACATATGAATAGAGAAGCTCCCTTAACTAAAGGTAAAGTGACAGGCAGATTAGGGCCCATGGGAAGCGGGTAATTGAGCAGAACATATCTTGATGTTCTGGTGAAACACCACTCTTCATCTCTCCATGCAGAAGATGAATCACACCATTGTCTGTGTTACCAAATTACATAAGTGCTATGGAAAATTCACTCAGTTCAATTGCTTGGTAAAAAGGGCAGAAATTGAATGACTGCAGCTTGCTTGAGCGAATTATGTGGGTCACACTTACATAAAATTGTTCATGTTCTGTGATTGCTGTTATTTACAAGACTACAATTGATCATTTTCTTCCCTTCTGAAAAATCCTTAAGCAATTTATTTCAGCCAAACTTACTGTACACTTGAACACTATGAATATAGAGTTAAGCTGTTAGCAGTTAATTCTCACCCTAAAAATAAATAAATAAAAGAAGAGTGACAGAGGATGTAGATTAAATAACTTTTTCTGTTCAGTCTCACCTTTGTATTTTTTTAGCTCTGAATTACAAAATGTCTGGCAGCTCATCTCCAGACTAAATCATTTAAAAGATTGGAGACTTAGAACAGCAAAACTCTGGGTGTGGAGATTACTTGACCTGTCTGTGGGAGGGGAATCCAAATAATTTGAACTGTCTCCACTTCCACACCTGCAGTTAATGTTTTATGTGCCTATGACCACAGCATAATGACACATCACCCTCAGCCCTCTCACACATATTCAATCCCTAATTCTATGTGTTAATACTTGAATTGTGTTTTCACCCATAAATACAAGGGCCTTAATGCTGGGTGTCAGCTGCTTGACTCTGCGTGCCAGATTACTGTGAGAATGTTTGTGACATGACAGATGTAAGGTGCGGCACATTCAGAAGGTAAAATCACCATTAGCGCCTCAATATAAACAGAGAGAAGGCTTTTACAAAGGAGAGTTTATGGATGGGGCGGCGGGATGGAGAGGCTGACAGATGTGAGTGGTTGGGACAAGACTCTTAGGGGACTGCACAGATCCCGCAAGAGTCCAGACAAGAGCAGACACATCCCTGAACATTCAGACTAAACACGGCCACATAATTAGAGCTATAATTCAGCAGAGCAGCCAGAGCACACACTGTGAGCCGGTGTCCTTCGTAGAAAAGGGCATAACCTACCCTCTTATTCAGCCCAAAATTAAACTGTCTGAACATTGTGCTGTTGTCTCTTCAAAGCCATTTAGAGGTAGTTCATTAGATGTCTTTCAACATCATGTGCTGCAACAGTATTGTGAAGACGTGAGGTATAAACAAGTAGGCAGTGTTTAAAAAAGGTTCATTTGCAAAATAGCAATCTCAGGAAAACAAGCCGAGTAAAAGCAGTAATAATCTTCACTACCCTGAACCAACAGCTTGGAAAGAACATGAGAGCTTGCTGAGAGAGAGCCTTAGTAGCTACTTTCATGTAGGCATACTTACAGATATCTGGTGATTCGTCAGAGCCATCTGGACAGTCCTTCTCCCCATCGCAGCGCCAGCCTTTGGAGATACAGGTCACCTGGTCCTTGCACACAAACTGCTTAGAGCTGCAGGTCTTGGGGTGGTCATCAGCTTTGGGAGCTAAAAAAAAAGGAAGAAGTTGATGTGTCATCAGAAAAAGCAACTGAGGCTGGAACTGCTTTTCAATCACAAATGCATTGAGGAAAAAAAATGCAGTTCTCAAGCACCTAATCTAAAAAGTACCAGCATGAAAGTGAATGTTTTCATTATGTGTTGACATATTACTCTTTTTTAAAGCACTTTTCAAACAACTATTCTCTCCTGTGCAGAATCTACATAGGAAATTTCCAGATTCAAGTAGCATAGATCTTAACTCAACGGGGCAAAGCAACATGCAAGGGTCAACCCAAGTTTACAATGATGTTTTTGTATCAAAAGACCTACAGGCACACTCTATTCAGAAAAAAAACACTCCTCTAGAAGTTTACAACCAACAGTGGTGCCTTTTAGTTCTGGGTTTGTTTGTTGTTTCCTCTCTTCTTACGGACATCTCATTTCTTTCCGCTTTTTATTTTTAAGGTGTTTTTCAACTTTTACCACAGAGGCTCTTTCATGTGTCACAGCACAGACATAACTGGGCATTCAATTGCCGTCTGAGCCATGGGAAACTGCAGAGAGCGGTAGTTCTGGGCAGTAAGTCAGCACAGATTGTTGAGGTGTACCACAAGCTAGCAGCACCACAGCAACGCGCTCATGACCCATCAGCAGCCTGACACTGCTGACATGCTTTAACTCAGTCACACTCAGAAAAAACCTGGTCAAATGGAGCTCTACCTACATGGTATTGCATCAGTCTGTCAACACTGAATTGGTCACTTATTTTAAGTTATCTTAAAAGGGTCAGTTCATCCAAATTACCAATAACCCACATATTGTCTCACTCACCTCTTGTGGTATCTAGCCATGGAGTTATTAGTTTCTATTTACCCAGATTTAGACATGTCTCCACCTGCACCCCGTTATAATTGAGGTGATTGAATGCTGCTCACAACATTGAAATAAATGTATACTTTGAACATATTGTTTAAATGCCTCAAGAATCACCGTTCTTGTAGCAGATGGATAGCTCAAACATTTGATGAATAAAACCAAAGCTATCTGCATGGCTATTTGCATGAATATAATTTAGGTCAAATGGCCCTTTAAATGAAACATAATGACTGTGTACAATAATAAGAGCATAATTCTTTACTAAAATAGCCAAATTACAATTCAACTTGAATACAAATTCAAATGGGGAAAGCTAAATGGCAACACATTCTCTCAGTGGAAGGAAGAATGAAAATAGGTTGCCAAATATACACAACTGAAATCCTTTCTTTTATGCAAGTTTGTTCAAAAATGTTACATACACTAAAAAAATAAAAGAAGACCACAATGGCCATTTCAGGCAGGAGGTTGTTGTTACTGTACTGTTGTGCAGCAACGCTCTGGGAAGGACAGCACCGTCAGTCTCATTGTGATTCTCTGCAGGGACTGAGCCCTCTCTCGCCCTGGATGACTTGCCTCCCTACGTACTTGGCAGGCAGAGAGGTGTTTGGGGTGGGCGGTGGACGGGGGGGTGCACCGCAAGGGGGATGGGATGTGACTGAAATCACAAGAGAGCATGAGGCTAGTGTATCATTGCAATCACGTTCCTTTTGACTGTCAGACTAAAGGGGTTTAGACCTTGGTCTTTTTTCATGTGACAGTGAAGTGTATGTGTAAGTCAAACACTAAGACTTCTGAGCGTCATGTTTTTGTAAATACAATTAAAAGCTAAAGGGTTGCAGGGATCGGATCACAGCTTTTCCTTACATGAACAACACCTTGATATTTGAGGAGATTAAGAGAAAGAGAGAGGATTTTAAAATGCAGAGTGTTCGCCCCGCTCTTCACACTATTGCAGGGGCAAGGCTTACAAAACAGAATTCAAGTGATGCAAGAGGATAGGATTTAAACTATGCCATGAGATGCTATAATTGAGAGTCTGCATTAAATGAGAAATAAGAATGTGACGGGATGTAAAATTCAAGATGAAAGTGAGAAAGAGAGCTGTAAAAGAATGGATAGAGAGCACTGACTGAATCAGTTTAGACGACATGAACACACCCAACCCCTTGGTGAAGAATGAGAGAGGCTAACCATGGCCTTAGGCCAACTTGTTAGTTTTGCTTCCTTTCAGCTTACCAATGTCCTGGTACATTTTGTATGGTGGTAAATACACTGGATTTGCCTGTGCTTATATGTTGCCATTTAATCTGCCTAAATAAGCAACAACCAAACAAGCAGCCGCACTGACTGAGCGCTGAGCTGCAATGAGTAAAAGCATTGAAATGCCCGACAGGCTGCTATGTGAAGGCATCTCTCTGGATCTCTCTGGTCCCTGTGTGAAGCAGCTGGGCTGAGCCAGTTGTTCCTTGTGAGTGGGCATAAAACTGGAAATAAAACATTGCGGGTTCTAATTTTATCAACGCTTTACGCACCAGCATGAAATGACCGCAGAGGGGAGAACCTCTGAGCCTAATTGGAGGTTGTGGCAGAGGAGGGGTTAGAGACTGGGGGAAAGACTGGCAGGCTTCCCCCTCAGCAGTCCTCTTTCAAAGCCCACTGAAAAATCTCAAACAGAGATGTGAATTGTTAATTCAGCCTGCAAAGTCACTTTTTTCCAAAGTTGCTGCCAAAATGCTGACAATTTTTCGAGGGTCCAAATGAGGCTGGGACGCTGAACCATTTGAGTCCACTTTACCTACAAAAGGGAATGAAGAAGGCCTTTATTTGGTCTCCTGGGATTGTCCCAACAGCAAACACCAATCCCATTGAATCAAGGTACATGCTCTACTTACAGAAACTTCTAGAAGCCCAGTAGTTCGCCTCCAACAGAGTTCCCTCCTGATAATGCCATTCCAACTAAAGCATTTCCTGCCACAGCTGAAAGGGAACCTGATCACACTGCTGTGACTAAATGGTAGGAAATCCCACAGCATTTAAATCCTCTATCCACAAAACAGCGGGATTATCACATTAGATCACACATTACATTATATACAAAAATAATAATTAACTCACTTTCTGTTGCTTATGATCAGCCTTTTCTGCATAATAAAATAACCTGAGAAAAACAACCATCCTATGGGTATCTATTAGAGCAAAAATATATCTAATTAGAGAAGAAAATGAGAAAAATAACTTTCACAACCTTAGTTAAAACCCTGAAGAGTTCTGAATTTCACACCATTACTCAGTGAGGGCAACTTTGGAAGCTTTACAGGAAACAGAGTTTCTATTTCTGAAGAGAAATTACACCATGTACAAATATCTTTATTTGGCTGGTTTAAAAAAACAACACACAGCAGGATTTTAAAACAGCTGTCTTTCACAAAAACCAAAATGCCAGTCTCTGTCACACAACGTGATGTCGTTGCACTAACAGTGTATTTCATTTTAAATATGGGAGAGTGATACAGCAAAGTCATTAAATATGAATGCTAAGAAAGTCCTTGATCCCAAGAATGCCTTAAGGCCAGTAAAAATGTCTCGGGTATTTGTCCATTAGACATGCGATAAGTGTTTCTACCCAACTAAACATCTAATTCTCTACACTCAACTAAAATTCTAGTTTTAGTTTTTTTCAATGGTTTTTAAGCTCTCACTTAGAGAAGGAGACATTCAAGGACACTAAATTGGGTGTTTGTGAGTAAAATTAGAAATCACAGACTGTAATTCTACTTTCTTTCCTTACTACTTAGTCACGGTGATGTCTTTGCCATTTTACTAACAAACAAGACCATTAAGGAGTTTCCTCCAGTCCTGAAACCTTGATCTACATGGAGTGACTTCCAGAAAGAGAATAGAGGGCTAGGCATGATTGTGTAAGAGAAGCTAAACTGACTTACAAGCTCCTCCGTGGTGCTATCACTGAAAGATTCACTGAGCAGATGTTTTATCCTGATTTGACGTGCGCACTACGCTATAAATCACTGAGTTACTAGTATGTGACTGCCCAGGCTCCAGTTGGCTGACTTGGTTTGATTTTGAGCATACTGCCAGTTGTATGGAGCACACACACTGCATTTCCTTATGCAGGGTCACTGGAGCTCTGCACTGTCTAAACAGTGCTCACTGAATTGCCCCTAAGCACTGCCCATGGCAAAAAGCATTAAAGACAAGCGAATAAGTAAATGCATAAACGTACACAGATCCCAGCTCTTATAGAGACGTCCCTCCTGAGTACCTAATAAGTAGAAAGAATAAAGTACTTTCAAGGACACCCTTTTATTTGCCAGAGGACATTTAAGGTGCTTTGGTTTTTATATAATCCAAAACAATATCAAAGGCCATTGAAAGGAACTCTGTGGGATGGAACAGGATGGGATGGTGAGTAAATGGTGTTGTGGCACCAATTCAGCAGCAAAGTGATGGAGGCTTCCAGACACCATCACCAGCTGGGACACAACACTGACCCACTGCTGCTCCCCCCGATCTGTCTCTCTTAATATGGCTATCCCTGCTCCACAAATCAACTCCAGATCCATGCAGCACATTCCAGCACCTTCTAATTGATTTCATGTGTATAGCTTTGCCTCAAAAAGACAATCTCTTACAGACGGGCAGCTAGATTCAAAGAAACCAAATAGCTTTGCTTTTGAATTCTAGGGGAAATTACTTGTTGCTTGTTTCTCTTCACTGCAATGCTGTCTTGGATCACATATACAAAGTGTAAGAGAGGACTGACTTCATGCTGCACGTTATTTAAAAAGTTCTACGTGGCTGTAATATTTATTTTAAGTTTGCTTTAGTTACAATTACCGCACACCACAATGATGATCATCCAAAGGTACATGTAACAGACTCAGCTGTAATGTTGACCACAAACAAACAAATATATGAAATTGACTCCTGTTTCACAGTCATGCCTCTAAAACTGAGCACATCCTAGTATTCTACCAAGCAAATGCCCTTGTGGGTAATTTCTAGGCTGAGCAATAGAGCATGGATTCTATTAAATGCTGTTAAAAGATAACAGTACGAATGGGAATGTGAAATGACTTGAATGAATGAATGAATGAATGAATGAATAAATAAATGGGACTCTGGGTCTCCATGGTCTTGCTGGGTACAATGGCAGTGCCAGGAGAAAGTGGAAATAAAACCAGGACTGTTTCCCATCACCCACCACTTCTCCCCTTCCTGGTCCTCCATTGTGGAACTTGGGTCTACCAGAGTGTTTCAGGGAGTGAAAAAAAAAAAACTGACTACAGTATGTAATTATACCCCTGAGGTCAAGTTTGAAGCGATTTCTCTGTGTTCGGTTAAGCAGGATTTCAAAGCAAGAATCCATTATAAGAATGCATTATAAGTAACAATTAAAACCAAACAATGACCACAGGGAAGAGAATGAGGGCAGTCTTTATTCCTGAAGTGTGTGCTGTATTAATTATTCAAACGGAAGACAAACTATTTTTTAACCAAAGTCACAGCCTTTTAGATATAAAAGGTGAAATAAGTGGAGTATACGAGAGTAGAAATTGTGTGTGATAAACACTATCCAATGTAAGACCCTGCCCTGGCCACTGCTGTAGCCATTGAAGCAACTTTCTCAATGGCCACACTGTGCCCATCCAGTGGAAACAACCACTTAGCTTTGTGTCAAGCCAAGCCACAGCCAAGCACTGAAGCACTTTAACCAGCTCACAGTGCACATACAATGTCCATAGGCTATTCATGTTCTAATCCACAATAGTCATTTTCAAAGAGGTTGAACATGCATAAACAGCAGAAGACTGAGTTTAAGTTAGTACCTACTCTTGTGCCTGAAAGCCTTGTTTCTTTGTCATCTTACAACAAAAGGGTGCTGCTTTGACCTCGGAGGTAACCTGATGAGGCTCGGCAGGACGTCACAGGGCAGACCAGTAAAAAGCAACGCAGTAAAAGTCATACAATGAGTGAGTGTGATTGATGGACATAAAGATACATGTAAATATGCACATGGTGTCTTTTACAGAGTCCTACACCCACCCTGCAGTCTTAGCATAGCACAGCTCTGTGCACCCATAAAGGGAAAAGTCCAACCAGATTCAGCTGTTATGAAAACGGAATATGTGAGCCACAAAATGAAGGCTGGACCACATAAATTGAGGCATTCACTGCAACTGAGATGACTGTAAATCTTGCCTTGCCTCTGTCACTGAAGCTACCAGGAAACAACATTCAAGGCCACAGGAATAAGGTATGAATATAGTATACCACTAAACAAGAGGATTTACTTCAGCTGAAGGATGAAATGTTTCCGTGATTTAATGCAAGTTGATCTCTATGAATCCCTCATTAGAGTCACTATAAAAGAGGCAGAAGGGAGGGACATTACTGGCTCAATAATTGCTAGGAATGACTCATAAACAATGTGCAAATGAGTTGTCATCCACTTCACATCTTAACAGATGACTTCTTTGTTCAGCAGTGAGATCCTAAAACTTGACTGTGTGATACATAAAAGGGTCACAAAATGCAGCATGCAACAACTATAATGCCAGCCTGAGTGATTTAACTCTTATTGATGAACATAAAGTATAATTGTCCTACAAACAACAGAATATTACAATGGACTGGAAACTTTCTGTGGTTAACTTTTCTAAGCTGTGGACCTTGGCAAGCTCTAAAGTCAAAGACTCCACACGCCCTTCAATCTTGATAGTATTGTTGAGAACCACAGAGTACATCCAACATGGTTCCAGGTCAGATGTGGCAGAGTAAATGTATTGTAGATAACATATTTTATAACAAGTATGTGCATGTATGAAATTTTTTATTTATTTTGATAGCATGACATAAATGCTATTTTATTGTAATACTTCAGGTCTTCTTAAAATCTTTTCAGTGCCCTTACTGGGAGCTTTTGTGAATTGTGATTTAAAGAATAAGGATAAACATGTAATCTATTATTTTTTATTTAATATATATTTAAAAACGTCCAGTGTGTAACATTTAGGAGGATCTATTGGCAGGAATGGAACATATTATCGTTATAGTAGGATGAGCCATTTCAATTTACAGTGGGAACCCCCATGTTTCTACAGTAGCCCAGAACAGACAAACCGAACACTGGCTATAGATAGGGCCTTTCGTATTTTCTTACCTCCTACACGCTTGGAAGGTTAAAAGTATTCACATGTTTACAGTCTACAATGTCACTGCTAGATGCCACTGCATCGTGCACAAGTCATTTAGTGGATTTAAGAGTTGTTGTAGCCATGGGTTTCAATTATTCATTCACAGGGTTGTATTTTCAGTACATGTTGTAACCTGGCAATATTGTGTAGCCTGTTTATTTAACGTTTTTAAGTATTAAAGGACATGGTAGTACATATAATACACTGCAAAGACAGATGTCATTAAGTAATTGATAGACTACATGATCATGAGGTTGCAAATGATCAGATTACATGTATTGAAGTAGCAGCAAGGTAGATACAATTGGTGAGGTGTTTACACCATTAGAAGTATCCTATAACACAGGACATTTGATTTTATATCATTATTTATCAATACGGTACAGATTGCGATAAAACCCGTCTTCTAAAAAAATCAATTGAGAAATTGTTGATGGATAAAAAAAAAAAAACAGAAACAGATCCGTCTGTGGTTGGCTAATGCAAAAAACAGACATGAGAAATTAAAATACAAACATAATATATGCATCCATTTGCATGGTCCCTTACACAGAAGTACTACAACAATATATATTTAAATTGTGTCTATACAAGATAGCCTAAATGTTTGTTTCATGTACAACCACAACTGAGAGCCACGGCGGCGACTCTGATGAAAGTGAACAGCTTTGACTCTTTGCAGCAGCCCATGAAATTGGAATCTTATCTCCATACATCAGATCCTCTCCTCTGACCAGGTGTGAAAGCAACCATGGAACCCCCGCGATCGAATCGATTCTTCAGTCAAGCGCAAAGCCAGCAACATCTACTTTAGCATGACCCGGTAAAGTCAACAGGACGAACACACAGAAAGCAGCAGCTGAAAGTCGAAAAAACAACTCACAGTCACAGTTGAGGCATCAGGTGAGAAGTTCACCATTAATGATGTTGAAGTAAAACAGGAGTCACAAAGCCAGTTTTCTCACAGCTGTGCCATGTGTCAGGCAAACGTTGCAACCCTTTGCAACGTTTGAACAACTCTGTGTACTCTCTTTATGAAGTGCGAGGAAAAACACATGCATTTCCCCATGTCCCTATCTAAAGATGTGTTATGTGTGTCATGTTAAACAAAATAATTTCTAAGAGACATAATCATATTAATGAGAGGAAAGGAATGCAGTAATGCATATTATTTGAAAAAAACGCAATGAATCTTATAGAGCTGCATTAACACACACCCACACTCTTGATTCTGTTAAAAAAGCCAATCCGTTCCTTTTTTTGGGGGTCTTAGGAGCTAAATAGGGTAAACAGTGATGTAGCTAGCAGAAAACACCAATTACAGTACACCCCTGCTATTCACAATCAACAAACACTCTTTCATCTGCGGTCTCACGCCTTCAATATGTGGGGAATAACACTGAAGACATTTATGTTAATCTGGTTTTACCCTCTAGTCACAGTTGATTGCAATGCAGTGCAGGAAGTAGAGGAATAAAAAGGGGATCTTTTTGCAGCTATGGTCAAGAATCCCACCATCTGCTATTATCATTTCACAAATATTTTCACCAAGTCAAGACCAAAATGCGAAACACCTGCACATAAGCTTTACATTAAATTTCACTCAGCAGCTGAAGAATGTATAAAGACTGCATACTTTGGCTAAATTTCACTCCAAATATTTTTTCTATGTTTTTTAAACCTATGTTTCTTTGTGAGAAGACTGTGAATGGCAATCATTTTGGGGATTATCTGTGTTACCTGATAAGAGTGCATCCACAGGCAGCCTCAGGTGTACAGAGTTACAATAACTGCTCCCTAGTGACCTCCACTTCGAAGAGCTGAAGAGAGCAATCCAAGTTCTATTACCTGTTGAATTTGTATGAAGGATGCTGAATTTTTCCAGCAGATGTTTCCAGTGACAGTTCTAAGGAAAAGGTAAGCCAGGTCCCATTAAAAAGGTCAGGCAAACAGAGTGTAGGCTCCTCAGGAATTCAACCTCTTTAGCCTCTGACCCAGATTTACACTTTTCACCATCGGGGGACCTCTGTCTGTAAAGGTTACTGAGATCCTATACGTAAGCTCAGTCGTCATAACGTTATCCAACATGGATGTCTTTATGGCATAACTCCAAATAATAAGTAAATATTAAGGATTTCATTCAACATAGCACACAGCAATGTCATTCAAAACTATAAATAAATCAATACTATACAACTATTTTCTAAGCACTCTTAAATTGCCATAGCTGAAATAATATGGGATTCTATTTACTGTAATGTGAATTAGAGCTGATAAGTTGATCAAATGTGGGGTAAGCAGTTCTGGAGAAATCCAATACCACGACAAATACCATGATATAGTGCAAACGATGACACAGCAGGTAATGCAACTAACGTTAGCTATGTTGTGGGTTTGCAAATTGTCACTAATGTTGCTGACGTGCAGCTAACATGCAGGCAGGACGAGGGACTTTCCCAGAGCCAGCTCACCAGCTACAGACAGTGATACAACATCTAAACAATAGCACATCTTGACAAACTAGAAAGTAAGCTGAATGTCCGATGGCAAGTCATTTGTTACCTAACATACAAATCCTGACTAGAATGGCTAGAATAACAAGTTAGTGTTGTGTGGCTCGGTCCATTCCATTTTGTTTGTTTCCCAATTTACAGAGCAAGGGCTGTGTACAACCACCAGCACACACAGAGCAGTAAACTAGCGGACCATGAGGAGATGTTCGCTGAATTTCAAACAAGTGTATCGAAATAGAATTGCATCACCTCGAATCACTTACCCCACCTTTAATTGTTTAGTCGATAGTCAGAAAATACATGAGCAACTATTTTGATAGAGGTTTGATTTAGATTAGGGTTGCAACTAAAGAATTATTTTCATTATCAATTACTGGACTTTAATATGTCAGAAAATAGTGAGGAATTACCCATCACAATTTCCAATTTCACAGATCCCAAAGTGCCGTCTTCAAATTACATTTGTTCGACCAACAGTCCAGAAATCAAAGATATTCAACAGAGATCACATGCAAATGCTTATAATTGAAAATCTGGAACTTTGGGATGTTTCTGCTTACATAATTAATCAAAATATGTTCTTTTGATATTCATTTGTTGAAGATCAACTAATGAATTAACGTAACAATCTTATCAGCTGTATAATCAATTAATTGTTTTTCAAACAAAATGGCAAACAATTAATCCATTTACTGCTAAAATGATCTACAAATTGATCAACAATGAAAATAATTGTTAGCCGCTTCCCAAATGTCAACAATCATACATTAAGAGCAAGCCTCGATTAAAACTGCGTTCACGTTTCTTCACATTCCCTCATATAATCATAGATTCACTAGAACTACTCGGCTCCAAGTGGAGCAGTGGACTGGATTTTCTCAGACTAAAGGTTGACACCTAAAAGACACAATAAAAAACCCTAATCAACACAAACAAAGGGGTCTGTCCAATGTTTAACTGTTGGCTATGGCCTTCTGACCTTCCTCTCACTAATCCTGTCTCATTCGTAAATTCATGCTGTGGCCCAGTGGTGATCCAGACAAATCCAGTCCAAGTGGCAGGCCTTAGGGTTTGTCTCCACTCACTTGACCATTTCAGCCCTTCTGGACCAGCACTTCTCCACTGGGAGGCTGCAACTAATGACATAACACACATATCATTTCCATCCCTGGCTGCCTGTGATGTAACTACATGTCAGTTTCGGAGAGTATCCAAGACTTGAGTCTTGGAAGTTTATTTCGCTTCACCCGCCCTCACCCCCAGCTCTTCAGCTGGTCCCTACCCCCCCTTTGCAGTCACATCTAAGTTGGATTAATGGTCTCCCTGTGTCCAGATGTTACATACTGATGGAGGAGGTGGGAGGAGCTTGCCCACTCCTGTAACCTCAGCTATGGCTTTCACTCAGAACAGCCTCCATCAAAATCTAATGAAACTTATATAAGATCTCCCAACACAGAGAAGGACAGAAGCTATTTTTGTAAAAGCCATTAAAAGTAGTAGCTGGCTTCAGTGGCAAAATTAGGGTTGTTTTGTGTTCATTTTCCTTCTGGCATCAAAGTAGACATGGAGTAAAAGATAGAAATGAACTGTCAGATTGATATTACACATATGTATCTATATAGGAGGCTTGTCTAGTCTGAGCTGGGACATCAGTACCACTGGATGACTTTTTCCACTGTTTTACATCCACAAAATATTACAGACGACTTACAACAGACTCAAGAACATGACAATACATAGGCTATCATTCTGAATGTAGCATATGCTCTCTGGGCAAACATCATTTATAATACTATTTCTGTAAGTTAATTAAATGTGGCAAGATAGATCTGTACAAATTAAACACATTAGTGCTATTTTGTACCTTCATGTGCTCAAGAATGAAAAGGCAAGCTGTTAGCTCAACAGGTCTGCGATGCACTGTCACAAGAGCAGTGGTGCATTTAATATCTCATTATTACTATCAGGGATTCGCGAGCATTAAAAAGGAGCTCCCGGGACGTAAGAGGATAACTGCAATGACTATTCATTTCACTATCAGACAGACAGTCCCTTGCTGTCACTAATAAACTGTGATTCCCGGGCAGCTACTGGCGCTACACGTCGGGACAAGCTGCGCCATTAAGATTATACCTTTACTAGCAGACACAACTCGTGTTTTCATATGCGCCAAGTAGCTGAAAAACAAACATAGAAACTGATCTGACCGATGACTCCCACAGGTTTGATATGAAACTCAAGCGTGCTGCTTCGGTATTTTTTTTTTTTTTTTTAATATAATCTGAAATGTAGCTAATCAGCTGTAGCCAGATTATATGAGGAATTGTATCTTTAATTGGGAAATGGAGAAGGGATCTTTTTTTCTTTCGCACTCAGTCAGGAATGATTGTTGTTTTGTTGAAATGGGTCTTTCGTGCAAGTGTTGCCTTCTACCTGCTGAATATACCAACAGTGAATAACCTCACTGTCTGCCATCCTCGCAGGCAGGCAGGCCCATTCTGTCTGCTCAGACAGGAGCACTGCTGAACAACGCGCACAGATTTCACGTTTTAAAAAAAAAAAGACAAATGTAGCCTGGCTGCTTATTTGTGCGCTACTTTCTCTTATTAAACCCTTTCCTAATGATCGATCCTCTTCCTCTGAGGAGACTGGCTGCTGTGGCACACCGTGTTATTATGAAGACAACCTATTTGCGGTGTTGGCTCCAACTCTGGTGAACACAGGCCTGTGCACAGATGCTTTGCAGAAGAGGAGGAGAAAAAAAAAAAGTGGTCATGCTTTCTCGAGTATCACAATGCAAGATAACACAACAGGCTTCTTACCTACGGTTGCACCGTTAGGAGATGTGATCTCCAAGCAGAGTATAAATCCCAAGTAGAGCAACCTCATCGCCATCTCCTGAGCAATGCTCGATGGCACTGTTGTTAGAAAGGAATAAAGGAAAAGTTGGCTGGATTTCTAAAACCTAACAACCCGATCAACCACCTCATCCGAACCCCTTCAATGGTCCGGGTGCGATTGTCCGTTCAGTTGCACCCTCAGCCCCGCACGGTGGCCGCTTCGGATCGGGCTTTTGCACTAAAAAAAAAAAAAGAGGAGATTTTGCTACAGCCCGGCGAAGGCTATAGGCAATGCAGCAGCACAGTCATGTATATTTCTAATTGATTATCAGCATTCAAACATGATGCACAGTGTAACCTCTGTCTCTCTGTGCTTGCTTGGGTCTCTCTTTTTCACCACACCACCATGCCACCGCAATCGTCCACACGTCCAGAAGCGCTTGCGAGCCCGCCGGCTCCGTTCAGCTCATTCCGTGCCAAACTAAAAAAGAAAAATTAAAAAGTAAAACGCGTTTTTGTCCCTCGGAGCGCCAATGCCTCTGTGTGCTTGTGGTTGCATGAGTGGATGGTGGATCTCAAGCTCCAGCACTGTGGACGAGCCCGTGACGTAAGCTCGACTCCTCCAAAATGGGATAACTCAGCGGCGAGCGGCGTTTGCGCATGCTCTAGCACACCTCCTTTTCTCCTATTTCATGCGCTTTTTCACCATCAGTGGAGGTGGGCGAGAGAGAGGCGGCGCGGCCTGCAACTGGCGCCCAGGGATCAGCCATGTTGGCTCAATATTTCTACTGAATTCTGACTTTTTTGTTTTTCTCGTTGGAGGAATTAAATGATGAAGAGTAGTGATGGTATTGCAAACGGCCAATTAAAAGTTAAAGTGAAGCACCGACAGGCAGCTTGCAGAGTTTTGGAACATAATGGCTGATTTGAGAGTTTTTGCTACTATCAACAGTTATTTTCAAACTTTAGTGAAACTGTTTTTACGGTGAATATTGTTGAGGAATCCACTGTATCTTCTTCAAACTGCGATATTCGGATATAAATTCCTATTTTGAATCACATTTTCTAAACAGAGGCCTTAAATACATTCCTTTAAGCTTACATGGTGTCATCTCATTGTAATCTTGTGTGACTTTTCTCACACATTCAGAGTGGCAAATAGTTCCACAAATCCGAATAGAAAAGCACGAAGTGAGACAGTTCAATGAGAGGTGTCTGTGGCCTACATTGTGGATTGCCTTCTTCACTAAATCATGCCCCCTAGTGGTACATGAAAATTAGAAATGGGTATGATTGCCTGAATAACTTCAGATGAGCAACAACAATAGTCTTCCCAGCTTCAAGTAAAGGTTATTATTCACAAAACGAATACGTGATGGGAATTATATCACTTGTAATTGCTTGGTTGCAAAAGCCGAGGACAAAAAGAAAATACACAACTCAATCTGGAGTTCAGATAAACACCCTATCTTCAGTATATCCTAAAGTCTATAAAACAAATGACCTAATTTTAGTCAGAAGTAAGGCCATGTATATATCCAGTAATCTAGAGAGATTTTTAAGGATTATAAGGGTTCACTTTATCCAGGTGTTATGCACTATGAATGAAAATGAATGAAAACAACAGATTTAGTCAATCAAAGATTTATCGTAAGTTATCTTATAAAAATATCTTCCACAAAGCAAGGTCAAATGTGCTGTAATTGTTTATAGCTTTGAACTTTGAACAGTGTGTCATCTTTGGAAAACTATTCTTCAGATGTGAATATATGGTTGGGTAGTCTCATAAACCATCTACGCCTGCAGGGGGCACTGAATACTTACATTACAGAAAGACAAGCTGACTGTAACTCACTTCACTAACAGAACAAAAAGAGTCCAATAATTTAATGCAATAATTGGTACATTTACATGTCACATCCTCCAAGGAAGCTTTGATCAAAGAGTCGTTTGGTTGAAAAAAGAACACGAGAGGATCTTTGCCTCTACTGCAACCGTTTCGTAACTGAAATGCTCATAAATTACTCTTTCTACAGTGTGTGTCTCCCTTTCCCAGTGGCACTTAATCATGGATACTAAAAACAACCGGTGTGTTTCACACACTTTACAAACTGACAGTAACCTTGATGCCACTGGTGTTAAGAATAAGCGTGCCTTTTTCAGGGCTTTTCAGCTTACAGATGTTTACCCAGAGCCTGAATCACAGGGGAGAATGTGAAGTATGTGGAGAATCTGTGCAAAACATGCCTGAAGTGTCTAGATATCTGTTGAATCCAAGCATATGTTCACTCAGAGTATCAAAACAGAATATAAACCAAATTTAAATTCAGGGGAAAATGGTTAGCATAGCAGTGTGTTAACTATCAATGCTCCTATTCAAGTTCACTGGAAAACACAAACATTTTTTTATGTTAGCAAATGTGTTTACTTTTCATTTACATTGCCATCTCTTGTGTTTGTCAACACAGTAAATCAGCATGATAGTTGGTGTCACCCCAACCTAAGAATGCCCCCTTTGTGGGAGGAGGGTTGAGCATTGTCATCCAGGAGAGACAGACGCCAGAATGCTGCGTGGGAGACAACTTGAAAGAGTGCCAGCGTAAACACTCCCAGACCACATGTTCTCCCAGGGCAGAGGGGCTGGCCTCTCTCCAGGCACATCTGCACACAATCCCTCAGCTTTTAGCAAGCCAGCCAAGGAGACAGAGCAGGGCAAAGGAGGGAGAGGGGGGGGAGAGTTCCCAGACGGAGAGAACCTGCTTCTTCTGTGACAGTGGTGTCTATGAAAAGCAGCATGCAGAGGGAGGATCACAAGAGTCTACTCCCTGTATGCAAAGGTAATAAAAAGTAAAATGTGGTTTAAAGGCTGACCGCCATATTTGCAAAGGTACATCTGTATCTAGACTCACATGCCAAGGTCTGCTTGGCTACAATCATTACCCAACCTGCCCATATCCTTGAGAAGATGGATTGCTGCATAAATCAAGCTCCAGACTCGCACACAGCCACACTCTGCAGCTGCACTGCAAGCATGATGTACACCATGCTTGTAATTTTTTCATTCTTCTGAAAAATAACCATTCCAGCTCATATTATACCTAAATGTAAATATCAATATACTCCCATTTGTCTCTCACATCGCCCCCAACCCACTCCTGCTTTCTGCTTTCCAGTTGCCTAGTAAAGTGTGGCTTTGTGCATGTTTTCACAGAGGTAATTACTGAGCAAGCTATGCTGACAACACCTGAGGAATGTGGAGCATGCACCAGCAGCCTGTGTTCTCCTAACACCCCCCGCCCTCCACCCCGATCACTCACCCCAACTCCCTTCTCCCCCATCTGCAACCCTCCCCCATACAACCCACTAGCAGGAGCCCCAGTCCAACACAAAGTTCAGCATGACATTTTCACAGGAGTATTAGATTTGCAGATAATGCAGGTGTTATGGAATATTTTGGTTGTTCTACCAGGAAACATACTTCAACTCTAGATTCTTCTAGATTAAACTGCTTAAGCAACAAAATATGTAGTATTGCAGTGTACAGTTACAATCAAATCTATTTTTTTTTGTATCTGTTAGTAAAGGAAACCCTATCCGAAACCCGCAACTCCCAACAGGCCCCAAGTTCCTGTTACTGGTGAATATACAGTGTGTGTTGGCTGGCTCGGGCACTCTGCTGACTGAGTCACTCCCAAAACTGTCCTTGAGCTCTGTGGAACTCACAGCCCATCTGGCTGAACACTTGCACACACATATCAAAACATTGCATAGATTGAAACAGGGGGAGGGAAACACTCTGGGTGACCTAATTGCGGTCTGAAAATGGTCCAGTCAACAAAGCGTCAATATCTGGCTGGAGAGAAACACAGTTTTTTTACGCAAATGAAACCAATGCATCAAGTTTTGACATTGTATGAATGCATGTGTGTGGGAGACAGAGAGATAGAGATTATGAATTCAGCTGAGCCTCTCCCCGTCTGCCTGACTAGACCGTCATGATGAAATCAGGATGAAATCCCAAGTGCATCTAGATCAACATTAAGTATATAGGCCGTTCCTCTGTCTTTCTGTGCTGCAGAATTATTTTTGCAGCTGTAGTTGAATTATGGAAATGCCACAGCCATAAAAACACACTGTATGGCTGAGTGAACAATTGCATACGTTTTCTACACACTTGAGGGCTAATCAGTCAGGGTATGCAAGATAAAGAAAAAGGGTCAGGGGATTTAGTTGCCAAGCAACTTCTGTTGATACAAACACTTTTTTCATTCGTATGATGAGAGCATCTAAAACATGACAATTAATGCAAAGGCAGAAGGATGCAAGATGAAGTGACTTACTTAGATAGTTATTTATCATGGGTTAATTGTACATTTGGGTCAGATCCATAAACATTAAAACATAGTAGAGCTGTAGTCACACCTTCCAGTGCTAACATTAGCATTATATAAGAAATTAAGAAGTCAGTTAAAAGGTGGGTGCACAATAAGCTCCAGTATCACTGGCAAATAAAATACCATAACAAATATCAGGTATACTTGCAGGAAAGCATTACTTTCACGTTTTCACTGACAACACACTTGCCTTACATCACTTCGATAACAAATATGTCTGATGTATAAGACTAATTTACTTAAAAAGTAGAGTAATGTAACAAACTTCCGACATTTAATTTCACTTTTGTTTTTCATTTTATTAGATGGAAGCACAGCAGAGAGAAAATATATGCTGAGAGATTCTTCTGTGAGTACATGTAGAGAATGTAACACTCCTTGCCTATGTTGAGCATGTTTTCCTTAAGTTATTCTTTATCCAAAGGCAGTAACTCATAGATGTTGCCTGTTACTCAGTAAATAATGGTCAGCCAGCCAAAAAGAGCTTCTGACTAACAATACATGTGATTTGTTTAGTGCACTTGTTCAAAGATACATTTAGGAGACACATTTGTTTTGTTTGACAAAATGTTCAAAATTGAAGAGAGTGCCAGTGTTGGCTACAACAAGGTTAACTTAAACTTAAAAGTTCAGTGTATAACATTTATTGGCAGAAATGAAATATAATATATTCATAGGTATGTTTTCATCAGTGTATAACCACCTGAAAAAAGAACTGTTGTGTTTTCATTATCCTAGAATGAGACGTTTTTATCTACAGATGCTACAGACACAACAGAACAGACACACAAACACTGACTCTAGATAGTGCCGTACGTTTTTTTTGCACGTTTCACAGCCACCATAGTTTACAGCCTGAGCTTGAAAAGGGAGGGTGAAACTTGTGAGTTGCAATCTGCAACTGCACCGCTAGATGCCAGGAAAATTGTTTATTTAGACTTTATTAAGATATTTTATCTTTTTACACTGGAGAAATTATATAATATAATACCTTACCCTTGGCATCTATGGTTCTGTTCAATTTACAATCAAAATCATTTCCCATATATTCTAGCTATCTAATGATTCAGTTCAAATATGTAAAAAAAAAAAAAAGTAATTATTTTTTAAAACCTGTTTGTAAATAGTTATTCCAGGTCACAGTGAGTCATGTCTACTTCCTTCTCAGGAAATGGAACTAGTGGGCTATTCCCTTTTTACTTCTAGTGCATTATGTCCTCTTGACCTGAAGCTCATTTGGCCTGTCTCTAAAACCAGCTGTGACAAAGACTGACTTTATTGTAGGATGCACGGGGAAACACGCTTTGCTTCTGCATTAAATCATAAAATCATAATCTCAATGCATGACTCTGGTACACATACTGGAATATACGTTTCACTTTGATGACTTGGCAGTGGAATTAATATTTCCAGCAAAAAAAATATATATAATTTATCTCCTGAGTATAAAAAAAAAAATGAGAAGGGGGGCTGGTTGGGGGGGGCATGCAACCCATGAGATAAAGTCAGATCTAACACATATCCAGTGTGTGGAGAGCTGGGAAGAGCCACTCCAATCACTACCGCTGTTCCTGGCTGAATGTCCCTGGCTGACGTCAGCTGACTGCCTGCCTCGGCTCTCCGCTCCTCCGGACACAGCGCCGCGTAAAAATGCTGCTCTCTGTGCCGCCAAGGACAGGAATCAACCCATACAACGGCTACACCGGCAAAAACAGCAAGAGGGCTAAGCTGCAACACGGGACACCTGACTTCTGTGCTCTCTTTCTAAGCCCACTGAGTGATTTCCTCGATGCGGCGTTTGTTCGAGCTCTGCCTGTTCTTCAGTTAAAAAGCTGCTCGGCTGTTTGAGCTGCAGTGTCCTTGAAAAGTGGATCACAGGCGACGTTTAAACTCTCTTTGTGGCTGTTGCAACATTTGCAGTCGGTTTTTTTTTTTCTTCACCGTGTGTGGGTACACTGTTACAAAACTACACTGGAGCGGCCGTTTAACATTTTGACTTGTAGATTGTTTTTTTTTCTTCCCCCCCCCCCATACGGTCGCTGTTCTCTTCCTATACCCAGCCTGCACACAGAGTACCGCTTACAAATGTGCCGTAGATGCCCGTAAGGCTCCGAACAAGCTACAAAAAAATGAAAGAGGGTAATTATATTCGACTTTTATATGAATTCGTGGGGGTTGAATCAACTACGCATTGGCTTAGGTAATGTTTTCATTGAATTAACCACAAGTTAGTAAAGTTTCATTTTTTCTTTCCTCTTTTACGCGTAGCGATATGCCCCACCCCTTCAGTCCTGGTGACTGAGAGGGTTTGCATGGCAATATGAAAAAGAGGAAAGTTACGGAGCCCATGTAATAAGTCTAATGCAGATGTAATATCTGTGGCTGTATGTGAGGATCGGTTGTAGATCAATGGCAATAGAGCTGGAACAATACATAATGGCTAATATTGATTAGCTCGTCTTCTCATATGAATAATTCATGGGGTGACATTGCTGTCTATTTTCCATCTCTTTCTTCTGTACAGACTATGTAGATTTTTCATGTTTTAAATTATAGGACCTATTAAAGTAAACTGTTGGTCATGTCTATGATTTGCAGCATTTTGAGTGCTGATACTTGAATAAATGAAACAAATAAAATTTCATGCCACTGTGTGTCTTAAAAATATTGCAGCAAAAATGTGACTTCAGTGACATATGAGGTATGTTGATGCCTGACTTCTCACCATTTCTTGAATAACGTTTGAACAAAGCTGAAATCAAACGCCTCCCCTCCTTCTCCATGTTATTCCCTTCCCTGCCTCAAGGCCGGCAGGAATTCAGATTGCTCACATTAATGACCTGGAATTCCGGGAATCCCTGGATTCAGACAATGTGCTCATTTCAAGAGGGGCTCTGCAAACTCAAATCTTTTTCTTGAAAGAAGACATGCACACTTTGTCTTGTGCACATTTCGCATTGTTAGAGCGCCAAAGTCACGCAGAGGGAAGACTTGTAAATCCAGCGTCAAGTGGTAACCCCTGGTCTGTGTCTTTTACTACGGGAAAAAGGGCGGAGAGAAGAAAGGATTAAGAGATTTACCCCCCTTTCCTCTGCTTTCGATTTACTCCTCCTTTCTTTTTTTTTCTCTCCCGTGTGTTTCACATACCTTAATTTCATGTCTGTCAGTGGTTCAGTTCACATGGAGAAGAGAGCCTGAACCTTCCTCTGAACGGATGAATCCCTTGTCCTTAACATCTACTTTCCGCTCTCTTCAGGTTGCTTGATACCTGTTGAAAAGAGACTTTTTTAAGATTTTGTTTCTCCAATGAAACTGGATTGAGTCAGGAGAAGGAGAGCAAGGAGAAGACTCACCTTTTAGCCACAGGACGCCAAGGATTTTCATCACTTTTCTTATTTGCTTGTTCCCACCTTGCACTGTTTTTCTTGCTTTCTTTTTTGCCTGCAGCTGTAGGAATATAATATAAAGAGATTGTGTCTGTAACACTATGATATTTTCCACGGTACCTTTTAAAGTTTCTTTAGCCAAGCAGGTAGGACTCCACATTTAAGATTTCTTTCTCTCATTCAAGATGCAATGTGGCACGTGTTCCTAAAAATATACTTATTGCAGAGCATGATTATTAAACTATTTAGGCAATGTAGAGCTAGAAATAATGATTTCAGCAGTTTACTTTATTATTATTGAAATTCTACTGTATGGTGTATAGTGATGGAAAATACCATTATGTTGATAATGATAAGAAAAAGACTTTTTATTTAGAAAATAGTTCAAATAATGAATATGTTTGACCCTTTTTAAACTGAATGTAATTATTTTTTCTAGGACTTTGTAGTCAACTATATGCTTACTTTGGGATAAAGATAATTAGATGAAAGAACTAAATGGGATGACCTTAAGAGGATTTTGTTAGATTGTTCCAACATCCTCAGTATCAGTTGCTCAAAAGGTTTGTGTTGCCAGAGATGTAGCATAAAGCGACACACAATCAGACTCATATCTTTGGCATTTGCTTCACTATAGAGTTAAAGCCATACATCCTGCCTCACTCAGCACTCATTGTTCTCTTGGATTAAAAAGTCCTTGAGTCACCTGCGCTCCCTATAGGCATCACCTCTTCTCCCTCCAACTGTAATCACCTCATCAGTCTTCAGCTGCTGCCTGGAGCACACTCCCTTTCTCTGCACCATTCTGTAGGCTTCTTACTGTAGTTATATAATATATAATAACGAGGCAAATAGCTGATTTATCTTTCTGCATCTATAATTGCATACTCAATGATGAGGATGATGGGATGTGAGGACTATATATATTTCCAGCTTCCCTGTACAGAGTGTAGAGGTAGTAGTCGCTGGAACCATCTAAGCATCAATTGTTCATGCAGGATAGGATTAATGTTAATATACACTGTAAAAATAAATGCCTTTTGTTTTTCTATATTTTTTTGTATGTCAATTGTAAATTTGTGTATGTTCACAAGAGGATTTGCTGTATCTATCAGGGTTAGATCTTGTCTTGTCAAGAAGGCCAGTTCGCACTGAACTGTGATGCCTCCAGGAATGTAATTTAATTTAATGACAGCTTGAACTCTCACCTCAAACCCAAAACATGTCCCCCACAACCCCCCTGCCCATTTCAAAGAGAGAAACAAACGTGTGTATTGCATAGGAATGTAAAGAATGCTAAGGGGCGACACTGTGATGCATGTAAGGAACAGTGAAACGATGTAGCGGCTGTGGTCTAAAGAGTAACAAGGAGGAAGTAACATGCCAGCAGGTCAGGTTTTGGACACAGACTAAGTAAGAGGATATGCAACCTTGCAAGCTGAAAAAAGGAGAACTGTGATTCCTAATCTTGCACATTTAAAACTCATACTTCACTGACCATCCCTTTATAACTAACATTTGTGTTCTTCTTCATGCACATTTGCCTGTGTGTGCACCAGCACATTAGGCATTACCTTACATGGGTGGCAAAACACCTGGAGCTGGGCGCTGGGGCAGATTGGGAGTAGGTGTGCATCTGATTCACTGCCATCCTTTTCTCAGAAGGAGCCTAGCAGAGCGGTCTTAATGAGACACTACCTTCTGACTTGAGAGCACATGAAAGGGATTAGCACTTTCCGCTAACAAGCTCAGATCCTAATTAGACAGGCCTCACTAGCTAGGCTTGGGCCTGGACTCCGTCTCCCGTCAGATCCTATCTCCCCAGGCCTCTGCAGGTGCATCCCTCCTGATAGTCTGTGCGGGCTGCCTACAGTGAAGGCAAGGGAAAGCACAGGAAGAGGCTGAGATTGTGGAAAAACAAACAGTGTACTATTGATGCTAAAGAAGAGAGGGAGATTAGAGAAGAGGACCAAGATGAATAGGGTCTGTGAGTCACTGTGATTTTTCTCAGCTTGAATAAAGTTCAGAAGGTTGATTCCTTTGCAAAGAGTTTGGGAAACACAAGGCACCTTGATAGTGTGGATACGATCTGTTTGAAAGGATGTTGCTATATTATACATTTATACAAGTTATAAGTAATAGATATTGGAGTACACATATTCAGGGTTTAGCTGTCAGGTAATAATGGCTTTGTATTAGGGAATACTGCATTCATGTTTCACACCTACATCCTCATACAGGCTTGGCTTGCATCTTTAATAATATGTAAATTTCCCCAGTTATGCTGCCTGTAGACAGATTGATACTGATCTGGTCTATGTAGAGGGAACAAAATCAAATGACTTTTTACATGTCGAGAAGTAGTTTCCTTCAACTGTAAGATGAAGTCATATTAACGATTTAATAAATTCCAGTCTGTTTCATCAGTTTAATCCAAGAGTGGTTAAGCTTTATGTTAAGATAAGATGTTCCTTTATTGATCCCCTGTGGGAGAAATTCAAGTTTGTTACTGGGGAAATGTAGTACAAATAGCAGAAAAGAGTAAAAACACAAGACAAGAACAATAAAATAAAGATATAATAGAAAACATCAAAACTATAATGAAAATATATACAATATATTAAATATGCAATAAAGTGGAATGTGTATAACTGTGCATGTGCAACTGTAATCAGACTACTGCATCTACAACATCTAATTTAATGCAGCTTTATTCCGTTTTCCTGCTACCGATTTTAGTAGTAGTTAATTGCTGTTGTTGTTGTTGTTGAACTTCTGAGTTGACTGACGTGACATGTGACCAATCAAAACGCGTTTAGTAAGAGCTCTATTAGTTGATTGGCTGTGGTGGTTAGGAACACACGATTGGTTGATTTTGCTTTCTCCCTTCCTCTTTTTCTTATATATTTTGAGATCTTTCACATAGTTTATCATCCAGACCAGATCTGAATATCAAAACCTCAGAATTTAGTTTTAGTTTTGTAACATTACAGAGTAATAGTAGAGTAGATTAGACATTAAACTGCAGGCGTTGTGAGTGTGAAACAAACATTCATACTTCAGTTTCAAACGTTTAAATCTTATTTTTCACTTTTAAAAACTTTGTCTTAAGGTCATGAAATATGATGTTAACTTTGTACTATACCTGGTTAGAACAAATCCACACACACAGAAAAAAACACACACACACAGACACACACAAGTCACAATTAGCTTGATTCCAGCAGTCTTTTGACAACTCTCACTCTGTTAATAAGCTAGTGCTCCAGTGCTGACCTTGTGGTGTCCAACAAGCCATCCCATTGTTCCCTGGGGCCGGGCCTGCTGACCCTAACTAATCAAACAGTTCCTCCTCCACCAGCGCTGAGAGGAAGCAACACCAGCTGACATTTTCCTTCCATACCAATTTGATTTGCACATGCATTTAAGATTCCTTATCACTGCCTTGTATGGTGGTACATTCATGGTGCAATCAGTAACATGCATGCATTAGGTCTCTGCATACTGCTCCTTTCATACTTTGATTGTGACCTTAGTGCTTAGTTTAAGAGCACTTAATAGGTCAGTTTACCCAAATCTAAAAAAAAGATTAATATTATTATATTATATATTTATAACTAAGACAATGGTGGTGACTGGTGAATTGAATTACATTTTTATTTTATTTTATTTGCTGCTCAAAGCACTGGCAAATTAAATTTTAAAAAATAAAAGTTTATTTCCAGAAACATTGTGGATCAGCCACAGTCCTCTCTGTGAACAGTTTTGATTGGAGCTATTTCAAATACTCCCAATGAAAACCCTTCCAGCTTCAACCAATAACATAAAAGCCTCCCTTACAGTAGTGTGGAGGTCAGCCACTTTAATTCCAGCTAGATTTAATATTTAATGCTTTGTTTTTTATATTTGTAAATGGGCTCACTTGCCATCACAAGATGGGCAACACTTAAATATATACAGGCAACATTTTAGTAAGGTCAATATTGCTACAGAATAGACATAATAAAGACTGTTTATATAAATATTTCCAGCCTTCCCTCATTTTTGCTCAGACTGATAGTGAACATTGATTTGTAGGGTCACCATCCATTTATCTTCTACCCAAGCAGGGTGGACTGTATTGCTGCTGGCTGCTTGTAGTGGAGTCTGATTCATTGTATTAGTAAATGTTTGAAGTTTCTATAGTACCTTGTAGTTGGTGATTTTTATGATTTTGAGCCTTACTAAGCCAGGGCACATTCAGAGCCTTTAGTACACTAAAGTACACACCATGCCCACATGTACATTTGTATGTATATATGACCTTTTAATGAGAATATGTGCATATTCTGTTTATGGTAAATGCTGCAAGCCCACATATTGTTCTTTCTCACATTTCTCTTTGGATATATAAATTACATCATATTAATATTTGTATTTTATCATTTATTTGTACTGCATATATCAAACATTTTGGTATATTCTTCTTCACATGCATCTTACATATTTTCCATTTTATTTAATATAACCTCACCTGATTCTTAAGTTAAATGAAGCAGCTAAATTGCTATTGACATCCTGACTCTGTGGCCCCATTTGGATGTCATTAGGTTAACCAGCCACTGCATCAGTGTATACATGAATTTCATGTACCAATGAAGTATGCCCTCTATTTGTTTTGCAGCAGACGTATGTGTCCCCCTCCAACCATCAGATGGCTCCTCCAAGCCCCAACAACAACAACAATAGCAACTCTACCACCACCTCCATCAGCAATGGCAGCAGCAGTAGTGGGGGAGAGCAGCTGAGCAAAACCAACCTGTACATCCGTGGCCTCCACCCAGGGACCACAGACCAGGATCTGGTCAAACTCTGTCAGCCGTAAGTCATCCATAAACAGTTGCTCTAACCTCTACATGTACACCCAATAAATCTCTCCCTAGCTGCCCGCTGCGTCCATGAAACAGATTGCAGTGTCTGAGTAGATTAAGATAGAACGAAGTGCTGTGTGCGTGGATAGATGGGCAATGGCTGGCTGGCTGGCTGGCTGGCTGGCTGGCTGGATGGCTGGCTGAATGCATCAAGGATTGCATGACTACATACTTGAACGACGTCCTTACACTTTAAATGCACATGAACGCAAAAGCACACCTTAGCAGGTATTTTTGGATCAAGAGTAAAGAGGGGCCACATTTTCCTCCAGACGTTTTCAAGGCCCATCATTTAGTGGCCTTGTGGAAAAACCAACAATCATTTGGGCGGCAAACTAAGACGTTTCAGTTTGGCACAGATAAGCACAGACTTTCCAGCGACTAGGAACAGAATGTTTAGTCTCCCTCTCTCACGCTAATTTTTTCTGTATGTCTCCTCGAGCTCCTTCTTTAATTTTGAGAACTTTGATGAGTTATTGCTCCTCTGTGTTTTAGTCTAGTAGATTATCATCAAGCAGTATGATGACAATGAGACTGCACTATGAATACCACGCTATGTTGCTCATCAGTATGAGTGAGTCTTTGAAAATTCTGTTGTGGGCAGCATGTAGTCAGACAACAGCATCATCCAATCCATCTGATATGTTTGTTAGGCCTTCAGTGGAAGACATCAAAACAAGTGGGGCTGAGATGAATGATCTGGGTTCACTAAATTGAATTCTGGAGCCTGGTGATGAGGACCAGAAGAGCAGAGGAGAGGAGCGAGAAAAAAGGAGGGAAAGGGGGCTTGAGAGATTGAATAAGGGAGAGAGGGAGGGAGAGGCCTGCTATTTTACAGCTGTCTGGAAGATATGGCTCACATGAGGCTGCCCAACCCTACAGGAAACGACGAGCCCAGGGGAAAGGGAAAGACAAACAAGGGCAATGGCATGAAAGGGGGAGGGGGGTGAAAGGGGTGTATGTAGAGAATCAGAGGGGGAGGAGTGAATGGAGTTAAGGGTTTGTGTATCAGGTGGTGTTCTGTGGGGGTAGTTCTCATATTTCTGCTTTTACAGAACAGATAAAATCACTGCATGAAATTTGCCTTTTAGCAGATCACATTAAGGCCAATGTAATTTTCAGTTAAACTGGACTGAGAGAAGATACTGTATCCAATAATGGTTAATAGGGGAAATGCTGTAGATTAGGATGTAAAACTGTATAACAAAAAGTCATAGAGGGAATCTGACTTGCTTAACTCAAGTTTGAACAGTAAATGTGTGCATAGTATCTGGACACAACCCCTCCCCCTTCACTGAGAGTTACTGTATGCACGCTCCGAGATGTACTGTGTTGGGAGTGAGGGATGGGATGTGGGGGTTGGTTCTCCATCTCCGGCCCCTGCAGTTGTCTCTCTGGGTGCCTCACTGCCTCTCTGGTTTAGCTCCGGTCTGTCTCTGGTGGTTGACCATGGATGGACATTGGGCTGGGCTATACTGTGCTCTCTCACACATGGCTGAGTCTTTAGCCCCTCTTTTTGCTCTGCATCACGTAGTCCGAGTTCCTGAGCGCAATTAAGTGGACGGGTATCTCAACTGTGTAAGCAGGAGAGTGCAGCAAGCACAGCTCAGAGCTTAAATGTTAGTCATAATGTGATGTCGTAGACTGGTGGGGTTGCTGTGTACCCACAGCAATGATTCATATGAAAATGAAGGAAGACAGTGTTGGCATATGCATCCAGTCCAGTTGGTGGCATCTTATGGCTTAGAAATCAGAAATGCACCATGAAATAGTAATGTTATAGGAATCCAAATGCATAATACAACAGTCCTTCAGTTCCACCAACAGTGGGTGGATTCAATTGCAGATAATTTGGATAGGATAAATGGTTATAACATACTACAAAGTCTGAACTTTTAAACAATTATAAACATATTTTAGGATCTGCACTACTCTGTATTGAGAATGGATAAACATAATTCATGTAAAATCTAAACATACCATGTATTTAATACTTTAACATGTATATTCCCAACGTGTAGTAAATGTGATCTACTGTTGTAGTATCAAAATCAATAATTTAGAACAGTTGGATATTCCATTAAAAGCATTAACATGTTCACAGGTGACCTGAAGTCACCTTGATAAAGGAATTAAGATTTACAGATTTCTTTTTTTTATGAATGGGAAGTGACCCTAAATTAATTTAAAAGAAACAATGTATTTCCAGTATTGTCAGATTACACTTTTAGCAGGCAATTGCTTGATCATTTTAATGTATAACATATTTTGAAAGTGACTCTTCTTGCCCATATGTAATGTAGCAGTGGTGCAGTGTCACTAGATGAAAGCTGGATTGCATGATAAGGGGCACTAAGACCCAGTGGAGGGTCGAGCACTTCCCAGAGAGAAGCTGGTTAGTAGAATGAGAGTATGGCTGGGAGCCAGCATTGGTCAGGACTGCCAAGGAGAGGCATATCAGATTACACTGCATGCACATGCCTGGAGAGATGGGAACCGATAGACACTGTGCCGCACAGAAGCATTTGCTCGAGTGAGGCACTATCCTATGCATCTGCAGTATCTATAGCTGGCTAGCAGGATGGATAATGCAGCATTTTTACATTGATAAAACACTCTGAAGCAATCTGAAAATGCAGAAGAAATATTTACTTTTACCACATTGCTACGTCATGTTGGATTCCCCTTGAGTTATGATCCCTATTGACATCTGTGTGTGAGCTGTAATGAACAGATATGGGAAATCTATAGTTCATTCTAGCATGCAGAAACCCATGGGATATTACTCTTATTTCATTTAATTTATGTTCCACCCCCTCTCTAAAGATTTCCCGATGCACATCATTTGTTATCAGATGGTGTAATTGTATTCAGTGTCATTTCACTGAATCTGTCAGGTGAATTATAATTCAGCCCTCATAAAGCCCAATCTCTTAGAGTGAAGGTTTAGAGAGAAACCACATTGCCTCATCAATGTTGCAATACTAATATTGAATGTAAACAAGTCATTGTTGTCAGTACACAGTGCGAGAATGATCCTTGATTGTAATCGTCACTGTTTTTTAGGTATGGGAAAATCGTATCCACCAAGGCCATCCTGGACAAGACTACCAACAAGTGCAAAGGTAAGGTTTAAAGGTTATCAGCTGGTTGACAGTAACTGTTGAACTGAGGTTGAAACATCGGTTCATACAGAGGTGGCAAAGCAAGCTCAAAGTCAGTGTGTGATCTTTATGGTAAAATTTAACAGCAGCTAAAATTTGTAACTTCAGTGTTAACAACACCAGAATTAACTGTCTGTTGATTTACTAGGAATGTAAAGATATATCATGAGACAGACAAATATGTGAAGATTCAAATCGGTGAGATGAATCAATTATCAAGTATCAAGGCACAAAGACTTACCTCAGAAATAGAAGAGGATTCTATTATTTGATAAAGAAAGAATAAGAAGAAAAATAGATTTTTGTCTGAGAAAAGAATCTTTTTCAGTCATAATTTGTCTTCAATCTCATTTTGTTAAAAAAAACAACTGAAAATCGTATCGTTAGTTGACTGTATCGCCCTACAATTGACTAATGGATTTATCAATTATTCTTTGCAGCTCTATTATGATATATAGTGTTAATATACCTTGCAACCATGGTCAATAAAGTGAATCTGAAATTGAAAATGTGAAATCCATAATATTTTTACATGACTATAAATTTATTTTAATGCCTGTATGGCGCATAGTAAACAGGGAAAATAAATAATTTTCTATGTTTGGAGATGCACTTACAGCTGTGGATCTATATAATTCTATCTCATTAATATCCTCAGTAGATGATGTATTCACTAAAACCTTAGCTTATTAGTTGATGATATTTTCACTGCATATCATCAAAAAAACTTTGAATGTGTAGAAACTTACAAATTGCAATTATGAGGTTACAACACATACTTTCTTTTCAATAAAGCTGTTTGCTTTCGGTTTTCGGTTTGGTTCGGTGTTTACTGTGTGTTAAGCTTCACACTACACCTACATAACAATAATAAGTGTGTATTGTTTACCATAATGTTGGCAGTGTTGTATAACTCTGTCCTCAATGGACATCCAGCTAGCTGTCTCTTCGGATGCAAACACTACTACTATACAGGCTTCATGAGTTCCAACAACATGCCTGTGTCCATAGAGTTCTGTGGCATGCGTATCTTATTGTCATAACTTGTATGTCTTGCTGTTTGTATCGGTCCCTGCAGGCTATGGCTTTGTTGACTTTGACAGTCCAGCCTCAGCTCAGAAGGCAGTGACGGCGTTGAAGGCGGGTGGAGTGCAAGCTCAGATGGCCAAGGTATGAACCTCCTGAATATATCAATATCAGGCTTTTTACAACTTGCTGTCAGCTTAATTCACAGTGTTGGTCAGAGTTACATTTTCAGCATCTGAAAAAAAAAACTTTTTAACAGTGACTCAGCAAATAGTTCAAGGATGAATTATTAATCACAAATTAAATGGTGAATTATTAACCTTGCAGCAGAAAGGTTGTTCCTTGGCCTCCTTGGCATACTTTCTATGAATTTCATTTTAAAGCTCTCTCAAGCTCCTTTCTCTCTGTGTGTTTTTTTGTTGTTATTCGAGCCATGGTTCAGGAATATAAGCCAATTATAGCCTCAGTTTGTGTGTGCATGCATGTGTGTTGGCTGAGTAGTACACTGCATATGGGTGTATGCTTAAATCAGTGTATTTATGGGTGTTAATGCACTGTAGAATATGTGTGTGCACAAACATGAGAGCACGGATGCACACAGGTACGTGTGTAAACGTGTACATGGTGTACATGGTGTGTGTGTGTGTGTTGTCCTCCATAGTGGTGACGGTGTTGAGGGAGTGTGTCCCAGGGCCTGCTCTCTGAGCTCCCTGTACAAAGGACCTGTCTGTTCTCCCTGGTGGCATCTGACTCAGTGTCTGAGCAGCTCCCCAGTCAGCAGGGCCCTGTGCCCAGCCACCCGCCCTGTCAACACACACACACAACACTTGACAATCACACATGCACTTCACCAGCCTTTCCTCAACCGGATTATGACACACACTCACAAGCACACACATGCACACCACCAACACCCTGGGAAAGCTGATCTTTCGTTAAGCTGGATCACTGACATTCATACGGCTCGTTGCTCACAAAATAACTTGATTCCACTCACCCCTTCACTCCGGGTTTACAACAAGGCTTATGTTTGCGTCAGATTTCTCTCTGACTCAGTCTGACTCATTCGCGGTTGAAACCCACAGCAGGTCTCCTCTGCTCGCTCATATGGATTCGAGCTTCGACGCCAGTTTGCACTGCTGTGAAGGAGGAAGAGGAGGAGGGAGGTGAAGGAGAAATCACCTTCAGCGCAGGTCGCTGCAATTGCACATGCATTATTCATAGGATGGAAATTAATTCACATCGCATTTACAGGTTTTTAATCACATCTGCACTCTGAGATAATGAATATGCATAATGGTTAGAGGGTGATACAGATTGGTTATCTTACAAGATGCTGTTGGTCAAATTAAGTTTGTTTGAGTAGGAGGAAAAGAAGAGAAAAAAAGCCTACACAATACTTCAAAAGCATAAAATAAAACTGTGGCACTGAGAGTTTCTTTCAGGTTGTTTTCTAATAATTTCAAATTCAGATTTGGAAAAGCTGCATAATTTGTCTGATTTATGCAAGCCAACAGAGCTGGCCTTTGTGCCTGCATTCAAGGTCGGGATTACCACATGAATATAACTGCTTGAATGCAAGCAACATATTATCACCATGACCTAGGAAACAAGGGCAAAGAGGATAATGTTTGCCTTGTGGGGAGATGATAGCATAATGCTTTAGATGCTCTCCAGATCATTTCCAGAGGTCTCTGTCCAAAGTGTCTCAGCTGTGATTCCCCACCGAGCAAGTGTACGTAATCATTTCAGATCATCCATGGATGGAGAGCCATTTGAAATGTAATTATGCTTTGATATCACATTGCCTAGACCCTGGGCTTTCATCCTCCTAAGAGGCCAGTCTCACACAAAGGGCCTGTCTTCTACCCTTGTGGTAATAACACAAGGGTAGATGAAGTATGAAAGAGGAGTGTAAAGACAAAAAGAAGTGAGTTGGATGAATAAAAGTAGAAGAGACAGAAATAGAGTCAAAATGAGAGAGAAGTTCAGCTGAAGTCCTGCCAGAACACTATCTCTACCATCTCTGAATATCTGTTTTCTCTTCATCCATGCAGCTCACTTTCTTATACAAGGCCAAAATGAAATCCACCTTCAACTTCAAACCCTCTACCCTTTCTCTCAGACTGTTTTTTTAAACTGTCTGATGTCCTGCACCTGCCACCCATCCAAATATCAGACATCTCACAGGCTTCCTGTTAAAAGCTTATATAAATTCCCTCACACTATTGGTTGCAGCTTTTGTGTGGCTCTTTTTTTTGGGATTTTTTTGGAGGGCTCCTCCAATGGAGAGCTCTGTCTGCTTTACATCCTCATTATTTAATCTTTTCTTGGTTTCTCTCTATGTCCAGCAACAGGAGCAGGACCCCACCAACTTATACATCTCCAACCTGCCTTTGTCCATGGATGAGCAGGAGCTGGAGAACATGCTGAAGCCCTTCAGCCAGGCAATTTCCACTCGCATCCTCCGTGACGCCAACGGGACCAGCCGAGGAGTGGGCTTTGCCAGGTATAAGCCATGGTTATTTAGTCACATTTATTAGGACAGCTGGTTGATTAGTGATGGTGTAGCTGCAAGTGCTTTGAAGAAAATATCCAGTTGCACAATGACAAATTCAAAAATTAGAGTAGTCAGTACTCACAGTGATAGATCCATTTCAGTATTATTCATGGTGAGTGGGCCCTCTGGTGGCAAGTACAGGTAGAACATTTTCAACACAGCATGATACCTCGTAACCTGCTACTGTTGAACACTTACCTTTTCCTATAGGATGGAGTCAACAGAGAAATGTGAAGCCATCATCCAACATTTCAATGGGAAATATATCAAAACTCCACCTGGAGTTCCAGGTGAGGTTACTTTTTTCCATTTCAAGTCTTTGAGATGATATCTTGTGTAGCATAATGTACTATACTTAACAATAACCTGATATTTTCTGACTGATCCAGTGCCGCCAGAGCCCTTGTTGTGTAAATTTGCTGATGGAGGCCAGAAGAAGCGTCAGAACCAAGGGAAATATCTGCAGAATGGCCGGCCCTGGACAAGAGATGGGGAGACTGTGAGTTTGATTCATGTCCTCATGACTTCTGTGAAAAACGCTGTATTGTGCAACATTGCTTGTGATATATTGATCAGCCGCCTAATGACACACTCCTTGGTTTTTGTTTTTTCTCCAGGGGGGAATGACTCTGACCTATGACCCCACCACGGCCTTACAGAACGGGTCAGTACTACTAGTCTGACACAAATCCTTTGTTAACCCAGAGGGAGTGCTATCATGTCGTTGTGGTGACTAATAAATGTGTGTCTCTTTCTGTAGGTTCTACTCCTCCCCCTACAGCATTGCCCCCAACCGGATGATTGGGGCGACCTCCCTCTCCCCGTACATGCATTCACCTGTGTCCACTTACCAGGTAGTTTCCCTAACCCTCAATGCTGAGCGTAGTTAGTTAGTTAAGATGCTAATTTGTTACAGCCCGGGGTTTAATTAAGCCCAGACCTGCTGTCACAGACCTATAAATCCCATAATTGTTAACGTTAGTTGCCAAAGGTGGCATGGTGGCTCAGTGGTTAGCACTGTTGCCTCACAGCAAGAAGGTCCTGGGTTTGATTTCCGGCTGCAGCAAGGCCTTTCTTTGTTAAATTTGCATGTTTTCCCCTTGTTTGCGTGTGATTCCTCCTTGCTCCAGTTTCAATCAATCAATCAATCAAT
>NW_023339707.1:13402538-13432486 GCF_004916995.1 Morone saxatilis
ATCCACTTTGCTGCTGTAATATTGGAATTTCCCCATTGTGGGACTATTAAAGGAATATCTTATCTTATGTTATCTTATCTTAGTATTTAGGATGGGTTAAATGCAGAGAATCCTTACAGGATCAATAAAGGATAACTTATAACTTTAAATCAACTTTAAATATAAAAACAACACAGTTGTACAGTTTTGCTTGTCCATTTTTTAATATGACTGAATCTTTTTAGATTATGTAATCTTATTATGGTACACGTGTATCTTTCTTGTTCCTGCAGGTACACAACCCATCCTGGTTACATCATCAGTCGTACATCATGCCACCCACAGTGAGTATCTTGAATTTTAAAGCTTTTGGCCTTCCTCCGTGTTTTAGTTTCAGGAAAAGCTTTTTAATATTCTGCTGCCTTCACATGAGTCGGTCTGACTCATGTGAGTCTACGTTCACACTGCAGGGAAAAAGTGGCCAAAATCTGCATTTCTTTTTTCTTTTTCATATGTGACTCAGGTCTGAGTTTTTTTCATGACATTGTGAGCAGCACAAATCACATGAAATCTGATCTTTTAGATTCTGATTCAGGACACTTTTAGATATGGTCTGAGTTTTTGCAATGCGACCTCAGTGTGAATGCACTTATCAGAATTCATTGTCCAGATGGCGAGTGCTAACACTACTGTGTGTTTTTTATAGGGAGCAGTCCTGACACCAGGAATGGACCACACCATGTCCATCCAGCCGACCTCGATGATGGGACCCCTGACACAGCAGCTCAGCCACCTCTCCATGGGCAGCAGTGGCACAGTCAGTAGAGTATTCAACATTCTGCTATCAGTGATATTTAACCCTTAGAGCTGCACTAGATAATTTGACATATTGGAGGCTTAGAATGGCAGCTGAAAAACACTTAAATGTATACATGCAAAAGTCATGTGAGGTGATGTCAGTAAACCTCACAAAGAACACTTATGTGTACTAAGCTGACTGGTCTGTGATTGTGTTATACAAGATGATACCAAAGGGATGAGAGAGGCAATGATCTCAACTTTCCCTGAGTGTTCATTCACCACTTTTAAGGTTCTGCTATATCTTTAGGTTGGAGATAACTAGACTAACTTTTATTTGTAAAAATTCGGTAAGGTTTGGATGAGATTTTCTTCTTGAGTTGCAGTTCCCCTTTATAATTTAGGCTGATGAAGACAGGTGTAATTTCCCTTACAAATCTTGTGTAATGCAGCTTTATTTGACAGTGTTATTGCTAACGTAGCCATCATGTCCAATTAACTTATCGTCTTCATCCTCCTGCAGTATATGCCTGCAAACACATCTATGCAGGGGACCTACATCCCCCAGTACACCCAAGTGCCTGCCACCAACATCTCAGTTGAGGTAATCACCTCTGTTTTCTCTCACTAGAGCAGTTTAACACTAAAATGTTATTTGAAACAATCACTCACGGATTTAATATTTGCTGCCTCCCTCTCAGGAAAGTGCCGTCCAACAACCCGTTGCCATAGAGACACCCACAGAACACACAACCTACTCCTACCAGCATAACAAGTGAAGAGGTGGGTTTTGATTATTGCTAGTGTCTGTGTGTGTGTGTGTGTGTGTGTGTGTGTGTGCTTGTTTTGTGTCTCTGTATGTGCATACATCTCAATCCAGAAACATTTCTTTGTCGTGCTGTGATGTTACTGCAGAAGGAGACAGTGCAGCAGTAGCTCTTGTTTCTAATTGGCTGGTCTTGTCACCTTGTGTCTCAGATCTTCCTCTGGAGCCAGAGTGACTCTCAAGGAGCCCAAGTGCTGAGAACTCAGCACTCTGACTCTACACTCTCTACACGCGAAGGAACATGGACTGTTACACAGAAAGGACAACACAAACAAAAAAGATATTTTCTACAAACTCATATTTTAAAACAAACTCTTTTACTCCAGGCAATCAAGGCTGGAGAATGGCAGGCAATGAAAAATGGAAGAATGGAACAAGAAACATCTATTTTGATAACAGTCAAGAAAAAAAAGACATACACACACACACACACACTACACATGTTTAAAAGGTTTTTGAGCGTTATTCACATTATTTTCTAATACTACTCCGGGGAGCTAGAATGAAACCAGGAAAAGAACATTTCAACACCATGTTTTATTTTTAGTCATGTTTTGTTTTGACGATTTGTAAGATATGCTGATTTTACTTCACGTTTTTTTTGTCTGATACTTTCAGGCTTTTGTACATAATTCTTTGTTTTGGTGCATTTCTAGCTTCATGTGTTCTAGTTTGATTGATTGGTGCAAATATTTGAATTACAGAAGTCTCGAAAAAGAGTCATTTAAAAAAGCTGATGACTTGCATTTTAGACAAATATGGTGCTGACTTGGATTAGCATCTCTCAAAGTGGCAGCAAGTTTATCAGGTATGAAACTTTACCTGAAGTGGTATCACTTGTTTTTTTGGCACTTGAATCTCAAATAATTTATAGTTTCAGCAATCTCGATAAAGCTTCAGACAATCAGAAGATTACAAAGAAGAGAACATTTAGAGATGATGGTCATTAATGGCAGATTTCACAGAGAAGACTTCTTTAAAAGAGCTAAATAGATTTAAAGCATTCCAGAGATTATTATCATAAAATTCTAAATATAGGTTCACTTTGAGCTGCTCCACTTGATGGAATCCAAAGTTGCTTAACAGGGATCACATCTCACACACAGCTGCCTGTAAATAAGAGATTTAAATTTATTTAGGCTTTCTTTTGATTTCCTTTTATCGGTGTAGTATTGCTTCAGGTATTTTAATAACAACATGATACAAAATTATACCAAAAAATAGCAATCTATATATTGCTATGTGTTTTCAGTTTTTTTTCCTCATGTCCCTTTTATAAAAAGGGAAGCTGAATCTCTGAATCCCAAAACTGTATTTTCTGAAGCAAGAATTTGATGTTGTTATTAGAGTATGAAGTTCTTATTACACGGATGTGGAGATCAACAGGTAAAGCGTGGCTCTGTCCTGTTCAGAAAACACTATTACGGTGGATTATTATGGCCAGTGGAGAGATGCTTTAATACTGGCCTTTGCTGTGTGTTTGCATATATTTCCGCATTTCTGTTTTTCACCCTCATGTTTTTTTTTTTTTTACATTTCTTATTTAAAGGTTTGTTAAGTTTTTTTTTTTAATTCAGTTTTAATACTTTTAAGATTGGTCCTATTTTTCAAAGAAGCTTTGATTTTATTTTTGATAGTGTGCTGTGTGCTTCAAATAGTGAGAAATAGATGTGTTCAACTTCTCTCTGTCTTTTTTAAAAATAGTGATTTGTTCGTATGTTTGCAAACTTCTCTCTCGTTCTGGTTTCAGTGTTGATGTCAAAGATGCTTTAATGTTTTTTTTTACAGACATTTCAGTTCTGTCTGTGTCGCGAATGTTGTCGCTTTGTGAACATGACTCCTGTTTGTGGATTAATTATGTATGCTAGGTTCAGATGCATTGTTACAGAGCTGTACCCCAAGCAGTTGGGAATAATGTCAGATAAATATATGTTCAAAACCTTGACTTACCTCATCCTGCTAGAGCAATGTAGATTCAGTTCGTGTACAAGGTTCACAGGCAATAACCAACAGTGGGTCTCATGACTGTTCACAGCTGGTACTGTGTCCACATCCTTTAACTCTTCCGTCCAATGTTCGGAAAACATGCCCAAGGTCTGATGATCTATGCAATTAATTTATTATCCTTATAAATGCAATACTACAGATATCCAAGAAACACCTCATATGACGACAATGGATCACCTCACAATATGACTTCACATTTTTCATTATACATACATTGAGATTTGTTTGTTTTCCGACACATTTATCTTTGGTTTCATTGTTAGGAAAATTGCTGCATTAAAAGGGAACTATTTCATACCAAAATGTGGTTGTTAATATGACTGTATGAAATGTAAGAACTCTAAACAACTACGGCAGATGTGCTTTATGTGAACGAAGGCGGGTTTCCCACTCATCTACCCAACTTTTATTTTACATGGACACGTTAGTTGTTAGATATAATTCTCCATTCCATCCAGTTGCAAGTTTTATGTTAGTTTTGTGTGTTCCGTCTAGACCTGTTTGTTAGCTTGCTTTCTTGCTGAGTATTTGTAGATGTTTTCTTCTTTTAAAACCATGAAACAGTTTATTTCCAGGAGAAAATAACCTTCACAGAAATGCCTTAGATTTCACAGGAAGGGATAATGAAGTGCTACTCGTGGGCTTGACCTCTGACTGGAATTGTTTTTGTTTTCATGCACTGCAAATGTTGAAAAAGACTTTTGTTATATCAAACTACTCTGAACATAGATCTATGAAGCAAAGAAATATTTACAACTTTTAATTCCTATTGTGTCCAAAACATTGAAGAAAAACTTAACAGTGGCTTATTGAGTCTAAAGAAGTATTGCTGCTAATTTTGAATTGCTAAGTATTTAGAAATCTTTTAGCTGAATCAATTTATCAAGTCACAGGTCAGTTTGTAATTCATGTTCAACGATGTCTGTGCAGTCTTGTTTTGTGCATCAAACAACCTCTCCTCAGTAAATGTTAGTCTGTGCCATGATGCAGCTCTTTGTCTTCTTGATAGAAAAAAAACCCTACAGCTATTAAAACTTTTAACTTGGTTTGATTTTGAACTTCTCATTTTTTTAATAAAAAAAAATGTCACTGTGTTTGCGTGATTGCTATTACACAAGGGACCACGTTATATATTGTAAAAAGGGATAATGCACTACAAATAAGCCAAGACACACATCAAGGTTCTCTCTTGTTTATCAAATTATCAAACGTGGCAGTTTTTATATCAAACCCAGCTGATTTTGAGGTAATACACAAAGAACAGTCACAATACATGAGAATTTATTTCTAAAACAGAGTTGAATCTAGATAAAAAATATAGGAAATACGTAAAGAAAAAGTATATTACACTGTTCAAGAGGCCGTATATGTTTTAAGTATGTACAAAGTTCAAAATATACCGAATATGCCCAAAAGCTGCTGTCAAATGAAGAAACTCTAAAATACATAAAATAGACTTTGAACCTTAATTTACAATCTTTGACTAATGGGTAAGAATGAAATGGGATGTTTTTTTCACCCTGCAGTTTTAATGGCAAGGTAAGACAACATTCTGCTACCATTATAAATCATACTCTGAGGCAATGTCATATCTGACGACTATTGTGCGTTTTAAACCAACAAATAAAAATAATCCTGTTTCAGGTGAAATGTGGAAACTGGAAAAAAAAATAAAAGCCCAAATACAAAGACAGATTTTTTAGACAAGATGTCATTCAAATTCCAGTTTTGTGGGCATTCATATTTTCATTGTAAAGTCATTTTTTCTTTGCACATACCAAAAGTATCAAACATTGACAGTGCCACCAAAATATAGTATTACTGTCATTATAAAAATTATAGCATAATGCGCTCACCTCCCTGTAAGACGAAAAACATGTAAACTTTGTATGTTTGCATCAAACTGAACATTGCAGCTCAGAGTATGGTTTTGTAAGCCAGTTAAAGCGGGATTTTTCAAAAACAGTTCTGGCTGGGCAATACAAAACACGCAGTGTTTCAGCTGCTGTACTGATGCTCCATAGGTGCACCAAAAAAAGAGTGGGAGGCAGTGTTTGGTTCTCCAGCACCATCCCATCAGCTCTGATCAGCTGTGGGCAGCAGAGTAGCAGAGCTGGTTCCTGATCTGATGAGCTGGTGTGCAAGTCTATCCCAAAACAGTACTACTGTAAGAGGATCCTGCTGTCGAACGTAGCCATCGTTACGACGTGTGACATCGTGAGACGACTATACGAGTTCAGTCCTCATACTGACATCACAACAGCTTATGGTTCACGATCTCCCAAACCATCCTTTTTCTGAAGTAGGGCATGTGTTTCTGTGAAGAAAAACAGAGGTCACGTAAGCCATTCTTAGGCCACTATCATGATGATCATGATAAATCTCCTTTGTTGATGCGGTTTATGTTTACCTGAGTGAATGTGATTGGCTTGTCTTTGGTAATGTAATCTGCATATTTGCATGTGAACATTCCACAGTCGCTACCATTCATCTGCTGTGGGATTTCCTGAGAGGAAAGGAAGGGATAAAAATGTCATTATTATTATTTAAATTTGGACATTGCACAGTACATACTGACTAATTATCAGTATAAATCTGACAGGATATTTTGTCAGTACTTTACCAACTGTTAGGATTTTGCTTTGACAACTCATTTATCAGATTTTATCCAGCATCATGGGACATTTTGTTCTTGACAAAGAAACCGTATGAATAGATTTTGCACAATAGTAGTTTCTCTTCATTTGCTCCAAAGACTTTAAAAGAAAGCCACAGTACCACAAAACAACATTGGAAACACCACCACAATTTCAATGATAAACACAATAAATGACTCAACCAATGGGCACACAGGCCAGCAACCAGTCAACTAAGGAGCATTGTTTTGAAGCTAGGAGACACGTGGGCTCCCACTGCAGATGGTTGCTTGGCTTTTTCTTCATATGTTGTAGTGAAGGGGGGCTTTAATTTACTCAGGCAAATAACACCTCTACTTTTTACTCCCGCTCTCAACTTTGAAACAAGTGCTAGAGCCAGACAAACTTGTTTTCCCCCCTTTCTGATTCAGTCCGTATGGAAGCGCATTAATTAGCTATTGTTTACTGTATGTTAGAATCAAAATCCTGGTTAAATAATATTTGTTACTCATTTCATTTGAAGAGCGGTTTTTGACTTCACAAAAAAATAAAAATAAAATACTACACAGGATCGAATGGAAGGGTTTTTGTAACTGTACACAAGACAGCTGTCATTTTGTTAGAGCAGTTCTGCTAAAAAAATGTATTGATCATAATGTGTAATCTCAGTAAAAAGCTTCAGACACAAAGGACCAATGAACAATCATCTCTGTCAATGATGTAGTATTTTAACCTTTTCAAGTGCAAATCATCAAACACATTATTACTGGATCAGATTGTAAGCTTACAATCATGTATCTATGTCTTTGATTTCTATATTTTTCAAATCTGCCACTGTGTACAAAACACACCCGTCAGATTAAAGCAGAACAAATATATTAAAAAGTAATGTAGGATAAAGCTACAGGCTAGTTAAGTGGTGGAATCTGAGAGTTTATCATCCATTAAGGAAATGCAAGTCTGGTAAACAAAGAATTAAATAACAGAGCATAAAACTGTGTTGTGTTAACTTGTTGACATTTTCTCTGCTCTGACTTTTTTTTATGAGGCTAAAATAGAGGTTCTGCCTTTTATGTACCTATTCCCATGGTGTGAACATATTCAGAGTTTCCTGAATTAACTTAGATCAACTGTTCTGAAACCAAAAAACTCAACAAGTTTCCTATCTCAGGGTTAGTAAACTCTGAGTTTAAGATTAGGCACAGGGTTTGTTAAACCTGCTTTCTGAAACAGGCCCCAGGTCACTTGAAGCTTATACACTGAAATGTATCACTACTTTGAAACTAACTACTAGTTACCAAGGAATGCTGCAAATATAAATAACTGTAAAATGTAACAACATGAATATTAAAAACTAGTCCACTGGTAACTATGCAACACAGAGCAGGACAAGCTGGCCAGGGATGGAGGCACTACTAGCTCCAAGAACTATAACCTGGAACTCCCTGCTGATGATTGAAGTTTATCCACAATTCCTAAACGCATGTAGATGACACAGCATGACATGGCACAACAATGGAAACATACTATTTAATACTCTCCGCCCTCCTGTGTAGGACTTACATTGCGCCTTTTGCTGTGCAGAGTCCAGCCTGAGGTATCCAGTTCTTTGCCTTTCTTGTCTTTACTTTCCTGTTGCAGGTATTCACTGGGGAAATACAAATTCATTTATTTCTATACTCATGAAACTCAAATTCCCAAATAAAAATAAAAAAAGTCCCAAATTTACCAACAAACCAATGTATCATATAATGAAACTTACAACAATATTCTGCATGCTTCATCATTGCTTCTTCCCATTGAATCAAAATACAGGATAGCCTTTTTGCGAAAATCCACCACCTGAGAGAAAGAGTTGCACAATAAAAAAACCGCAATATAAATCCCAAGATTGTTACTTCCAGGTTCACAGTTATGGCCATTAAGACTTACAGAGAGGCACCAGTGCACCCCCAAGTGGACAGGAACCAGCAGGATGTCTTTAGAAAAGATGTCCATCTTTTTGGTCCAACGGCGGACAGCAGAGTAGCCACTGCTGCGCAGCTTGGGATAGAAAAAAGTGTTGAACGTATTGACTGATGGCAGGTTGGGGTCCTTGCTGCGCTCAACCAGCAGGTTCATGTAGAAGTTGATCACCTGAGAGATTAAGGAGGGAGAGTTTCAATTCACTGGACAATCACCACTGTATGTCTCAGTTGTGCAACAATTACTAAAAAAAACCCAAACAATATAATCATGGTTGTGTATTTTTGATGTATGTCAAAATATATGCATAACCAACACAAGAGTGTGGTGCAAAATGAATGCCTGCTGATCACACACACACACACACACAGATCTTATACCTTGAGGATAAATATGTACTCACCTCATCATTGAGCCAGTTGAGGTTGCTGAGGGTCTGCAGGTCTTTACGTGTGAGGCTGAGACCAAACCCTTCACTTAATACATCATGAGAGCTACCTCCTCTTAGCACCATGTTCACCTCATCCTCCATTTCCTTAATAGAAAGAGAAAGCATACACGTGAAAAAGCAGGGAATATTAGCTCAGCCCTTATACTACTACTATAAATGTGTTCCTAAACTCGTACTGCCTGACAGCCTACAGAAACAAAAAAAATGCTTGTACCACCCTGAATTCTAATATTTTAATAATTTCTAACCTTATTGTTTTTAACCAGAGAGTGGGATCTCAATAGGAGTGAAAAGTACATCTGCCCTTAACTTAAGCAGCATAGACCACTTAATGTCAGCGAAAGAAATCATAATCTTTCTAAGTGATAGCAAGTCTCCGTGGGTGGGTCATCTAAATGAATTCTATATATGATAAACATTGCATGCACATTAGGACACAATGACCACACCTCTGTAAGTTCGGGGAATTCTGGTTTCACTTCCAAAGGCTTCGGTTCTTCTATCACAAGAGTCAAAGGAACCTCCTTCTCCAAAGGGACTCGAACATGGACCTCGACATCTGGGCTGCGTTGCCCCTCTTCAGACAGACGCTGGGAACCAGTTATAACACGACACAGGTCAGTGGGAGAAAAACAAATATGATAGAACTGAATCTGAAAGAGCTTCAGTGGTGCACACTCACCTGTCGCAGCAGCTGGGCAGCCAGGGCCTCCTGCTCTTCTATCTGTCTCCGTCTTTCTCTCGCTCGAGAGTCATACATACTTGTCCTACAGTGACAAAAACAATACATGTTTTCCTCTATTCAGAAATAATATCAGTGAATAGAGGATAAACGGTATAATTACATAGGAGTGTACTTACAATTCTTTGATCCATAACTCAGCTTGGAAACATGGCACACTGTAAAGACATAAAAAATATGTTTTTTAAAATACAAATAAAACACTTGAGTTGACTTAAAAAGGACCAGTGTGCGGGACTTAGTGGCATTATGAATGAAATTAACAGCATCAGACATGAAAAGTTTAGACGTCTACATCTTTGACCATGCTTGTGTAAAGGGTAATCATGTTACACATTGCATTAACAACAGTGAAATATAGCTCGTGATAAAACAATGTAAGGAAGGAAATGGCAAGACTGACTGAAAACAAATACTAACCTTGAGCTGTCTGGCTTTTTACCCTTTTTCTCATTTACAATAATTACAGAGTCAGCGTCATGAGCTGCAAGAAAAGACAAGACGAAACACAGATTTGACTTATGGTTTCCCATTTGACAAGGCCTATATTTCATTTATGTGCACACAGCAGGGGGTGAGAGTTTTACCTGATGATTGTGTGTCCTGAGAGGAGTTATCCTGCAGTGCAGATGGGGAGGGAGCTGATGAGAGAGTAGCTGCTCTGCTGGAGCTGAGGTCTGTGTCCAGAGACCATGTCTGGATCCCTGGCCTGCTGGAAGCCCCCACTGGGCTGGGGAGGTTGCTGGAGCTCTGGCTAGACATGCCCCTGGGGCTGGGAGGGCTGCTGGGTCCGTCAGACGTTTCCCCTGCTGCTGACCCAGTAGGCGAGGAGAACTGTAGAAGTCTGCGGCTGGTGGTCAGAAAGCTGGTACTGATGAGAAAGTGACAAAAAAGGATAGACATGGAACTATTAAAATGTATTAATCATTTAAATTAACCTTCCATTGAACGTGAGGAGAGTTTGTGAGTTGTGTTCCTTGCATGCCAGTTCCACAAAAACAAAGCATACATGCAACTACCATTGAGTGTCCCTCAAATACGGCACAACAGTGAACAAAAGCTGGATTATGCTCCATGGCTGGTTCGACATTTGTTCATATACTGATACTAATATTGTTTTGTTTAAATAGGTTAAACTTCAACTAAGCAGAAAATACTAGCACTTTTAAAGTCTGCTGACAGCTGATTGTAAAGATATGCAAGTGCAAAATTGAATATGTCATTCCAGGATACACAGAGTACAAAGTTAGAGTTTGGAGAAAAGTACTGCTGTTAAGTTTATATGCCTCTGGAGCCCCCCACTGGCCTGTGAATTAATTCTGGCAGCACTCTGGAGCCCCCCCAACCCGTGCATCTCTTTACATATTTCATTAACAGCTGGAATGTGGCTTTGTTAAAGTTTACTACATTGGTATGGATACGTACAAATCTCTGTGTGACCTCACAATGGCGTGTGAGCTGCCGTTGTGAAGGAAAGACGACTGACCACCAGAGACCATGGTCAGAAGCTGCCTGTAGACCTCCTTCTCCTCTTCACAAACAGACTGGACAAACACGGAGGAGAACCATGAAGTCAACAACAGAAAAGCAACACCTGATATAGAAGAAATCACAAAGTGCCTTATTGTCCTGACGTCTGACCTCTTGTGCTGTGCAGCGGGGTCTGGCCCTATGTACGTGGCCAGATGAGCTGCTGTGTGTTGGGCTCTGTACCACTTTGATGGGAAAGGTCTTCTCATACATGCTGGTGCAGGAACTGCTTGCAACTCCACTAAATAAACTGCAAACACAAAACGACAGTGCGGTAATCAAACATCAGCAGACAATAGCTCACCCAATATAATATTAAATAACGTAACAAAAAGCAAGTCTTGAATCATAAACCAAGATGTAAGGAATACCTTGGCAATCCATGCGGTCGGAGGTTTAGGGGCCTGCCTAACCGTGGAGAGGGGTGCAATTCAGGGGTGATGGAGGGTGGCAAGTTGACTGAGTGCCCATTTGTTTTTGGCACTTCACGATGTGTAGGACTCATGCACACTTGTCGCCTACAGACCTTTGATCCCATAATGGACTTCTCATTACGCAAGCAGTCTAGAGTGGGAAACAAAATAAAAGGGGTACAATAATTAACTTCACTTCAGGGCTCATACAAACAATAGCAATCTTGATGAACAAGCCTATACAATGCTTCAAGTGACAATCTTACCTGATTTGGATATTTTCCACTCCAAAGTTGTGGCGGGAGCAGCGAACGTCTCATCCAGAGAGTTCCTTGCAACAATCTTAACACAAACGCATACATGTTTAAATAAAGGTCATAAACGTTTTGACATTAAGGGCCCAGAAACGAATTGCTTACCGGTCTCCCTGCCCAGACTGCTGCTGATGTTGAGGGCTGGGGCTCTCCAGGTGGAGGACCAGGGGAGGTTGGCAGTATATTTCTCAAGGTAGGGCTCACATTGTTCCTCATCCATGTAGCCACACTGGAGCTATGAGTCTTAACCCCTTCAGCTGCAATCTTGACTGTGTCAATTATTTCTCCTTGAGAAATTTGAAACAGACCGACAGACAAGAGAGTAAGTAGGGTCATACTGGTTCTACTTTATCGTCGCACAAACTCACACAGTAATATGTAACTTAATAAACAGGGAGTAATTATTTACCCATTCGAGATTTCTTTATCATTAAGCCATCTCGGTCGACGTTATGTCCATCTTCCAAACTTTATGAAACAGATTGATGCTACACAGTTAGTACCACAGTCCATTCATTGCGACAAACTGGAAATAAAGTCTTCACATTATAACAAATAGTTGAGACGCTAAACGAACAGCGAGGCCACGAATAGCGGCTCTACAGAAACGTTAATTACACAGACTCATTAAAGAACTTCACAGCAACTTGGGGTCAGTTTGATTCCGTGTCTTTTTAAACACACCGACTTTTGATTACACGAGGGACTAACGCCGTTGCAGCTCATACCATTCAATCGGTCTTTTCCTCCTGATCCGACCATCTCCCGCTGCCCGGTGTGCATCAGAGTGCTCCGCAGCTGGCACACCATTGCGAAGATTGGCAAAGCTTGTTTCTATCCATTCGTAGATTTTATTCAACATGGCTCAAAAGTTTTAGAAATAACGCCGCTCGTTTCACAGACAAATCGCTATCGCGTTAGCTGCTTTCGGTTTACCTGTCAATATAGCCAAACCAAATGAAGCTAGTGCGCTTCATTCGACTGAGGCAGGTCAACCGGGGCTCTTTCAAAGGTTAACACTCCTCACAAATATCATTTTACCTTTCCACGAACCGAGCTAACCGTTAGCTACTTCGCTGAGAATTAGCTAGTTGCCTAGATAGCACACTAAGCTAACTACCTTGCTAGCTAACGTTGCTAGCTACACGGCTAATTTATGGAAGTGTGTTTAAATTCCAACAGGGATGCGACAAATCGCAACCAACGCGTTCAAAAATACGGTTATCATTTTGAGTCACACACTAACTCATTTGCATCGCCTTAACGGGACTTTAAATTGCATATAAACTCGTTGAAGAATATTATCTCCCGCTTCTTCCTCATTCAAAACCACAACATGGCTGAACAGGACGCTCAACCATCGCGCGTTGTGATTGGTCGACTGGATGTTGTACGTCTGAAGGTACTCGACATTTACTGGTTGGTTGTAGATCGGCGGAGACCATTTAATATCACGTCACAGCCGCCGGCATCGACTTGTGAACACAGTTTGATCTCTGTCACATGTAGACAACACACGCAGTTATTTGGCTTTAAAATACAATCAAGTTGATCTCGTCTGATTTTCTATTTTAAATGAAATAATAATGGGAAGATAAGTGTTTATGCCAAACACATACGGTCACATATTGTGTTCTCAGATTTCTTTTTCATTCATAATTAGGCGTAACGTATTCGAATACGTGTATTTCTCTTCAGTCTGTAACTAATTAAATTGACAGACAACAAAACAATGCAAACCAGGAAGATAACCTGTTAAGTCAAAAGCATGCTGGAAATAGTCTTTACTTGTATAATTTGTCCAATGAAACTTGTAAAACACAAAACAGACTATGGTATACACTAGGTGTGACATTGATATTGGAGGATGAGAGAGGAGGCCCATGCAGATCATTAGTTCAGCTCTGTATGGGCAATTATTGTGTCACCTGGGCATCAAAATACCTAACTAAAGCCACATTACCTGCCCAACATGACCTTTACCTAGCCTTGGACCTTACAGGAGTAACTAACTAATGTTTGTGGGTTTAATAACCATAGGAAAAACCAAAGACACAGACACATTTTAGACAAATATATATTACAATGATATATTGTGAATATATATATGTACAATTTGTGCATTTCAGTGTTCACAAATCAAAAGACTATAGAGATTATAATAGCAATAGAACTATGGCTCCAAAGCAAACAGAGGAATAAGGAACTTATATACAACTGAAATAACCAAAAACATCTTCTTTAGGAGGACCAGAGTACTGATAGGTTATCAGGACATTCAGAATATTTTAATTAAAGACACCTCCACAACATTGAAATGTTTAGGATGTAAAACTGAAATTAAGCTGTCCTGTTTATCATATAAGTTTTTTACATGGCGTTTTAAAATGAGCAACACAGACTAAAACAAAAGTAATAAAGAGGAGATTAAGCACATTATTATTTATTAAATCAAAGAGAACCAGTGATTGAATTCACACACATTCACCATTTATTAAATTAATACAGTAAAACCAATGCTACAGTGAAATGCAGGGTGCCCTTAAAACAATATACTGCATCAATATCATCAAACAAAGGTGATCAAAGGGCACTTTATAAGATTATAAATTCATTTCAAACTTTAAACTCTTTTACATTACACTTTCTGAAATATATCATTCTGTCATAAAAAAATAAACTTCATATGTCATGAAATATAGCATTCAAGCCCCTTCACAAATGCAGGCCTTATCAAAAGTTTCAGTAAATCCATGCATGTATGGCACTGTCATGTTTATATTTGATTATCATGTGTCACCACTTCCAACCAAGTGAATAAGTTTAAATAATAAAGAACAAAAACTATAATCTTTGTTCAAACTATTTTTCATGAAAATAAGTCTTAAACATCTTCATTCAAAAAATTTCAGGTTCAAACACTTGTTAGACAAAATACATACTAATAATAAACCCTGCACAATGTGAAGACAATGTATGAAAGTTAAATACAGCAAAAATCAACTCGTAGACACATTATACAGTAAATGAGATGAGTGGAAACATCCAAAATCCGATAAATAGCATTTTCAGATTGTCATTCAAAAGCCAGAAAAACATGTCGCCTAAGCTCAAAGGTTTCTTGTAATTCACAGTATTGAGACAACATTGGATATGATTGAAAACAAAGGAAAACTCTTTTGCATCTTTGAAGCTTTTTTAAAGCAACATTTGTGCTTTTAGTCACTAAATCAACACCCACAGCATTAGTCCAATGATGAGATGACTATATGTGGGATTGTTAGGTCTTTGTTGTTTTTAAAAAAAAAAAAAAACAGATAAATAAAAATGATATATTTGTTGTTATGGCTTTTTTTTTAAGTCATGCATAATGTATTTTAGACCAGATACCTCTTAAAGGTCATTGACATCTATTGTTTGCCCATACAACTTCAGATGAACACTCACAGTATGTTTTATCTATGTTAAATGGAAGAAGCTCACCGATTACTTAATGTTTCTGGCTGGTTAAGCTAATAATCTAACCCCGTGGTGGGTGCACAACATGCTAAAGAGGAGGGATAGATTGACATTTTGGATTTGAATACTGACATGTGCATGGATAGCTGTACAAGAGATTCACAAAGTATTCATGACCTTATCAGTATCAGGCAAAAACTAAATAAATAAAGCTGTTACAATTGGAAGCACTGTCATCACAATCACCAAAATGTTAAAAGACTCTTATCATGTCTGCCTAAATTGCCATACTGGTGCATTTCTTGTCTGCAAGTAAGAAAGGTTAGGCTATGGTTTACTCTCGTTTTGTTCCGAAGATTTGAAGGAAGAAGGAGAAGATGTAGATGATATCTAAGTAGAGGTTGAGAGTGGCGAAGACGTACTCTTCTGGATTAATAGAGTAGCGCTTGTTCCCCATGAGGAGCTGGGTGTCAAATGCCAAAAACTACAACAGAAAATAAAACGGCAAGTAAGACATCTTTTTGTTTGTTTATGATTCTGATGACAAAATATGATAATTTCTATTAGTAATGGTTTGACAGTATCTGTACTCTTACCATGGTAAACAATATGGCCCCCAAGGCAGCAAAGGTGGCATCCAGCCAGGGTACCTAAATGGGAAAAAGGACTTGATTAAATGTGATTCCAGTTTAGATAACCACATGAAAGGCCCATGTTACATCTGAATGCATATGATAGTACAATAACTAAATATGATCTCAATTTAGAGTTGATTCTGCATTAGTCTAATGTCAAAAATTTGTGGGACTGTTGATTTACATTCCTTTAAAAAAAAAAAGGGGCCCACTGCAGCAAGGACTCAGCCTTGCTACATGTAGTTCCAGCTCTACCAGGTGCACTACCAGGGTGCCCTGTTTACATTCCTATTCGATGTAACTATGTCTTGGTTGTCTGAAAATCCCCCAACCTTACATGACACACAACTGGTGGGATAGCTTGATTTAGATAGTTATACTTACATATTGATAGGGAAGGACGAATGCCAACACCAGTCCAGAGACAAACATGACCATGCAGAAGACGAAGAGCACGCCTTGGTAGGATGTCACGTCAAACTGGATGGAGAAAGCACATGAAATCAAACATAAATATGTTAATTCAACAGTGTGACAATCCGGCACACATGAATGACTTTCACTAAGTACATAAAAGTACATAAAAGGAAAAATGTTAGTTTTCTCACCTTAGTTTGAAAGCTGAAGATGGTGACCAGGAGGCAGACTGCTGCTGTGATGCCCAGACACATCACCACTGACTTGGTGTTATAAAAGCTATTAAAACAAAAAACATTTAAAACTTACTGAGAGTTCCAACTATACAGCTTTATGTAAGCCTACATTTCTGGCCACAAACACAGCCTCACACGCTGTAAAGAAAATACATAGCTGCCTAATTATCTGGAAAGGAGAGGGTCTGAAGCAGCAAGACCTACCTGGACAACATCCCTGTCATGTAGGAGAGTGACAATGTCTGTAATGGGAAATATGATAGTCATGAGAAATGCAGGCATTTGTTTAAAAAAATCTTTGAACATGTCATGACTGGAGAGCATAAACTTTTATAAAATATATTTTATTTTATTTGTTTTAGATCATTTTAACTGGCATGGCAACTTACAATCATTTGATAATTTATGAATGTACTGTTTGCAATTCTAAACCTCAGTTTGTAGTTGCTCATCTAATAACACAAATTCAGTCCATACAAGAAAACATTTATTAAAAACATAACAGATATCTGCCTTGTACTTACAAAGATGCTAAGCAGAATCAGATTCCATGGAAACTGTCTCCTGTAGGAGGGAGTAAAACATTGAAGTTTTAATATTTGTTTAATATATAATATATGTTTTGTGTTTTTTTTTAAAATATATTGTACACAATTTTGAAAACCTTTAACTTACCTTGGTGCAGCGCAGCAAGAGAGGGTCAGATATGTGGCAAAGAACACAGCACTGTTAAACAAAAGAAATATTGTTAGATAGAAGTGACTGAAAACTGTACAGAGTAACTGTGTATTACTGACTTGAGACTGACTAAACCTGTTACTTACTAAGAGGCCCAGTACCACCCAGGGTTGCTTTGAATGTAGTCCTTCACAGGGTCACTAAAAGTAGCATAGTCTTAAGTAAGCACACAACTCAGTGGATTTCTATCAGAATTACTTAAAATCAGTATTGTTAAATATGAAAGAAGAAGTCTAGACTAATGCTCACCAGAATGTGAAAAGAGCCACAATAGCAAGAGTGACCAAAAGCTGGATCATCAAGATGGCATACACCTAAAAGAAAGCAAGTTAAAATCAAACAAAATTGCATACCGGTAATTATACATGTACTGGTGTGTGTAGGCCTTTAACGTTTAACAAAGTTCATTTGAGGTAAATTATCAGTGATATGTGGCATTCACAACAGAGTTAATATTGTAATCATAATGTCATGATAAAGCGTTTGATACCTTACGGATGAAGACCCTCCTGATGTTGCGATCATCCCAGGTGAACTCTGTGAGCATCTCAACATCATTGTAGCAAGGCGCACTGGTGCCTGGAGAACACATATATTTATGTAAGACTTTTTGGTAGTAAACACTACAGTGTATTTTTTCAGCCAACATACAGCCTACTTATGATATATATATATATCTATATATATATTAAGATAATGACTAACTTTATCATTAAATATAGAAGGATAAAAGTGTTGTCATACTTGCGGTGGCTTCCTCATAGCTGGGAGGAACTGGTGACACTAAGACTTGTTCGCTGGAGCCATTGGCGGTCTTGTTTGCAAGTAAAAGCTAAAAGGCCAAAAGATGAACAATTTGTTATCTTTTAGTTTATAATCTGTCATTTTAGGTGAGAGTAAATCAATATTTGAAGACAAACAAACTCCCTTACATTTAACATGAACTTTTAATGTCTGGTTTTGAATGTAGTGTTCCCTTGTCTGTCAGTAAAGTAACTAGTTAACTAGTGTGATATTACACACACACCCACTCACCTCCTGAAAATGTAAAACTATAAACATTTATGCTGCAGAGAATCACACTGTGGAATTATTATTACTCAGTGCGTAGTAAGTCATATTTCAGGAGGTTCTTTATCTTGAAAAATCAAAGATAAATGGTCCTGACAGATTTGCAGTTTGAGTACTGCTTATGTAGTACTGCTGTATTGGCACTTGGATACATTATAATCATTTATATTCTTGCTTTTACAGTAGCAACAGTTTAGGTATCATATTGTACACTGGAATTTAAAGTGTTTTCATTGCCAGGGCATTCACTTTTACTTTCACATAATGAAGTGCTTTCATTTGTTGACATGTCAGCTGACATTTCATCTGCCTCCACCCGATAGGTCACTTTTTCCATTCCTAACACTTCATGATATTTTATTTAATTATTTATAAAATGCTTCAATGTCAACTGGACTACAGCTAGCATTACTACATTCTGCTTACAATAGACACTGTTAACCATCTGTATTTTAACTCCTTTCACCTCTACCACTGATATACAGTAATAAGACTACATGTACGATTTGGGTCACAGACCATCAGTCTCTAAAAGATAATTAGCTAACCGGCGATGCTTGAAAATCCCGAGTCCTTGTACAATTTTTTTTTTTTTACCGCTGTTCTTCTGCCATATTTTCATAAAACTGTTGAAACCATCAGGATGAATAATGTGGAATAATGTGAGAGGCACACACGGTGGGGAGCTCACAGCAGCGTTTTATACCAGCGCTACAGAGAGAAACGAGTTGTCATGGTGACGCAACACGGTAAAACAGCCAGTGACGCACTTCATTCACATAAACTCCGGCAACAGTTCAGCCTTAAACAACACAAAACATATCATATGTGCATACGTGAAACATTACAACAGGATTAAGGTGCCATTAATTAACTAACTATTTAATTAATAAACGACTTTATTTAACAGCTATTGAATCCTGCGGGACTGTGCGGCTACAAACACTATTCTGCAGGAGAGAAAGCCACAGTCATGTTACCAGGCTCTAGTTATCATTCATTAGAATGACTAAATGTGGCACAGCTGAATAGCCTGCATTGCCATGAAGCATTTCTAAAGGGATGGAGCAGAGGCACGCATGTCAACTCACTGTTACATAATAATGTAATACAGAAATCCAACGTACAGAACTGTTTATAATTGTGATAATTAACAGGAATAATGACTTCTTAATATAATTAAATGAATGACACGATTAAAGTAAGCTCATACCTTGCCCTGTGTCATGATGCCCGTGTGTCGTCCTGCAGTAGGTTGTCTAGTTGTGTCTTAAGCAGTAAATGGGGATCTGGTGTCTCCTTTCTTGATGGTGTAGTTCTTGCAGAGTCTAGCTAAACTGTCAGAAAAGACCTCTGACTGTGCTCTTCTTCGTCTCTGCTCACTGACTGAACACCCTCTGACGATGTAGTGATGTAATCCCCAAACAACGCAGTTAAGACTCGTGCAGATACCCCCCCCCTCACCCAAAGAGGGATGTTCTAGCAGCATCCAGGTGAAGCTGCGCCATAGAGAAAAGCTGGGACTGTACCATGGTACCAAGGCAAATGGGGATGATGAAGGCCTGTCCAGAAAAATCTGGAAATATGGTCTGCATCAAAACTAAGAGAGGGGAATTGCAGGGGGTAAAGTATTTAGACATTTCTAGATTTAGTTAGTTAGACTGTTTTCTGGTAATTTAAACAGGCCATTTGATTAAGAATGACCTGAAATAGAAGTCAATCCATTTTGTATTTATAAGAAATGATTGGTGCAGAATTAGATTTTAATGCTAAGAGGTTTTGTTAATGTTGAATTAAATAAAAAAAGAAGTAACTTTACAACCTGCTTGGAGGGGAAAGACATTTTTCCCTTTTAAATTTGGTAAAGTAAAATATTTATATCACACTATTTTATGATTATTTGGAAACTCCAAATCATACTACTGAATACATATTCATATAACATCAATAACAAACAAATACATATTCATTATGTACAATATGCACTTTTATTTAAAAGTGTTAAGAACAGAAAAAATGTTAAGACAATACAGATCAAATATCCTGTAGACAAGTGCAGAAAAAGCATTCAAAGTAAAACTGACCTACTGATTGCTCTTATCATTAAAAATACACAGAAGCTGGAAAAAACCAACAACACACACACAGAAATAAAAGTATTGTGGAAGAAGTACTATAAGAACTGACATTCAGATACTGGTCTACATGTAAGTTATGACTTATTTCTTTGGATATTCATTGAGCTCTCTGTAAACTCACATCTTTTCACATCCGTTTATAAACATATGATGGAACTAAAATATTACAGATCCTTATGAGGATAGTGACAGGTTAACACATCACCCCATCTCCCTTCAGGACACAATGAAGCAATGATATGTTTTTATCTGGAATAGTTAATGGAATGATAAGAGTTTTGGATATGGCTGACAAAGCTTCCTGCAATTTACTTGACAAATTAAGGTAGATATGGTTCATGTTCTGAAAACATCCATAGAGGATTAGAAAAACCCTCTCCCAAAAACAACAAAGACGTAACAGGGGAAACATAAAAATGGAAATTCAACTGAATTTTAATTTACGAAAACACCCATTGATGCATTTGGCAAAATGTAGACTTACGACTACTCCAGTGGAACACATGAGGTTTCTACTTTCAGACAAAACTGGCACAATGCATTTGAAACCAGTCACACATGAATGGATGTGTGGTTTATCTCCTCAGAACATCTCCCCCTCCCCTCTGGTTCCTTCCAGTCTCAGGTCTATGTCATTTCTGCCTAGAGTGAACAGACTGACTACAGCCATCAGAGCTGCCAGCATCATGACTGCACAGCCTCCAAACATGTGTCTGGTGCCGCTGCCAGCCTCCCCTCCACCCGTTCCTGACATTTCCCCATGGAGCGCCAGCAACCCTAGGCAGGCCAGCAGGTGCAGAGGCAACCGGAACCAAGCCAGCACACCTGCTCGCTTTTCCTCTGGGATCACCCTGCCCTGGAGAAAGCTGACTGCAGGGAAATAGAGGCCACAGGCCAGCTCCAGCAGCAGAAAGGCCAGAAAGGACTCATGAGGTCTTGGCTGGCCAGGAGCAGTGGAAAAGGTCAGCATGAAGAGGGAGAAGAAGGCCATCAGCACAGCCAGGCAGAGAACATGGCCAGGCTGAAGACGGTAGCGTGTGGAGGTGGCTAGGCGGTACAGCAATGAGCCGGCCATACTGGCAGCCATCAGGCAAGAGAACACTATACCCAAAGGAGGTCCATGAGGGTCCAGTACCGGGGTCCACAGGAAAACAAAAATGTAGAGGACACTTTCAAACAGAGCCTGCACTCCACCCAAGAGCAGGACTCTCCTGTCCGACAGCAAGCAGCGCAAGCCATCATGGCAACTGCGTGTGAAGCGGGCCCACGCAGACAAACGGGTCACAGCTCCATTTGGAGTGCCAAGATGCAGCGTTTGTTTGTCCCCTGCAGGACCTTCTTCCGCCTCTTCCTTGCCCCAGTCTGTTAGCACCACCCAGGCACAGCACGCCAGGCAGGGTACAGCCAGGAGAAAGGGAGCCACAGGCCCCAGGTGGAGCCACTCAGCCAGCAAGTTAGCCACCAGCCCTGCTCCTACAGCGAGCCCATGGTTCCAGGTAGCAGCTTTGGTGAAGGTGCTGGGGATCCACTCCTTGGGGAAATCGTGGATGTCTACATGACGGTGCACATACCAGGCTTCAAATGTGGTGGAGAGCAGGGATGTGGACAGACCCCCCAGGACCCGGCCCACAATCAAAACAAAGTAGTCTCTGGACAGCTTGGTGAGACAACAAGCAGAGTAGGACAGGCAGAAGAGAAGACATGTCTGTCTGCGACCCAAGGCTTGAGGGAGCCAGCCTGAAATAGGAGCAAACAGCACACAGGAGGCCAGGCCACACACATACAAGATGGCTATTTGGGATTCCAGGAAACTGTAATGGCGGTACAGTTTGTAGAGGTAAGGACCCTGGAGCCAGTCTGCCCACAAAGCCAAAAGGTATGCCCGGAGAAATATGCTCTGGAAGCGGCGGAAGACTGGGTTGGCTACAGCAGTAGGAGCAGACTGAGGTGGGGTGAGACGGCGGGCTGTGAGCTCGAGGCCAACACACAAGGCAAGCAGGAAAATGATGGCAAGGTACGCTGTCACCAACATGGTGTGATACACTGCACCCACTGGAGGTCACACCTGAGGTCCTGAAGGCGTTTTCAACTCATTTCTTTCCATTTCCCAGCACCTGTGGAGAAGAGACACGATGGACAAGAGTAGAGGAGAGTGTTAGGAGTTACCACTGAATCACTTCCTGCTGTTAATCATTCTCCATGTTACTTCGTAGCTAACTTTAGCTAATAATAAGCATTTCATTTCAGGTATCCAGCAACTCAACAAAAACGGCATTAGCTAACGTTAGTGAGTGTGTATTTACATGCATTAATGGCGGACAGCTTGAGTGGTGACAATTTAGTTAATTTAATATAAATACGTTAACTAATTGATAGCACTGAAATGTACCTGCATGCTATTGTTATGTAGCTAACGCTAGCTCAGAAGCTAACCTAACGTTCAGATTGAATTGCTGTAACTGTGCTTCTACAATATCGTTTCCATTATACTGTATCATACTATGTGATGTGTCTTACCGTGCCGTTTGACAGCGGTCCCATATTACTTACACGACGTACGAAAGCGTTAACAGAAAACATAACTTAAGTGATGCTATAGCATAAACGCAAGTGTGACTTTAGTGGCACACAGTTAATTCACTTCCGGGATCCGGGATCCATTATTTCACCACAAGGTGGCATCCTTGCTTTGCTTTTTGATTTCCAGGGGCAGGAGAGAATCGCTTAATGTTTCCAGACTTCTTTTTCGGAGGGCCAGTCCCATTCTTAAGGTTGGATTTTATTATTAGTTCGTAAATCAAGCAGTAGAAAAAGTAGTTCTTTAAAAAATGTTTGTAGTTTTTCTGATGAAACAAGGCACACACGATCCAATATTGTATGTGTACAAGATGATATGATGATACTTAATACATTGTTGTGATCTGTCTAACCCATATTTCTAGATATAAAGGCTAGTGACTCTATTATGCATACCTTAATAGAAAACAGGGCATTATAACGTTATGTGTTAGATATGTGCATCTAGCCTTACTCATATCATTGCTCATTTCTGACATCTATACAGTCCTAACTACTCAGCAGATCATCCTTACTTACTTCTTTTTGCCTGGATGGACACAAAAGAACGACACACAAGCGGAGTTATACATAATTTGAACTTTATATCATTTCTATTTAGGAATAAAGATTTACAAAATGTACAAGATGTCCTCAATCAGCCATAATCAAACAAGCAAACAGTGAGAGGACCAATCAAATAAGATCTCTCACCCAAAAATATCTCTTGTGTTTGTATGACAAACATTGGGGGCAGAGGAAGGGTGCATGTGGAGTGAGTGCTGGTGATTTCAGGAATTATGCTGGTTGGTTACGTCATCTGATAGCAGGAAGTGTGTCTAAACCATCTGAAAATCCCTTCTACATATTCTCCTGTGCAAAGCCCCCTTTGGCATGACCAAACCCCCACCTAATACAGGAAGCTCAGTACATTCTTCTTTACACCGAACTCATCCATCCGATCCATTAATCAGTCATTGATACATAGACATTGGGGTAACATAATATTTACAGCAACAAAAATAAACAAAGGAACTACAAAATCCAACATGCATGGAGTGTCTCCATCAGTCCAGATGTGATACAATATAGTGACACAGACACAATGTTTTTGTGAAATAATATAAAATGCCATTGGTGTACCAAATGTTCTCTGGAAGATCAGTCAAAAACAGTAAGACAGAATGCATCCTATTGTGTACAAGTGACACATTAAAATGGTGATCTCATTCCAGTACTAATGCAGATGGTATGTTTGTGAAACAGTGATACACAGTTACCTTAATATTTCAGATTCCGCTATGTATTATATACAGGTTCCCTTTCTCTTAAACACAAACTGACACATAGTCAATCATCACTAATGGTCCCTAAGTAATAATGGTTTGGAGCTAAGATATCCGTCTTTCAGCTTGCTGCTTAGTGATCGCCTGTTGATACTGTACGAGTTAAGGAATAAACAGAAGTGAACTGGCTTTTATTCTTAAGTACACTGGATATAATGAGCAAGTGCACACATGATTTGTCCAAAAGGGTAATAGTAAGTCTACACAATAATTATTTTACTGGAACAATGTCTCTTAAGAGGTGTTGAGGTTAATGTGTATACATGAGTTTGTGTGTGTATGTTTCTTTGTCCCAAAACATTGCATGAAGATCAATAACGAATCAGAAATATGTTCGCTACTGGCCTCATTTATCCTTTTGAAAAACACTCCTCAGATTGCACAACTCCTTGTTCCTCAATTCTGAAGGAAGTCCTGCCCTTGGAAGATAATATCTCTGTGTTTGTGTGTGTGTTTGTGTGTGTGGGGGGGTGTACTGTATATTTCCTTGTAAAACAGTTTGTGTCTTTGTGCTCTGTGAACAAGCAGTGCACTCAAGGGTCGATGCGAAAGGCCAACAGTTTGTCAGAGTGCAGATTGTTGAGGGTGCGCAGGTCCGGCAGACGCAGGAGAAGTTTGGGAAAGAGGGTGGTGTCATCTGGGCGCCGGCGGGTGATCAGTGATCGTAGAGCACGGATCAGACCCTCCTGTAGCTGCTCCACAGCCCGCATGTCCGAGATGCCGGAACGATCTGAGGAGCACAGAGGATGGCAATGTGAGTGTTTGACAGACATAGGTACTACATTATTGGTTCATAAACAAAGCGTGACTGCTCTACAGCTTTTGTCACTAAATCTTGTCCCTGTCTCACCTGCAGAAACCAGCACCACCGCCATAAAGAGGGCCATTTCATCAGGCTCTAGCCCCAGGGAGCCCAGCTTCTCACTGAACTCAAACATTGCGTCCAGCAGAGAGCCCATACCCAAGACCCGCAGGGTGGACAGGGGGTAAGTTTGGCCATTTAGGAAGGTCACTGTACGCTCCTGAGCATTAAACAAGGTGCAGAACCTCACCATCAGAACCTAAACACACAAAAATATAAAAGAAAAAAAGAGAGACACAAAGGTAAGTTTGAGACAAATACTTAAACAAACAATACATTGAACACCTGAAGGATTCACATATTTTATATATTTATGACTTATATAAAATAATTTGAAATGTGTGTACCTGAAAGGTGCCTGATTTGAGCAGCATGACCTGGTCTTGTTGGCTAAGCTCTTGAAATCCTGGGATGCCTTTAGCAAACTCGACCACCTCCTTAACAGCAGGAGTGAAACACTGAGAGAAGGATTCCCATATCTCTTGACTTGAGCGCTCTGCCCCTGATACAGGCCATGCATTGAGAGGACAGGCCTTGGAGAAAGACAAAAGACATAGGATCATAAATTGTTGGTCAGACAAGATATATCACAGGAGTTTATGTAATTCAGTATGCTTCTTTCACTTACCAGCACTTTAGCTCCTGGAGCTAACTTCCATGGGCAGGAGGGCTGATTTTCGGTACTTCCTGCGTTGCGAAAATTGTTATGATTGACAGAGCTGCCCTTTTGACGTGTTGCATCATGATTCTGATTAGTTGACACTAAGTAGGTGTAGCGGTTGTTGTCCACATTGTGGAATGTATGTTGGTTGTCATTAGGGGCAACTGGGCATTGAGTGGCAGATGCAACAGGGCAAGACTGATAACTCTGGGCAGATGTGGGGTGAGAGGAGACTTGGTGGAAATTGGCATCCTGAGAAAAGGGAGATGTGTTGTTGTTGGTGGTGGAGGTCATGTTAACCCTCTTGGCTGCTCTCTCCTGGCTGCTGCTGCGGTTGCTGCTGCTGCTGGTGAAGATATCGCGGTAGGCTCTGGAGATGGCCCCAATGGCCTCTTTTGAGCTGCCTTCTTCGGGGGTGGAGGGAGTGTCCCTCACTGAAGATGAGTCCATTTCCATGGCAGCTGACTCATTTAGGCTGTTCATGTAGCTCTGCATCTCATCCAGAAGTCGCTGCTTCTCTCTCTTAGGAATGCGGCCAAAACGCACAGCTAGGGAAGACACAAGCAATGAGAACAGATGAGCTTCCAGTCATTGTGACGCATAAAATGTTATTCCCCATTTTGTTTTATTTTATTGCTTGGATAGAAGACTGTCTGAAAGATACAAGCACTGCAATGACAGCCAAGACAAATGAATGTCTTATACACCTATACAGTGGTGCTATGCAGGAAATACATGACTGCTATAGTGACTTATGCTGATTATACATTAAAGCTAAGCATGGTGAAACAGCTACCCATTGCACCTCCTTATATACACGCATAGAAAGCACAAAAAAAAACCTAATGCATTGAATGATTTCAAGGAGAATCATGTAACTTCTGAGATGAAAACTTCCCTCTCCTCACCCATATCCCCATCCCCCTTCCCACAGTAACCATCAGCTGGAGAGGCTATTTATAGACCCCCTGCTACCATCTGCCTCATCCTCTCCTCTATCCACCCCTGTCTCCTTCCTCTCCCGCTCCCTCCCTCTATTTGTAAGTAGGGCAGTGGGGCAATGTGAGCGTGATGTCAGTGGCACTGAGATGGTGAGAGGGAGAAGGATATGAGAGAGGTGCTTGAAGCGCAGAAATGAGTTGAGAAGACAGTAGTGAGAACATTAAGGGGACTGACGTGAGAGACTGATACATGAAAAGTGAGAGTCTGTGTTTGTGTGCGTGGGAGGTAGGTGTGTGGGTGTGTGTGTGTGTATGTGTGTGTGCAAGGTGGAGTTAGATAAGGCAGATAAGTTGAGGTGGTACAGATTCAAGGACTTTTGCAAGTATAGGTTACGAGATTTTTTTGTTTAAAGTGCAGCAGGAAATTCGTATAGCAGTAATAATATTTTGAAAGCATTATTCAGTTAAACATAACAATTTACGTAAAAACATAATGACACTTTGTTGTGTCAACTGAGGTGATTCACTTGCGCCATTAATATGCACAGTAGATATTGCTGTTTACCAAATATACAGTAATCCGTTCATTGCCTGCAGTATGCCTTAATGAGGATGGGGCCAATAATGTGGCATGAGATTAATCCCTTTTATCATGGTTAAAAAGAAGCAAATGCGGACTAGTGAGCTGTTGCTCTAAAAATGATGCTCTGGTTAGAGGGAGAAAAGTGTGCCATCATGCCAACGGACTTAAATATTTGTCTATATTGCAGAGCCAAAGTTACACAGCTGCCTGGTGTGAAATCAGGGTGTACTATTTATTGTGGGCTGCAGGCAGTTGCATGCGGTTTCCTGTTTTCGTAATGGTTGAAACAGAGCAAAAAGGGGTTTCTAGGTTGTGGTCCTTAACGCTTTTGAAAATTTCCTCTAAGAGGGTCGACCTGACTCTTTTGTTCTCTTACTGAGTCGTATTTTGCCACCTTATTTTCTCTTTGCACCAGAAGTGTCAAGCACATGCAGAAATAACACTAACCTCTTTACTAGATTAAGCAATGCGGGGTACTAGAGGGTGGAGATAAGCAGAAACCATACTGAGAGGAAGAAGGCAGGCAAACTACACCAAGTAGGTCATGGTGTGTGAGTACACTATAGGCCCAATTCTGTATTGTTTTTCTAGGTCAGCCCAGCTGTTTTCTTAATCTGTGGTGATAGGTGATCAATCAATGTTCAGCTATCAAAGCTGAAACTAGGTGATGTGAGCGTCACGCCTGATAAAATCTGTCACAAGGACTGGCTGTTTTCTGCATCCCTTGCTTAATTGTTGCCCTATCCCTCATTAATTGCACTAAGATGTTCTATGGGCATACACAAGGTAATCAAGTTGACCCTGTTCCAATTTCCTAAAATAATTCCTGTGTTTGCTGCAGTTTTCTAGATGATAGATAGCTTCGGGGACTTCAAGGCTCCTCTTCTCATAAATCATTGTCTGAGGGGGAGATGTAAGAGAGCTGAGGGAACATGGTGGGTACATGGAGGAGGAGGGGCTGTTCTGAACAAGAGCATAGAGGTAACGGTGTTGTGGGAGGATGCTGCAAAGGGCAGGAGAAAGACACTTAGAAACTTAAGAGAGTGATGCAAGGCCAGATGGTAATCTTTGGCAGTGCAGTGACAGTAGAAGGGCAGGGCAGGTGCAGGTGCGCTGATAAAGTGAGTGACTGAGCTACTGGCACGATGACCTCAAAAGACTTTCCGCATTACATTTTTCACACAGACCTACATATCAGAGCTGTGCCTCATTCGGGTTGCCCATTTCCCTGCTGCTTTGGCTAATCAGAGCACTGTGGCATTCTGGCAGAACTGCACGAAGGTCTCTCTCAATAAAATAAAAATGTGTCAGGATGTCTCACCATCTCTTGACATGCCAACGGAGAGGCATTTCTTGAAGCGGCAGTGCTGGCACCGGTTGCGGTTCATGCGCATAATCAGACAGTTCTCGTTCTTTACACACATCTTGTAGTTGATGTTCTGCTGGATGCTGCGGCGGAAAAAACCCTGAAACAAAAAAATTGCATGAAACTGGTGCACCAAAAGCAACCCATTGTTGATTCATTCCACATTCATGATCATTGACCTGGATTTTCTGATCAGGGGCTCACCTTGCAACCCTCACATGCATGCACTCCGTAGTGGAAACCAGATGCGATGTCCCCACAGACTTTGCAAAGCAGGACCATTCCACCTGTCTCTGAGGAAGGATAAACAGACAGTTAGATCAGCTGCAAAAACTTAGATAAAGGTATATATCTTTAAGTGAATCGACAGTGAGGACAAACTTACTTGTGAATGTTCCTGAGAACCCACACGGCCTCTTTCCTGCGATGGGGTGTGAATAGGTATGCTGCGGAGTGGCCGCTGCTGAGGGGCCAGAGTAGACATCTGGGAACTGGAACACCAGTTTGGAGGATGGCGTGGTGCACCCGCCTGTCCGCTGTTTCAACGCCCCAATCTCTGTGAAGGTAACCTCCTCTGGAGAGGAGGGCTGGGAGTGTGAAGAGGGTGACTGTGTCTGGTACCCACTGGAGGGGCTGCCAGGGCTGGGACTGGAACTGCCGGAGGAGCCTGCATACAGGATGACTCCACCTCCTGCAAACAAGGGAAAGAATGGACATGAGGCCTTTTGAACTGAGGGTTTGGGGTCATGTGATTCAAGTTCAAGCTCCTAATTAACGCACACCATGTCATTCAGACATTAATAAGAAGTGGCTTTGTATTTTGTACGCACAGGCTACTGTAAGTTACTGGCTGAAGGAAATACACGATGGTAATACTTTAAGTTGGCCATTTCCTTAGAAACCGGCTGTTCTACTCTACAACTTTGGACGTGATGTGATGTAATGTTGCACAACCTCCGGGCAGCAGAGACCCGCTCTGAGAATTTGCAGCGTCGTTGCCTCATCCTGAGTGTAATATGCGTAATGGCGCGCTGAAGCGGATAAAGTGGGCGCTAAAAATACTGCTGGTAGCACAGCAACAAAGCAGGAAGACTTCACTAGAAGCAGCCAGCCAAGCGCAACTTTATTGTAAATAATTCCTGCGTCATGCTAATGCAGTATTTATTTGGCACAGTACAAATACATGTGGAATGTTTTTCTTGTCGTTCAGCTGTGGTTGTTTCTGAAGTTTCGCTCCCCTCCCAACAAAGCCCCCCCCTCTCTCTCTCTTTCTTTCTC
>NW_023339707.1:13432586-13449584 GCF_004916995.1 Morone saxatilis
CAAAGCCCCCCCCTCTCTCTCTCTTTCTTTCTCTCTCTCTCTCTCTCTTTCTTTCTCTCTCTCTCTCTCTCTCTCTCTCTCTATTGCTCTCTCGCACTTCTAGTCATGCGTTGTGGATGAGCTGAGACACGGCCTCACGTGTCTGCGGGGTCTGCTGCCTCCTCCGCTCCAATAATAGCCTCGCTCCCCTGGCACCGTGCCCAGCGCCAGCTAACAGCACGACACCTGACCGCCGCCTCACATGCATGGACTCCTGACACGGTTACTGCCCGAACCAAATCCGCAGTCTCGTGTTGAAATACACAACAATCCGAAGTCAGATCTGTGTTTACAAACATACGCTGACTGGGAAGCTCCCCGAGCGTGAGGTGGCACCGAGTCTCAGCCACTGCTGTTCATGCGCCACCGACAGTGGGGAGAATGTGAGTCACGTTTTTGCAGAGGAAAAGCCTCAACTGTACGGACTGGACTGCTGTGATGATGTCCCAACAACTCCGTGTACAGTAGAGGCAATCAGAGAGACGTTCAGAATGACAAATTAAACGCAAATTAGGTTTATAATACAAACAAATAATGGGCCCAATTTAAAAATGCGTTCATGGTTGTCTGCACAGAAATTGGAAAACATTCAAATGATTTCCAACATCCAAAATTCATACAGTGGTTTAACTAACTCAGCCTTGTGTATGGAAATGCTGCCTAAGTGCAGTAGGCCTGTCCCTGTGTTGCTGTGTGTTGCCCTTTGCTGCACAAGGCATTTGTTTTAGCGCAAATGTTTTGATAATCCCTGGCCTAGCACGTGTTGGTGGTTTGTTGACTCATGCCAGAGCCATAGACAGATGCAGGCCTGAGCCTCACCTCTTCCTGAGCTTACATGCAGACAGGCAGTGGCCCAACCCCCACTCCACCCAAACACATTGCATGTCCACCTGAAGACTCACATGTACAGTAAGTGTTTATGAATGACCCCTACTGCCACTATGCTGTAAACACTTGTCAATTAACAACCCGTTTTACAGTCTGCTTTCCAGTAGTGTGGGTGGGATACTATGACACCATAAATCACCTGCGTGTGTAAATAGAAATGTTTAAATATAAACATTGCACACTCTCTGCACTATTTGGAAACATATTCCTCGTCTTACATTTGTTGTTATATAGTGATCATATCATTATAGTCATTTACAGTGAAAGAAGGTATTATTTTTCACTTGTTCTCAGCATGATATTGTCATTTCCTATCATTTTAATGCAAACATTGTAGGAAGTATCCACATAGGCTGCAAAATGCTATTGGAATCACCAATCAATTGATTATGTGATAGTCAGCATCACTGTTTTTGTTCTTATTATTGGCAGTCTGTATCAGTCAATCTCTAAACTGAACTGATTTTAGATGTATTTATTTATTTACAATTATATGACATTCCTTCTGCAATGCCCATCTTAAACTTTGTCTACCCGTGCAAGGACTAATCTGCCTGGGAATGGAAGCAGGCAGAGAAACGTGAGCACTTCGCATGCACATCTCCTCTCCTCTTCCCTCTTGTCCTTTAGTTCTTACTTTCACTCGTTCACCTTATAACACAGGGCATCTTGACACAACGACAGCCTACAGTTAAGGTGACTAAAGTGTTTGTTTGTCCTTGTGGTGTAGTTCACAAACATGGCATATCATTTGCTTCCTTGGAACAATGCAGTGTATTATTCTGCAGTAGAAAATGATATAGGCTATGGCCAATAAAAAAGGTTATTGTGTGCTACTGAACATGGCCAATCTGTGAGCACTTGGGTGTTTGCAGACTTCATTAACTCAGGCTTGTGTAAGTAGGTCAATATCACAGGAACTTGGTAGAATTGTGTCTATGTGCCTCTAGCACCTCTTCAAACTGATGCTGCACACACACTAGCTCTGGCTCATGCAATTACCAGGAGGAAAGTTCTGTTATTATATTATCACAGAGGACAGTTATACTTTATAAACACCAGACTATGATTTTGCATATATAGTCTAATATAATGGTGTTTTAGGCTTGTGTACCTAAAATGACTCCATGCCTGGCACGCGCGCTCCGTCAAACATGGATTTAAAAACATCCGTTTGAGGGTTGCGCGATTTTATCAGAGTCGCAGCCGCTCAGCGTGTGTTTTTGTTTAAATCCGCTATCTGTTTCATCACCGTTTGGAGAGTGCAGCGGGTGAGAGATGTCATGTTTAACAGCAGTGTCACGTTCCAGCTGAAACACACCCTAAGCGGATGTGTGCCCTGCCCTGAACCGATGAGCTGGGGACAGATGTGGCAGAGTCAAGTGAGCTTCTACCACAATGTATGGTCTTTGATTCAAACGAGAGAGAGAAAAAAAGAGAGAGAAAAAAAATGCTCTCGGTGCAAGTCAGAGGCTCATGAGGCGGGAAAACGTGACGGGAGAGAGAAAAAAAAAAGTGAACGCATGGAATCGCTGACCCACTGACCAAACTCTCCCTCACCATCACCGCGGGCGGCATCCACACAGAAGCGTCCGTGAGAGCGGGGAAGCGGCAGGAGGCGGGAGGAGGGCCCGGGTATGTCTCACGCGTCGCACGCGGCTCTGCAAGGGAAGCCACGTGAGGAGGCTTTTGACGGAGCTTTCACTGGGAAGACACGAAGCTGCGCTGCAGCCAGGAGCCAAAGCTTCTACAGTCCGCCAGGGGCTTATAATTAAAAGAGCCAAATTAAATAGAGCAGCATGTTATGCGGCGGGGTGGTCTGAGTGTGCAGCAGCAGCAGCAGCAGCACCGCCTGCACTGTCAGCCAGCCTCTGCACCCAGTTCACGAACAGTAGGAGCTACTGTAGGTGTTGTATTAGTAAACTATGTGGCCAGACCAAAGTTTGTATTGCGAGGATGCAGATGATAATGCAATTCCTCTTTCTAGTATGAAGTCATTTATTTCGGGTGAATTATAGCCTAATATTATATATAATATAATGCATTATTATAATGTCGTTTTCTTAGAATCCCATTTGACAATAGCACTTTTTAACATATTATAGTAGGAGAGAACGGGTTCAGTTGTAGCATTGGTCAGTTTTTTTTCCACTTAGACACAAAGTGAGGTCAGTAAGCTTTGGATTGCATGTCCTGTAAAAGACATAGGCCTACTTATATTTTTGTGAGCTCACATGTCTGGTTTTGTGGTACATTTATTTTTAACATTTCCATTGCCCATATATTTTGGGTTGAGTTTATGATGTGAAATGACTTGTGATGTAAAATGAATGTGGATTTTATCAATTATTTTACCAGCCCTCAAACTAATGTGGTTAGATTGTTATCTAGCACATGTTTTTATTATGGTTAGCTTTAATGTTTGCAGAAATTGGCCCTCACTAACAAGTTTTGTCTGAATGTTTTTGTCAGTCACATAAAACTTAATGATTGTTTGACATTGATGGTGAGGAATAAGCTTGAGTTGGGGGTGGGACTGTTTTTAAAAATGCTCAGAATAATGCATAAAACCTCCACCAGGGGCGTGTCAGAGGAAGTAGTGATTGAGGGCATAGTGCATGAAGTTGAGCAGTAGACATCTGTCTGTTTTTATCATATGAGCATCATATGACAGTAAATTTAATGTTGTTATAATGCAACCCAGCAAAGACTAAATAATATTACAAATGTCTCCCACAAAGTGAAGTTGACCCTTTACGAGGTGAAGAATGTACAACTTGGATGAAAATATTAATTTACCCATTTACCTAAAAGGTGCGATGTTATATGGCATAAAAGACTATACATTAATCATTACAGTAGTATGGGGGAATTTTGCATTTACATGCAATCCCACAACCCAATCATCTCTGCAGGTGCTCTGTGTCAACACACACAACACTCTCTCTCACACACACACACAATCTCATTTTATCTAGACTTTATGAGCCATACAGCCCACCACTGCAGCCATATTTTTTGCCAGGTTATGATGATGTTTATGAGCTTTGTTTAAATCACTACACTGAACTCATGAGTGAAATGAAGTCATGTGCATTCCAATAACGTGACTGAAACATTAAAGGTCAGTGAACCCAGTTCAAGGTGGTCACTACATTTAGATTGATGAGAAGAAAAATATATAATTATAATAAACTGCAAAATATATAAACAATCAAATAAAGACTTGAACTTGCCCTCACTCATACACACAAACACAAAACATCTATAAAACACCAGCAGAAAAGCCCAACGTGCAGTCTTCATCGTTATCTTCTGACTAATACTACAGCTATTATCTGTGATTACTCATTTGCACGTTCTGTGCAAAACATTGGCCTACTTCATCAACATAAATAGAGAGTCATAACCCGGTGAGTGGGTTTAGTGTTGGCTGCAGATTAGAGTAACATGTTGACGGAGGGCAGGTGCGCCCTTCACCTGTGCTGAAACGTGACTGTCGCAGTTGTAAATGATTCACCGTAAATTAGGAGAGGAAAGCATGTGCACCTTTGGCTGACCTCGAGGAAACGCTGCCTAATACCACTTAACGGATGGAAGTCCTGCCGTTATCAACTTTTATACCGCAGGCACTTAAGCAACGGCCTTGATAATAAAAAAAAAACACGCCCTTTACGCCAAAGTGTCTTTGTTTTTTCCCCTTTAGACGATAGTGCGCAGTTAAAGTTCAGGCTCTGACAGATTATGATTGCAGTGACAGTGTACTGTAGCTCCACGTGAGTTTGTTTTCATGGAGAGAAGCAGGAAGTGGCCAGCCTCACTACAACCATATGGCGCGTTTCACTGTCAGTGCAGCTGCAGTCCAGACCCTGCCATTTGACATTTGAACGCAACGCAGCAACTTTCTGAGAAGTTTGCGTGAAGTCGCACTGTTACACTTTTGTTGAACACAGAAACAAGGTGGTTAAACTCCTAAAAAGTTAGTCTATGTGTTACACAGGTGATAAACCCCCCAAAAAAGTTGCATGTAAAGATGATATATCCTGCATAAATTATAGTGTTTTTAGTGTGTAATGTAATGTAATAGTGTGTAATTAAGTGTTTTGCACAATTAGTCAAAGAATAAATAGTATAAATTAACTTTGCGTTATAAAAATCAAAGATTATCACATTTAAATTGAATTTATATTATATTAAATTATACAGTATCCACTATTGACTGTTGGCAACACGAGAGAAAAGTCCAAACAATGACCAGTTAATCAGTTCAATTAATCAATTCATGTCATAATCGGAATTCTATCATAATGGAGCAGTTGTTACATGTCAAACACAATATTAAAATTAATCTTACCAGGGCTGTTATCCATGTCTCTTGTTGATGTCGATCAGTTTAAACAGACTTGAAGATAGACGTCCGTGAATGTCACTAGACCGGAGCAAAAGTCTTTTGAAGACAAGTGAGAAAGTCAAAAAACAGCTTTGCGTAAAACACCTGCTCCATGCGCAAAAAATGGGAAGCGGTGATGGAAATGTGTCCAGTGCACGTAAAGTTTCCCCAGCAAACTGCAGGCAGGTGTCTCTCTCGGTGCTCAGCTGTGGTCTGACGCGAGTTAGACAAACTGGTCTCCTCAAAGATACCTGGATGCCTTCTGCGCGCTGGATACTGCGCCTCGGCTCGAGCGTGTGTGATGTTGCACGAGCAAAGATTAAACACTTCTCATGAATTCCAAGAAAGTACAGTCAGCACATCCGTGAGCTGAGTGTCAGACTTGGCATACACACCCACTGATACAAACACCCACATCGATCACGTTTGCAGGTAAGTAGGAAATGTGACCGCCTTTCCGTTCGCTCAACTTGTTTTGTGTGTTTGTGTGGGATTTGGCTCAGTCTTTGTATCTCGCGGAGTCCTTTCTCTCCCTCTCTCCCTTTAACGGTTTTGTGCATTTTCATTGGCGGGGATCTGGGGCTGAGGGGAGTTTGATGCGCTTATTCGACCGTGGTATGTGTTCAGTAAAGCCACGCTACATGTGCGCTCTGCATGTGCCGGGGAGAGCGCTGCCCTACTGATACACATTTTATGCAAAATACGGAGCGCGTGGTGTGGAGGGATGGAGAGATTGGAGGATGAAGCACATGGACAATAGGCGTGGCTCACCGTGACTCCCTGTTCTCTGACAGGCAGCGCTGCAAACGGATGGTAAACACAGAGACGTGCCAAACAACAAGCAAATGCCAAGTTTAAAACACATGTGCCAAAGGAAACGCTAGATGCGCAACTGGACCTATGACACGCCAACAACATGCTGGTGGAGCGAGCCACACATCCAAGACATGGTCAACATTTATATTTCTAAAAAATATAAGTTCTATATTTGATTATTTATGCACATGTGACTATTTTGCTGTAAGAAAAATAAACAACGTCTGCTCGGTGCCCTTGAGGATGGTCAGGAAAGTCAGTTTCCACCGTGTTTGATTGTATCCCTCATAACTCCTAACAAAAAGTTCCACCTATAAGATTCAGTCAGCAACAAAATCTGCAGCCTATTATAAGTCTCTAAGCACACAGGACAAACTATACACAGCTTGTGGAAAGCGCCCCCCAGTGGCAATTCATGGCAGTGACACTATCTATCTATCTAGGCAAATGATGTTCCTTAGAAGTCTCAATGCAATAGTGATCACTATGGTGGTCACTTTGTCATAAAAACACGTTTTCATTCAAAAAAATAATTTATTAAATGTCTAAGGTCGACATAAATTACTCATTAATTAGTAAGATATTGAGTAAGCATTTTACTGATAAATCAGTTTTTTTAAATCAGGTTTTATAGGCTATAATAAAATAATACACGTATTTGTTCAAATAAACCTGAAATGGTAATGATAACGTGTTTTTTTTAGGCCACAAAGCTGTGGTAAAAAGAGTGCTTTGCATTTTTTTATAAGCCTATTTGATACATTTCCTCTCTTTCAGTCTATCCATCTAGTAATTGCTTTAATGACTCGTTAAATCACCAATGTTCCTTTAATTCCCTTTCTCATCCTTACTCCACAAAGACACGTTTGAATTAAAAGAAAAAGTAGACTATGCTCAAATTAGACACGATCACAGGCAAAGAGAAGCAGACTGAGTAGGCTATTGTTTTTCTTACATTCTTAGGCTATTTGTTTCTTTGTTGTTCTGGATGTGTGCTGCAATCCTCCTTGTGGTCACTAGGGGGGGTTACGGCGCCAGAAATCGTTACGCACGGTAGCTCCCATCGACGCCCCTGAGCTGCCGCCGGGACACAGTGACGGATTGGCAACAAACGAAGGTAATCTGACAAATGACTGAAATGATCTCTCAGGCGTAAGACCAAATGGCGTGGTCTTTTCCAGCCGCCGTGCTGTAATATAGAGGATCCCTCTGAAGACTGTCCATGACTTTGTTTTGTCTCCTTCACAGAAAACTTCGGTGTGCGTGCGCTTGTCATCCACTATTTATGTTTCAAACTTCTGGGGGAATGTGCTCGCTTGTGAAGCCGAGGCTACTCTAGGCGAAGAAGGTAGGACTGTGTACTTTACATAAATCATCTCCTGCCGTGATGAATTGGATATGTCTAAGAATAAACGTAGCTCAAGCTGCGTCAATCCGGGTGTGTTTACCGTATGTGTGTGTGTAAGACGCAAGCACTCATCATGAGAACACGTTATGGCAGGGCACGAGATAATTACAGGCTGCTCAAACTGTTTGGGGATTGAGCAGAACAGAAGTCTCTGCCAACATACACACCTGCAAAGCACTGCTACGCCTGAGGCTTAAAGAGAGTTTTCATCACCCTGTGTCTGTCCGCCTGTCTGTCTGTCTGTCTGTCACCCATCCCCTAACCGCCCCCTCCCTCACACACCTTGTTGAATGTGTGCTCTGTGTGAATGATGCCAGTTAGGTGTGTGGCTGATGAGAGACAGTTTATTCCAACCTCCCAGTTTGTTTTAGATTAGCTTCCAGGACGGTTGATTAAGCTCAGGAAAGCAAAGCAAATGAACAAAAAATGCAGAAAATTTTCCAGTAGCCTCATGATCAGCAGTGATTTGTTTCTGTTCATCTCTGCGACAAAAAAAAAAAGGAGGAAAAGCAGACCTGCATTTAAACTTATACATACTGAACGTATACCTTATACATAAATATACCAACCCCTCATCTCGAAAAGCAAAAGCAAATAAAAACTTTGTTTTTTTCATGTTTCCTGCTCAGTATTTAGTGCCCAACTTTCCCACAAGGGCAGTTTTATGTGCAGGGAAGGAGGCATGGAAAAGAAGACCTTTCCTTTTGAGCTCACAGATTTGCAGTAATTACAGAATCACTTCCATATGTGGCTCTCTGGCTGCCTTCTCGCTGCCCCCACCACCCCTCTCTTCCCCAGTGTTCTCTCTCTTTCCCTCTCCCCTCTTTCATTTGCATTCCCCCTATTCCTCTTTTTTTCTGCTTTTATTTTTTTGGCTTCCCCTCATGCACTCAGAGCATTTTCTTTGTAAAACCACAGCTTAAACAAAGTTTATGATAATCAGAACATCCTGGCATTTTTGGCAAACGACTGCGCTTTTTGGTGATTCAATTAGACCACGCTTGCCAGAAAAAGAAAAAAAAAAGTTTGTGTGCTTCAGTGAGAGAAGGGAGAGAGAAAAGAGACATGAACGGGAAAGGGGAAATGTTGAAGAATACGGAAATATTAAAAAGAGGAAAGCAAAAGAATGGAAGCCCAGTGAAGAATTCGAGAGGCAGGAATGGAGCGTGAAGGAGGGAGAGGTGGAACAGAAAATGAGGCAGAGAGAGGGAGGGCTGGAGTAATGCTTTTTGACAGAGGTGGGTTCAAGATGGGTTCATGGTGACATCATGGCTGATTTTTGAGGAAAGTATAGACAGGAGAGCCGTTCACCTTTCATTGGACACACATGTTGGGGAATCGGCAGAGCGCTCATGTGCTGGCACACACGCTGGTAGCTGTGTCGACAGCCTTTGAATGCACCCCAAAATATGCACAGAAAGCGCACACTCCTCTTTTTATTTTCTGCTTTCTTTCCCTCTCCCCCTCTCTTGTTCCCTTAGTTTTTTCTGCAGTAAAAAAAGCTTTTTTTTCCCCCTCTCTCTCTCTCTCTCCCTCTCTCTCTTCCAAGCTTTGTGCTCATTTGTTTTTGTTAGAAGAGTACATAGTGGTAGATGCCCTTCGGTCCCCAACACATACATTTCTCCTTTGCCATAAGTAACTCATTTTCCTGTGAGCAGTATTCCTCTGTGTATGTTTTTACTTCAAGGTGGTTGGACTCTAAATGAGCGCACTTTGCCAGGCTGGATGAATGAGCTCCTTCATTTCACAGGATGTGTGTTTAAGTCTGTAACCAAGAAAGCGCAAGCAAGTGTATATTTGTGTGTGTGTGTGTGTGTGTGTGTTTGTGTGTGTGTGTGTGTGTGTAAATGAATGTGTCTGTGCCAATTACTCTTGCGGTGTGTGCGTCCGCCCTGCGTCCCCTGCCTGTCTCAGTGTGGCACCAAACTTCATCAATCTGAATGTGGGGAAATAGTGATCTCATTACAGGCATCTTGTTACTGATTAAAACCTGCCGCCATGGGCACCAGCTCCCCTGCGCTCCTTCTCACCTCCCCACCACCAATCCCATCAACCACCCCCCTCCCCTCCCCCTTGTCCCTACCTCTACAATCCATCCCCTCTCTCCATCTCACCCTCCAGTTTTCATTCCCTCCTCCTTTCTTTTTCACACCCCTTTCTCTCACATTCCCTGTACCACGAGCCCTCTCACCCTCTCGCCTTCCAACCCCTCTTCTCTCCCCCTCTCCCCATCTCTCTTTAACCCCTCTAACCTCACTTCCTCCCTCTCTTGCTCCCTCCGTCATCCCCCCTTTCCTATGTCCTTTCTGCCCTTGCTGCTTTTCCTCTGCCAGCGAGCCCCAGGCCTCTACTCCATAGCTCTGTGAATGCAAATAAGTTGAATCCAAAGTGGAAACACACGACTGAGTACGATATTTCCATGAATATTTCATATCTTCATAAACACACCCAAAGAAGCTGCAAAGCTTCGTGCCGAACAATGCTTGTGTTTGCCGGATGGCTTCCTGTGAGGAATGGCCTCTCTGCGTTCGACTTTTTGTCAGAGCACACTGTGTTAGGATTGATGTCAGGGCAGTGCGTTATGATGTCACGGGCTGAAGTTAATGATACGAGAACGGAGGGGGCCATAGGCCATGTTTCCAGTGGTGCCCTGAGAGAGAGATAGCACCCTGATCTATCTTCATTATCCCCCACTCTGCAGCCTCCCAGACACAATGATCATAAATCTCTGCCTGGAGCACACTTCACTGACACTGAAACACAAACACTAGTAACCTCTGACCTTCTTGCTGCTACTGCCTACGCATACTCATCCATGCACACAGACACAAGCATACACACACACACACACACATTCACAAGTTCACACACACGCAAAGCCTAAATACACCCCCTGCTCAAGCTCACTGTAATGATTTAATAAGGAACACAGCATGCCCCACGCACTGACACACACACAACCATCATCATGCACTTGACTGCACATTCTGACACAAATGCATGGTCGCAGTCAGCCTGATGGCATCACAATGTCTTGAAATTCACACTTTACAGTTCACGTCACTCTAATGGTTAACACAAGGTTAGTTTTTGCAGCATCCTGTGGCTGTATTTACCTTCTTGTTTCATTTTACACAATTGCTGATTTAGTAGTGCTATGTAAACAGTTAAAGGATTTCTATTAGCCTTAGTGGCCTCATAAGCAACACATAAATCAAATGTAAACGAGATAAGGATCAGCCGAAGTGCTTTTTGCAGTATGGCTTAGATCTGTGCTTCCTGAATATAAGGTTTCTGCAAAAAGGCAACAGCGCCTCTCACTGCTGATACATTAATTCAACGTGATTATGTACAAGCAAATCCACATCAAAAAATGTATGAAAGAACATTTCAGTAGGCGTCTGTAGACCATATGTGGCTGTAAAGATAGGAAGCACATAGAAATAATGGTTACAAGAGTTCTTTTATTATGATGGCTTGACTTTATTCTGGAGACATACTGGGGTCAGTGTACTGGGGAATAAGATATCTGCCTGTAGTTACAGTTACTGTTACTTGCAATCAAAATAACAGCAGTTATAGCAGATCTGAAATGTGCAGGTATCTGGGATGACCAAAAGAAAAGTTCCACATGCAGCATGTGGGACTTGGTTGGCACTTCTGCTTCAGACTAATATTTGGGAGAACATGAAGTTAAGCATGGCCAATATGCCTGAAGGCCTTCATTTTTGATGGATTTTCAGAACAAGTAGTGCATGTATAAGTTGGTTAATTTAAAAATGCCTGCTGCACTTACTTGGTTCAGACATGAATTAGACTAGATGTTGCTTATGTGAGTGTTAAAGCAGCATGCATGTATTTTTTTCTTTCTTTAGAAAGTGTAGTTTATCTATACCCTTCTGGAGAGGTAAAAGTGCCCGTTGAGGTGCCAGTTGAGGTGTGCCTTCTCCTCCCAGTTCTGAGGTTTGAGGTGCTCCTCATAACCAAAACAACTTGAGAAACATTACATTCAGAAAAACAGGGCACACGCCCAGAACCACAAACACATAAACACAGATCTGAAACATATGATCTCATATGGAGAGAGGGGCACGTTCAGGGGCACACCCAAATCTGTCGCTGCTGCTGCACGGTTCTGCCATCTCACATGAGACTTCGATGCAGCTGATGTGCCACCACAAGTTTCATTTTAGGAACTGAGGTGATTTAGGTACATACATCTGCAGGGCTTTGTTTTCTCAATCTTGATTTTAGAATATTCCTAACTGCATAATGTTTGGCAGGATGTTGACAGATGTTGTGTATCCTAAAAAATGTTGGATTCCAGCTTTGTATGCCAAATTCTGGTTTTCATTTATCCTCAATAAGAATGTTTTAGATATTGTATCATTTTTCTGTGTCCAATACTTCCTTGCTTAGTTCCACAAGGTTTCTCGAACTTGCTTTTTTTTTCTTTAATATTAAGTTCTATCAGTAGTAGTAGTAGAAATTGTTATAATTGTAATGATTTATTGACACTGCTCTGGGCAGATTAATAAAGCACAGTGCCAAACACAAATATGAGTTACATAAAAACAGCGCCTACAGTAAATGCCTGTACTTAGCTGGTAGTGCAGTCCATTATGACTATTCCATAAATTGATCACACCGGGAATAAATGACTAGGTGAGACTACTTAGACTTTCTTGGAAGAATACATCTATTGGCTCGCCATTAAAACAGCATCTGTGTTAAATCAAAACACTATAATCTGTGTTGTTCAGGATACTCAAACATCCTCTCCTATTAAACTGTGAATTTACTGATTAAACATGAATGATCTAAGATCACGACATGGCTCTGCATTTCCACATGCATAAACAGTTTGTAGGTAAGCCGACCCTTTAGCCAAGAAGATGAAGGAGAGAAAAAGAATTCACCCAAGAGACAAAGAAGGGAGAGAGAATTAAAAACAGAAACTTAAGCTCTCTGGGCCTTTTTCTTCCCTCCAGGCATTTTGTGGCTTGTGAAAAAATGTGCTGTATATTTGAAGTGTTGAGTCACGTGACAAAGGAAGGCTTTATGAATCAGAGAGTATAATTATTTCTTAGTGAGTGAGAGAGTGAGTGTGCCTGTGTTTGGGGAGTGAAAGAGTGATTTTAAGAGAGAGAGGAGGAGGAGGAGAGAGTGGAAGAGGGGGAGTGAGGGAGAGAGAGAGAGGCTCACTGCTACTCTGTCTTTGCTGTCAGAAGGACTCTGATGAACGTACACACATCTTTTCTCCTTTTCCCTGGCTAGCTCTGCTCATCAGACCGCTCCGTCAACTCTGTCCGTCTGCCTCATCAACACCAGTGCCGGTGAGTAAATCATACCTAAAGAATTTTGAATCACCAACTTTAGTCATTGTTTGTCTACCCTTTTTCTCATTCTCTCTCTCTGTTAACAAAGAGAAAGAAAGAGAGAGAATGCATTTTTTGGGAACGGGCCGACAGCTTTAATTGAAGACAGGGACTAAGTGTGCAAAACACTTGAGAGGCTTTGAGACATTTAATCATTGTTTTCCAGAAATCTGACCACATTTTCACGTGTAAACACTAAAACGTCCTAACACACATGTTAGTTTGCATGCAGTGTTTTAGTATGTTTGTTTCTTTCTGCTTTATCAATGTGAGAGTGACACTGTGTTTATATGAAAACATACTTGAGCATGTGTGTGTGTCTGCATGTGCCTGTGTGCACATATGTGCTTATTAGTGAGTGTTTCAAGTGTTAGCCAGTGCCTGTGGAGCTCTTTATTATTAGCATATGTGTGTGTGTGTTAGTGTGTACACACTTGCATGTGTTTGATGTGTATGAATGTGTATTCACCGGAGGAGTCACCAGCCCTTGAACTGTTTTTTTTTTTTATAACCAACATATGAAGACTTGGAAAAGAGAAGCATTGTTTTCCACCTTTTAAACAGCAGAGGCTAATTCCTGTGGAGTGAGGTGTGTCTGAAACTCTGGTCTTAGTTTACATGAAGTTTATTCATTGTGTTCCCATAGTTAGCAGCGTGTCAGCGAAGATTATTTATTGGTGCTGGCATATGTGCTAGGTTAACAGGTTCCACTTGTTACAGCCATGTGTAACACAGTGCGTTTAGTGCTATGTGATTTGGATATCAGATGAAGATCAGGGACTTGATGTCAGAGTGTAGCTTTCCACAGTGCTTTGGTTTATTGCTCCAGCACTGATTGGTCAGTAGGTAAGCCACTGCAGCTGGACTGTCTTGGCTTTGCACCTGCTGTCCACTGCTTATATACCCTGGTGGACCTGACATAAGTGTGAGGGACAGTTTGATTGAAGTGAATCGAAAAAACACCCACACGGTCGAGTGAGAAATGTCTGCTTGAAGGCCAGCGATATCTGTGTCGCCCTTCGCTGTCATCTGGTCTATCAGTTTGAGTCGGTGACATCTGGAATGGAAGAAACTCATCTCTGTGGCAGAGTAATATCACTGCGCTCTGGTCCTCCAGAACACCACCCATGGGTCTTTTTTGAGGACAGGCTGCCCATACAGAGCAGCTTTACCTTCATGGTGTTCAGTCACACCGTCTTCAGTGACAGTTTGAAATCAATTATTATTTGTGCTTTATGTTTTATGCTCCAAATAGCATAATGTGTCATTACTCATGATCCTTGTACTTGTGATCATGAGTATACTAGCTTTATCGGCCTTACCACAAACATCTCTCATTTTTATTGTTGTAAATATTTACACATCAAGCAACATACGAGCCCTAAAATTCTTGTTAATGCTCACATACTGTATCATCAATCCGTACAAATCATTTAAATGTCATAAAAAAATAATAAAAACACAGATTATAATAACAGCAATACATAATCACAATTACATTTGAAAATTAGAATCAAATGTCCAGTAAAACCATCCATATTGTCAAAAACTGTACCAACAAGTTTATTTATTTTTTTTTTTTTTAAACAAAATTGCAAAAGCCTGGTGGATTATATGATAATTCTTTTCAGGTGTAGATAAATCTGAGGTTTTGTGAAACAATTGTTGACCCATGAGAGCTTCTGTATTGCAAAATCTGCTAACAGTCCTTCTTTGTGTCATGACTTTGAGCAGTAAATCTGGGAGTTGTTGATACCTGTCTTTTTCTGGAATTTCTATAGCAATTAAGGCCAAGTAGAAGGGAGGGGTTGGACAGGTGGTTTTAGGGGAATCGAGGGGGCTCTCTCCGCTGCCACACTATAATTAACAAGGAAACTATCTGCACACAATTTCCTATGTCTATTTTTGCAGGTGTGCCGCTCTGATTGTGAGGATTTACATTTCCAGTCTGCCTCCAAGCCCCCATTAAAAGATCTTTTGGCACAAAGTTCAACTTATGTGAATGTGTGTTGTTTTGCATGTTGTGCTTGCATGTGTGTGTTTGGGCCTGCTTGTATCTGTGTGTTCCTTTAACTCCCCAGGCTAAAAGTGGTGGTGGTGAAACACATCCATTATGCATCTCTTTATACAGAGAAAGGATTGTTTTCTCTCTGAGTTTAGGAAGGGAAACACCTTCATTGCTGCCAGTGTGAATCCTTTCTCAGTAATTACAAAACAAGACGTATTACTAGCGCCAACTTAACCTTCCAAATCTAGAGAAGTAGCCATCTTGGAACTTTCTTCTCTTGCTTTATTTCCTGTCTCTCTGGCTCTCTTTATTTCTCAAAATTTCTTACCATCATCTGTCTTTGCCTTTTCCTGTTGTGGTGTGTTTTCTTGTTTTGCTGGACCAACTGCTGGAGTCTCCATGTTGAGCACTCCAAAGAGCTCTACCACATCATGGAAACAGCAAGCTGTCAGGATGACTTCATCATGTCACAAAGTGTTTTATGTCTCACTGTGAGTTCTCACTCTTTCCATACTTCTCTCCACCACTGCAAGTCAACACAGCCTGTTTTGTGACATTATGTTTTAACTAAGAAAAAAAAGAGAGAAACAAAAAAAAGATTTAAGTATTAATGTTTGATGATATATAAATATAAAAACAAGGGTTGCGTAATGACACTCCCCAGTGGCAGTCATGAAAAACAGTACCTCTTTAAGTGACAAATGATTACACAGAGGTGCTACTTTGCATTGTTGCTGTAAGCAAATACGCGTTTGTGTAATGCCAAGAGCAGGCAAATGTCAAACAAGTTTGAGGCGGTGGAATGCAGATTTGTTTGGAGACACTGGACCGTCTGTCAGTTGGTGTCTCTCTCAGAGCCATTAGCCAACCACTTGTTGAAAGACAGGGAGCTGTCAGCTTTGCATCAGATAATAGTGTTGAGGATATTGTTTTCACGGCCAAAATACTGCTGACGCCAGCAACGAGATCAGATAACGCTCTCGTGATCCTGTTTCAATATGAACATTTTAATTGTCTGTGACAGTTCGGAGTCCAGAAAAACTGCTATATGGCTCTTTGTGTGGCTGGTAATCAGTGATGATGACACTAAATATTCAATATAATGCTCCAAGCTGTTGGAAAAGCCAGTCTGTCAACTCAATTTGGACACATGGCCTGTAAGATCATTGTTTAACCGCTCTGGTAGTATGACTTCACCCACGACCCAAAACTTAAACATAACCTTCTCTGCTTCAAGTCATTTCCTTTACAAAGTGACTGAACATAAATCACTTGATGATGTTGACAATTGGAGGACCGTGCCTGGAAGACATGCTTAGTTTTCTGTCAAAAAAATAAAAAATGAACAGGAGTGGGCAAGTCAGAGATGGAAAAAGAGTGAGAGGACTCTGTGATTCTGCCAAGCCTTCTCTGCCAGGATTCATGGTACAGTTCATTTATCTTAAGGCTGTGAATTTACAATTCAACCCTTCCAGTAAAGGTTTTGACTTGCTGCTCTGCCTGGACTGATTGACATATTTTTATTGTACCTCACAGAATATATCTCAAAACTGCATATTGTGGCTTTTTGGAGGAGAAACCCAAAGAAAAATGTGTGAACTCGCTCAATCTCAGAAAAGTGAAACAAAAAGTAGTTTCTGCAAGAGTCAGAGGGTGGGAAGAAAATGTGCGAATTTGACTTCAAAAGCAAAGATAAACATGCAGTTATAACACGACATAATACAACGCAGTGAAGTTTTTGTGTTTTTTCTTACTGCTATAAGAAATGTCCTCCAGTTAACAAACCGGGGCAGCCATGGTACCTAGATTCCTGCTCATATACGCCGAGTAATCACCTGTGGTTTCTTGTGCTGACTAAAAAAACCCACTGCCTTTCTTGGTTGTGTGGTGCAGAGCTTCCTGAGATGCCGTGATTTATTTGTTATGTTTGACTGCAGTTCTTATTGCCTGAGGGGCCTCGCTCCGTCACATCGGTTAAGGCACAATTGTTGTTTTGCTCACAGAGGATTTGATACCCTTTGTTTGACAGACATTCAATCTGTGGGAACTGTTCTTTCTCTCTCTCTCTCTC
>NW_023339707.1:13449622-13450716 GCF_004916995.1 Morone saxatilis
TTGCTGCTCGATTGCTGCTCGATTCTCCGTTTTCTTTTAGTTGAAATCCAAACTCTTCAGCAAACAAGAGAATCTCATTCTCTCCAAGCGTGCCTCATCTTGTCGCGCTGTCTCCAAATGGTCGGCTTGATTGATTTCATTTCATTTGCTACAACGCGGTTTGTCTCGATAAAATCAATGGATTATCTCAAGTGTAACCAATGAGTCTGCTTTAACATGATGAACTACTGTGAGGTCTGACACTCCACTATTTACAGAAACAACCAAAGTAAATTTAAACCGCTACAGTGCACCTCTTAGAGAATGATGGAAAGTCCCAGCAGCAGCCGTGAACCCACCCATAGCTGGCCCTGGTGCTCCTCGGCTGCCTGGCCGACTGCTGCCTCCTGTGTGCCCCCCAGGCTCAGGGGAAGTGGGGAGGCCCTCAATGCCCATTTGGCCCTGGCTAACAGGGGATGAGGTCACTCCAAATTCCCCTTATCCCCTTATAGCCCCAGACGGGCTGGCGAAGTGAGCCTACCACAGGACCCAACATAAAACATAAATGGCTCTGTAAAAAGCTGCTGGGCTGATGTGACTCATTAAAAAACACTGGCGCCAACTCTTTTATTAATTCATTATTGTGTTTGGGGAGAGTAAAGTTACTGGGTTCTATTTTAAAAGGCTCTGTCTCTCTCTGCACTCTCTAGTTTTTAGTTTTTTTCTTTTGTGTCTCAGTTTCTTTCTTTCTGTCTTGGTTTCTTCGTTTCACGACACATGTTCATACATATAGCAGCACCGCAGTTTATTGGGATTAGGTAGGATTCTCCGCTTGGGTAGGGTGGCTGGAAACTCAATTACAGCTTCATTTTTGTTTTAATTTACTGTCATTTGCTTATGTGGGAATAAAAAAGTCACATGCATACAGCCCTACTCTCTTCCCTTTTTTTCTCACACATCTTATTTTTTCTCTGTATTCTCCTCTCTTCTCCCTGCACTCGCAGACAGATTTCGCTGCCTTTATGGGGCCTGGTTTGAGTTCATGAGGCAGATACCCAAAACGGGCTAAACGCTGGCCAAGTACATACTCATAACACACATGCATACACACACAC
>NW_023339707.1:13450731-13451143 GCF_004916995.1 Morone saxatilis
CACACACACACACACATTTTGAGCCTGTGCGTTGCTGGCAGTTTTGTTTTTCCAGTCTGTACCTCTTCTCCCATTAGGCCCACTGTGAAATCTTAAGTGATGTTTTTGTGTGTTAGCCACATAGTGGAACCGCTGCACAGGGTCATGGTACAAGTTGTATAAGCAGTAGAGGGGATGGAGATGGGGTGCGGGTGGGGGAGGAGAGGGAGGGGATTGGGTATAAGGACATGATTATAGAGAGGAGATGTGGGGTAGGTCAGAGAAGTGGAAAAAAATCAAAGGTAGTTTGGATGAGGGATAGAGTGAAAAGGGGAATGAAAGAAAGCAAGTAATACAGAGAGAAAAGAGGAAAGAAAAAGAAAGATGGCAGTATGGCTGTGTTGGCAGGATGGGGGTGGGTGCCTATCGGCGG
>NW_023339707.1:13451155-13452942 GCF_004916995.1 Morone saxatilis
GCTGCTCCTTCCTGAAACGTGGCCACCCGAGCCTGCCTGGGCCCTGGAAGCACATGTGGAACAGTTTACTGTAATGGAACTCTAAATTAGTGGTGGTTTGAAGCTGCCTGCAGCAGTAGGGTGTAATTAACTGGCTCTGTTGAAAGAGAAAGAGCCAGAAAGAGAGGCAGGGAGGGAGCCAGAGCCCTGGAAAAGGCAAGGGGTGAGAGGTGTGTGTGTGTTAGTGGGTGCTCTCACACATGTGTAGAGGTTTTTTTTTTCAGTGCTTGATTGCATGTGTATGTGTTTCAGACTGTGTGGTGCATATGTGTGCATCTTGGAGAGCTCTCACTCTTTTTCCTGGGCACAGCGCCACGTCTTAGTGCCCCCCAGTGCCCAGACCCTGTCACTGTTCCTCTGTGCGTTTTTGCTCAGTTCAGCAGTTCACCGGTTCAGTCTTAGATCTTTTTTTTCCCCCTCATTTCTTTGTTTATACCGAATTCATTACCAAGATTTTTTCCCTGTCTTTTCTCCCGGATTCACAAGCCACAGCAGTTCCAAATTCCTTGGCTCTGCTCTTTTTCAAAGACCACATTTAAAAAACAAGCTGATCACACCACCCACTCATGAAATCACGCTAGGGAAGCGAAAGGCAAAAAGAAAACATGAAAAAGAAAATGGGAGGCTTTTCTATCTTTTTTTCCCCCTCTTGTATTAACAGTCAACAGTGGGGCAGAACTACAGCCTTGTCCACACTTGAGCTTGACTTGTCGGTGCCTACTGTGTGGAGTCAAAGTGACGAGCGGGCTGCAGGAGGTTAGAGCCAAAATGACTCTGTGGGATGGGAGCCTGACCTCAAGAGAAGATAGTTGGAAGTGACAGCAGCAGTTAGCAATCAGTGGATCTCATTTTCCCTACCCTCTACCCCCATCGACCCCCCTCCCTCACCCTCCCTTCTTCATGCTCTGGACCCCGTGTCTGGGCCTCTGGTCCTGGGGGAAAGAGGCAGAGAGGCAGGCTGCTGTGCTAGGCTGGCAGCAGGAACAGAGGAGCTCTTTATAGTAGAGTTCTGGTGATTTAAATCATATGGCATAGCCTGGAATCACTGTAGAAGTCTGGAAGCTCTTCAAAACTGCAGGAACAAGAGCTCTCTCTCTTTTTCTCTCTCTCTTTTTCCTCCCTCCCTCCCTCCCTCCCGCTCTTCCCTGTTATAACTTTTTCCAAACTTCTTTCTTATTTTCTTTTCCCCTCGCCCAGTCCCAGTTTTTCTGGCTTTTCCTCTCACAGCTCAGTCATTCTTTTTCTCTCACGTCTTTATCTGTTTTGGTTCTTGCTGTCCTTCCTTACTTCCTCTTTCCTTCCCATTCTCTCATACCTGTTGGTATGAAGTTTGCACATCCTTCTTACATTAGAGCTGTGGATAAACTATTCTCTGTCCCAGAGCGTAGATGGATCACGGTCTCAGAGTTGATGTGAGGTGAATGGTGTTTGTGGAATTCAGAGAGGATCTCAACACAAACCACTGATTGTATCATCATGTTCATGCCAATCAGAAACACTTATCCTCATGTTGTATGTGGTGAATTTATTAGTAAGAAATAACACATTTATCTGCCTTCTCTTCCTCAGAAAAGTGAATTGGATGACTCTTCTAAAGTGCTCGCTCAGTGAACCAGAGGCCTGGTCGTCGGTCATCCATTCCCCACAACCTGAGACTCTTCGAAAGGACACGGATTTCAACTTTTCCGGGGATTTCCAGGTGTTGTAAGAGCCGTTGCCATCACCCGGCGGCCTGCTGCGGACCCCTG
>NW_023339707.1:13453042-13470300 GCF_004916995.1 Morone saxatilis
TGTGTTTGTGTATTATGTGTGTGTGTGAGCTTGCATGCCTGCATGTGTACAAAGTCAGGATAGGTTGCCGGTAAGGGAGAAGCCACAGAGTGTACTACAGCTCTGACATGATGACAGATGAAGATAAAGAGGCTACTATTAAAAATGGGAGGGGTCTGTTTTCAGATGGGCCTTTGTGGGCACGTGCAAGACGACGAGCGCGCAATGGCGAGAAAGGAGGGATGGGCTGTCCGAAGGCGTGGGAGGGTACACAGGCACAGGGCGGACCTTTGAGAACAAGACGGGGGGTTCGTATTTTTGGCCGCACAACTAAAAGATCTGTCTTTTTTCCCCACAAAATACGGGTAGCAAAATGTCATGACAGTGCAGATAGAGGGAGAGAAAAAGACAGAGCAAAAGACTTTGTTGAAAGATGGCCAAGACTGATAGTGCTCTCAAAAGTAGCTCTGTTCGGCCTTTGGTGGGACAAGCATGTGAACAGAGGCCAACGTGGTCGCTGCTGAGATATGGGCTCTCTCATAAGCCATGCCTCACTTTCCCAACGTCTCCCATCAGTGACACATCAGGTATCTTCCAAAGATATATTGTGAGAGAGTGAGGCAGATGAGTAGATAAGATTACATGTCTTGTCAGAGCTGAACATGTGTAAAACCTGCGGCTGGTGGAGCTGTTGATGGATGAGATGAGTAAGAACGCAAGGACTGTACTCTGTTTTCACTGACAAACAATACAACACACCGTCACTTAAATGAAACATTACTTTAAGGACAGAAAATGTTTTTGGGTTCATGCATATAATTAGTTAATAATTAGTAAGCACCTTTATTAAAACAACCTGTATAGGATCTGTTTGTGTGTGTGTGTGTGTGTGTGTGTGTGTGGTGTGTGTTGTGTGTGTGTGTGTGTGTGTGTTGTGTGTGTGTATGTGTGTGTAACCTGAATCTGGCTGTAGTGGGAGGGCGCTCTGAACTGGTGTTCAGTGTCTCTATCATCACCGGCAATCTGTTTCAGCACGTCCACACACTGCACACATGCTCGCATCAGCAATGGAAAAGCTCTACATTCCTTTCAAAATGACCATGCTGCGTTTAGCGCATAGGCATTTAAAAACAAGCTCTTTTTATTGCCTCACACACCACTGTGTTGTTGACTGCTTGGCTGGAACCTGAATGACTGTATACAGAGGAAGTGGCAACAATGTGTTGTATACGTCTTATCTGTAATCGGCATCAGAGTGTCAGACAGTAGTAAAGGCTGATTTTCCTAGGCTCTGGCCCACGTGGAGCTATAAGCAGACTGGGTCCAGCTGTCTGAGCGTACCTGTCTACTACTACTACCTACTGTATAGATAAAGAGATGAAACATCATAGATATACAATCAACATTAATTTAACAATATTAAAACGTTTTAATATTGTGTATTTATTTATTATGTGTAAAAGTCTGGTCTAATCAGCGCAATTAAACATTATTGAAAGCAGCAGTCACACAAAATGACCAGTGAGTTGGCAGCCACTGAAAATGAAATACTTCTAAAAGCAGAGAACTTTGTCAACTAAAACAAATCATGCAGTCGGGGGAAATGGCCATAGGGAACTTGATGAAATGGGGAGAGTATTTGCAGAAACAGAGGGGGAAAAAAAAATTAAGGAGAGCGATGGAGAGACTTGTGAGCCAAAGAGTGAGGGAGAGAAGGAGGGAGGGCAGGATAAGTTTGGGGGGAAAGTTAGTGGCCCAGTGGGGGTTTCTTCTAGAGTTCAACCTCTCTGGCTGGGGAAGGAAGGGGAGGAGGGAGGGGAGGGAGGGAACGGCCTGGGTCAGCAGCAGTATGGAGTATGTGTAGATTAGATGTCTAAACTCACTCCGCAAACCCTCTGAAGCGCTGGAAGACTCACAGCTCACTGTGCTGTGTGCCAATAAGCAGAGAACCTGGGGTTAGTGGTCTGAATTATAGTCTGAAATACAGTAAAAAGAAATGTCAAAACCAGGAGAGTCGGATAAGGTCCATAAATCTCCAAAAACAAAAGAGTTTCGAGTGTGAGCACATTGATATTATAAATCGATTGTGTTGCGGCTTGCCGGTCCAGAGAGCAGCCCTGGCAAACAACAGTGATGTTAGATAGAACATTTGAACACCAGGGGATTAGCCAGTTTTTAGTTTCCAGGATGCTGTATGAAACTAGCAGTTGGAAGGGAAAAAAAACAAGACAGGAAGGAGACGAAAGATGAGTGTGAGAAGAATGCTTGTGGATCACAAAAATGTGACTCGGGGCAGTGATGATTTAATCTGAAATGCATTCAGATCAGATCTCTCTCTCTCTTTTTTTACATTATTGTGTAAATGGGTGTGGAGTTAGAAAAAGAGTAATTTTAACAACAAGCTGTTAGCAGGGGCATCTTTGATAAATAACAGTTTGTTATCTAGCCTCACAGTTCTATTCTTGCTGTCATAAAGCTTCCTCTTTATGACCTGACAGCTGTATGAAGAAACACATAAAAACACCAATGTTGTTTACTGTTTGATGCAACAAAGGAGCTGTTAAGTGTGTGTGTGTGAGTGTGCGCGCGTGTGCGTGAGGAGTATCAGCCCAGATGTGTGTATGAGTACATGAGTGTGCCAGCTTAAGAAAATAAACAAGAGGTTTCAACTGAAGGTAAAGCTTTTAGGTCAATAAACATTTTAATCCAAATCATTCGAAATGGCTCAAAATGTGAAAGCATGGTTTCTTTCATGAGACAGGAAAAAGAGTGAAGTGTTTGACAGAAGAGGAGGAGGGAGGGAGGGAGGAAGGAGGAGGGCACTGTGTGTTTATGGAGAGCGTAGCCAGCAGCACAGATTGACAGGAAATGTTGTCTTTTTTGCCTGCTGGGCTGTACCACTTGTACTGGTCTGACGGGGGGAGATGAATGTGCGGGGCGCACAGACTAAAGCCATTCTATTATCATATATCTCCCATTGTATCAGGCTGTTTGCTTTAGCCCAGCCAGAGTCTATTCGTCTGCTGAGCAACAGTTAGGACCAGTGACAGGCTTTTTTATTGACCACAGACTATTGATTTCCTTTGATTTACCGTCGCTGTGAGGGCACTGCCATGTTTTAAATTAAATTGTTTTAGCTGCACACAGTACAGCCCATGTTAAAGAAGGCTAAATGTGGAAGGCCGAATGTTTTTTTTGCGGTGTGAGTCTCAATGATACATTCAGCTGGCTTTTGATATGTTAAAATGTATTACTTGCAAAACCACATCACATCTGCATCCTTGTGTCTTTATTTATTTCTTCTTTCTTTGCGATGATTGCTCGGAGATAAATCACAAACAAGGTCAAGTGAACCTGTGAGAAGTGTGTCCAGCACATGGTGTGTTTGTATATTGGGGGTATTTGTCTGTGTAAATGCACTGTGGGGATTGAGCAAGGCAACCCTCATTTATCACTGTTAAAGCACTTCCAGAGGGAGAGACAGAAAGAACTGCCCATCCTCTGTTCCCTCAAACAGACAGAGAGGAGGGAGGGATTTACCCTGGCATCTGGTTTCTGGGTTCAACCACAGCACAATGTTCTTTCTCTCTCTCGCTCTCTGGCTCTCTTTCTCACACACACACATACTCACCCGGCCAGTGGCTGGACTTTAATATGGTTATGATTAGAGACGGGGGCTCAGAGAAGGGAGGGGAAGGGGCTCATATTTACTGCAGGGGAATTGGGGGAGGTGCGACGTAAAGACAGAGACAGGGACCAGATCTGAATGGGACAAGTAGAAGGGGGGGGCTGTGTTTGTTTGCATTTGGAGCTGAAATATGAAACACAAAAGCAGCACAGACAAAAAAGCAGGGGAAGAATGGGAATAGAGTTTTGTCCTCTTACCAGATCAGTTCTTCCTCCAGTGCTGGCCGGCCCCCTCTCCTCCCTCTCCTCCCCACCCCCCCTCCACCTCCTCCTGGGTCCCTCTCTCTCTATCCCTCCCTCTCTTGCATTCTCTCTCTCTCGCTCGCTCTCTCCACCCCCTCTCTGAGCGTCACGCCGAGGCAGTTGGTTCGCTCCGCCGTGTCTGGGGCTCAGCAAGAGCTGTGAGAGGCTGTTATTTAGGTCTGTTACAGCAGACAGGGAGCAGCTCACCCAAGGGCAGGGGGAGAAAAGAGAGTGAGAGTCACGCTCAGCTCAGCTCAGCTCAGCTCAGCTCAGCTCAGCCAGGCAGGCAGGAACCAGATCTGCATTCCAGCTGAGAGGGAAAGAGGGAAACTCCAGCATCGGCAGGAAAGGACAGCAGAGAGAGTGACAGTGAGAGATAAGTGCAGGGAGGGAAGGGAAGGTAGCAGATCCAGCTAGCTGTTGCTGCGGTTTGTTGTCACTGCCTCAGCGAGTGACGTGAGCAGTGGAAGCAGGGCAGGACGCAGGCAGGACTGAGGGCTCGTAGTGATTTTTGCTGAGGGCGGGGGGTTGCCATGTTCGACTGTATGGAGGCTCTGGGATTGGGCCCCCGTCAGCTCTATGATGTCACCAGCCGTGGTGCGTGCATGCTGCGGAAGGCAAGCCCCTTCTTTGCGGGGCTGGACCCCTTCGCTTGGACGGGCAGTGCCAGTGTTCAGTGTAAGTGGCATCCTGTTTGGATTTCTTGTATGACACAATCATGTCTGTCTCTCTCTCTCTGTCTCTTTCTCTCGCACACACATTCTCACTCCCTCTCTCCCCCTTTTTCTCTCTTTCTCTCTTTGCTGGCTTGCTTACCCCTCAGGGCTCAGCCAAGGGGACTGCTGTCAGGGGCTACAGAGCAGCACAGGAAAAGACAGGGACAGACAGTCTCCTCTCCTCTCGTCTCCTCTCCTCTTCTCTCTTCTCCTCACCCCCCTTTACAACCCACAGCCAGTTTGAGCTGCTCAGCCATCTGAAAGAAACTCTCTGCTATGATATGATATGCAGTGTGTGTGTGTGTGTGTGTGTACTTGTGTGTGTGTGTTTGAATTGTGAGTCTGAGCCCATGGAATCAAGTTTCAGTGACAATGTAAGCCACCTGAAGTTTGACCTTGCCAGGTGCTGTATACTAAAAACAAAACTGTGAATATGCACAGATGAAAGAAAGGGGAAAAGAGTTAGTAAGTGACAGGAAGAGAAAACACTGTCGCTTTGGATACACATGATTAGTGATTAGTTTATCTTCCATTCAGTGTGGGTTTGACACTAAAAGTTTCATTTCTGATGTATTTCTTGTGAAAGGTTATCGATGATCGTGGCCTGTTTTAATATTACCGAAGTTTTGTGTAGCCTGCTGCAGTACTCATAGGTCGAAGGTTTGTTTATGCTCCTGGATACTACATGGATAATGATATTCCTCTTGAGCCAAACAGCCATGAATTAATAAGTAGATTAATTATTTAATGGAGAAATGGATGAATAAATTAGAAATGTGGAATGCTACACAGTCCTTAAAAGGCTGAGGGATATTTTGGCCAGCTTTCTTTTCTCTCTTTTTCTCTGTCAGACTCTCATTTTTCCTCTCCCTCCTTCCGCCACTGACTTCAGACAGGACTCTGACTCTAACAACAGGCCTGTCTCTGAACAGAGAGAACTGGGGTCCATTTCCATACACTTCCAGGGGGCCGCTACTGCTGTGAGAGAGCGTGTGAGAGTGGAAAAGGAGTGGGGGTGTATATGCATGGTATGGTGGGAGAAGTGTGGAGGGAGCCAAGCCAGATATGACAGTGGAAAAACAATCAAGAGTACAAGAAGAGAGAGAGCAGTGGGATAAACAGCTTAACCGTGTTCTTGTTTTTGAAGGCTTTTTGAATTTTGTTCAGAATTGATTTTGTATTTTTTCAGTTTGTTCATCCTCCTGCTTTTTGTTCCTTTTTACTGCCTCTCCGGGGGAGTCATCTGTCTTCATTAATCGTGAAGACACCAGTGTTTCAGTGGCTGTCATGCACACTGGCTGAGCTTTAATGAAGACAGATGCCCTGTCAGTGGAGGCCGAGGCCAGGGGGGACTCCAGCCAGCCCAGCCTGCTCTGCTTAGCTAGGGGAGCCCTGATGATAACAAGATGAGATTTGTTTATTTAATCAATCAGGCCTCTATGGCCTTTCCTTTTAACCCATTCACACACATGCACACATTTAAAAATTAGGCCTCCAGATTCCAGAAGTACATTTTTCTTTTGGGTCTTTGTTCCAGAAAATCAAAGAGATAAGAAGTCCAGAGGAGCTGCCCTGAGGGTAAAGGAGCTGAGTCTAGCAGAGCAGAGCAGAGCAAAGTGGAGGCTGGTGTGGTGTACTGTTTCAAGCCCTCTGTGCCCAATAACCTTTGTAAACAAGGCCGCCCTATCCTCACATGAGGAGCCATAATGCCTCTCTTTACTGAAGCAGTTGCCCCTCATTGTCCTCATCAATGAGGCTGATGAATTGATGTTTGAGTCTGATATCTCATTAAGCCGCCCCAGCTGCACAACAGAGGGACCTGTCTGACTCCTAATGCTACACTCACACAAGCACACACTCTGCACACCAAAATAACCACCGGGTTTGGAGAGAGAGTCACCTGGCCCTGGCATGATACTCAACAATGAATTGCTGCGGTGCAACTGTGTTTTGTTATTTTCTCTGTGTGAAAAGAGGTCATTAGTGAGGGAAAACGCCAGTGTGTGCTTTGAGGTGAATATCATAAAAACATGGATGTTTTTTGATATAATTGTCAGTATTTATCTGATAACCTGTGGGGCATGCAATAAAAGATGTTTGTCCCCATAAGTCTTACACAAAATGAGTATATCCTATTGTCTTGGCAGTAAATCTCCTGCGGTGATAAGTGTCACTGTTGTTGGCCGTTAGCCTGGGACACTTGGAGGACTTAAAAGTGTGTGGTCAGTTTTCCTGTTTTTGTGTTCACCAGTGGGAGACCTCAATGTCAGAGGTTAGTCAGAGGCTACAGCCTGGCCAATGTCAGATCTACACCATGTGTGGTGGCCTTGTCAACTTGCTGAAAAGGAGACCCTTTCAACCAGCTTGGCTTGTGTAATGCTCTTAAGTGCCTTCTACCACGGGGCTGGTACTACATCTGAGCTGCCCTGCGCATAGGGATAATGGACACTGATTTAGTCATACGTCAATGAGAACTGAATTAGTCAACTGCCAGGGAAGCCATTTGAGAGAGCCTATGCAGACCAATCCCCACTCTGTCAATGTTCATTTGCTTAGAAGAATGAGGCAATTATGCTCACCAGTTCTCCAGGGTCAGAAGAAGGGGAAGTGTGTTTTTCTCACCAAAACACACTCATATCTCGATCTTTTTGAACACTGTTTTGATATTAATTGTGATGCTCGCAAGCGATACGTACAAGAGAGTGACATGGGCAGTAACGGATCGCTGGAGTAATCCATCACCATGTGTGCAATCACACACACACACACACACACACACAGGCACACACACCTCTTTGTTTTCCCTTAATGTGCAGTTCAAATGTGAATTGAGGAGCTAATTGAAATGGGGGTATATCTCGGCAGCAGTGGCAGAGAAATAAGAGCTTCCTGTGACCGCTGGCACATTCTGGCCCCGATCATTTTCTCCCTGATGGAAGTCCGCAGTTATTTCATTATAATTACAAAAGATTCAATTAAAAGATTAGAATGCCTGAGGGGGCAGGACTGGGAATAGATAGTGGTATCTTGGTTAGGGGCGTGGTGTGTGTGTGTGTGTGTGTGTGTGTGTGGTGTGGTAGTGTTTGTGTAGTGTGGTGTGTGTGTGCCACCACTGTGTGTGGTGTGTGTGTGTGTGATGCTGCTGGTGTGCTTAGTGTGTGTGAAGAGAGAGAGAGGAGAGGAGAACTATTAAAAATACCAACTAGATGTGGTTCTAAGTGGGACTCAGTTCAGTGACCTCGCTCTCATCATACACATAAACCTTGCTATAGATTCCTTTCAGAAAGATCTGTAATCAATGATAACATGTGCTGAAGTTAAAAGCGGACTTCCAAGTAGTACAGTCTGGGATCCAAAAAAACAAAAACAAAACCAAAAAACAAAAAAAAACAAAAAAAAAACAAAAATAAAAAGGGTCGCTAGAGATACGTAATTTGTTGATGCGATGGAAAAACATTCCACTTGGTCTCTGAACGGCTAATATGCTGCCACACTAGACTCGCTAGATTTGATAGTAGAAAATCACAAGTAAAAATGAAAATGATACACTTAACGGCTGAAATCAAAGAGCGCCCTTTTTATTTTCTGTTACTTCCGATAGTTAATTCAAAAAAGGCAGAGTCTCGCTTAAGGTAGCTAAAGAGAGCTCTTATTCATGAATGCTGCTCCATTACTGTGTTCTGCATAGAGTGTAGATTCCTTGTATTGATACATTAGAAAGTGCATGTGGATCTATATGCACGGCTAAAAGTAGGTTCTGTATTTGTCATATCCTAGATGTCGCCTATTGTCTCATACACTAATATCTTTTTTTCGAGAAGTAAGTAGTACGTAGGTGTACTAATGACCTTTAAATATAAAAACAAACAAGTGATGATTGAATCCCAAATTTTGGTTTATTTTACCATACTAATAAGCTTAACGTATTTACTATTTTTACATTACCGCTATACCAACATGGAAAAAATTATCCTATTCTCAATGAGCAGCATATTGCGTATAAGATCTACTTGTGTCTGCAGATAATCACCACCTGGGCTAACAGATCCGTCTCAAGCGTGCAGTAAATAGCCTGCCCCAATTAAATTAGGCCAAGGGCTCGTGCGACCTATCACAACGGTAAACATGATTCCAAATCCCGCAGTGCTTGATAAGTTTCTCCACTAAGCCTTCTACTTTCATGTGTGGTTATTGACTTAATGCATCACTGAATGAGAGTGTCATTCCTGTGCTTGGTGTTGTAGGAAGTCTATGTGTTGAACTCGCTATCTATTCATGTGTACGTAAGCTGTTTAACTGCCTGTTGGGCCGGCCTAGACTGCTGTGTCCACTAATCCAGACCGACACGACATCACCGGAATGTGCAGGCTGGATTCCACATGGGCCTGTGTTGGAATTCCAGCTCTGGCCTCTAATAGCAGTTTATAGCCCGTTCCTTCAGCGTCAGTCACACCAGCTGTCCAATAAAACTCATCAAACACCATGCGGAGCACTGAATACCGTCACCTCTCGCGCTCATCCGTCTAGTTGTCTCTTTCTCTGTCCACTTCTAGAAATTTTTCGCGCATATTTCAAAGAGTGCTTCCTACATGGCAGTTAACCAATTATGAAGGCAGAAAGATCTGATGGAGCACACACTAATGCGAACGGACGTGCTCTTATGCAGGCAACTGGCCGACAGTTTGCCCCTTTTGTATCAGCAGAGTATAATAGATGGGATTTCGTAGTGTCTTCTCTACAAGTAGTGTTGCTGTGACAGAAGAGGTAATTTGTAGACTCGACCAACCCAAAAAACCCATGTCTGCTGCTGCTATATTGTTAGCCTTGTTTATCTGAGACAACAGCCTACTATTGCTGCAGGCAATAATTCCTTCACGATGGAACAGACCAACCTGCTTCACACAAGGCGGAGACAATACGAGATGCAGTTGCAGGGCCAATTTGTTAATGGCATAGTGCTGTGTGCGTAGTTTATTGTATGTCGGGATGCACCTAGTGGAGATTTAATTTCATGGTCAGACCACGAACTTTGAATCATGGTGCATTGTGTGTGTGTTGGCATTGTAATCATGTAAGCTTAGTATAGAACTCAAATAGCTAATTATGACTAATCGTGGATAACCATATTACTACCTCCATAATACTCTAGAAGTATAAGGTTAGTAGTTAAAGGTGATGTCAGACTCGAAACCATGTTGAAGAAAGCAGTTCTAGTTTAATCACGCGCATCATGTCTACATTGAGCTCGCAGACTAATGGCAATTCCGGTAGCGTTTTGCTAGTGAGGCTCACCCTGTTACTCGACCGAAAGGTGCTGTGGAACTTCGATCAGACAAAGCCGGGACTATTTGAAACTCCAGTTCCATTCGAGCCGACTTGTCCATCCTCTTGTTAATGTATGTAGTGAAATAGGTGCTGTGTTGTACTCAAGTATGAGCGACGACAGTTGATTTGCAGGGAAGTGAGTGCTGCGGTTCTAAGTGATATTACAGCTATATATCCATGGTTCTCTCCGAGGTGCAAAGTAGTGATTGAAGAGGAGTGTACGGATTGGTCCCAGAAGGCCGATGGAGAGGGAGGGAGGGAAGCCCATTGGCCTTGTTTTTCGCTTGGACATTAGTCGAATTCTGCAAATGTGTGTATTTGCAACTGCCATGACCAGTTTTCTGGAGATGGTGCATGTGGTCAATTGTATACACTTGCATTTGTTTGTGTGTATATTTTGCCTGTACGACCACTGAGGAGAGAAACAGATGTGTGTAAGCTGACATGCCTGTGATTGTGTGCTTATCCCACAGTCTGGGACTTTTTACAGGGAGAAAATAATTGTCAATAGAGAACTTCGAAAAATGCTCCCTGTGCATTTGTGTGTGTCTGTTTCTGTGTTTACTCACTGACTATGTTTACATGCACACATGAAACCAGGTAATTGGGAGAAATCAGGTTAAGGCAGGAAACAGGAGAATGCGTTCACATCTTGAAAACTTTACATACAGCTGGTCAGTAATCAGATTTTCCTCCAACCTCATATTTTTGAACCAAGCCTTTCAGACCACACAGTTTGTCATTGTATTGCATGAATGTGCAACTGTGGAAATAATAATTCTAGTTTTAGTCAAGCTTTTGGATTTATTTATTTTGGATACAAGGCAACAGGAACAGTTTCAGTCGTGATCTTTCCTTTCTTCCCTGCGCTGGCTCTTTGTCATGCACTCATGTAAAATCACTGTTACAAATCCGGTTATATGTAAATAGCTACAAAATCAGATTTCCTGTCAAAATATAGTTATCTAAAAATCAGTTCTTTGTATTCTCTCTTACAAAGAAATCTACAGCAAAAAAAAAAGACAATTGCCAGGTTACTGAAGTGTATGTAAACACACTTAGTGTTTCAGTGGGCCCCTGCAGCAGATTTCTTGCTCTGAATCTGACACAAGAAGTGCATTCTCACTTACACACATGACACTCTCACGAGCAGGCATGTATAGACAGACAGAAAAAAAAGCATATGCTCTTCAGTGGCTAAAACCTAGCGGAGAATACAGTATGTCCACGGCCGTGCCCTTTGATTGAATGAGAGCCGGCTGTAGTCATCCTGTCAGTAGGCTTGGATTTATCAGCTCCTGCTCCACTGTTTGAGCATCTCATATTTGCCAGAGAACAGTGAGAGAAAACCAGCCAGCCAGACAGACAGCCAGCCAGTTAGACAGGAAGCGATCCAGCAAAGGAGTTAGGGGCTGCTTGGGATGATTTATGCCTTGTTCAGGAATGCTGAATGAGTTCAGGGTACACTGCTGTTATGGGAACTGACTGAATGGACATTGCTTACTTTCTCAGTGACGTATTCTCTCAATGGTAATAGTCAAAATGTGACGTTATTGCCCCATATTCAGCTCATATGGAACTTCCAACACATCGAGAGACAGAGAAGGAAATGAATCACTGTATGGCCCCAATCTGAATTTCTTGTTAGTGCTCTAACAGCCTCCGCCCAGAGACAGAGTTGGGCAACCTGTTGGCGGTTGGTTGCCAAGCAAAAGTGAAAAACTCTTCATGCATCACTGCTCCGCTGAACCACTCAAAGCAGAAGTTTCTCAGAGTTACTTCTACATCAGATATGAGTCCGAGTGATTATGCCAGTTTAAGGGGGACTTTGTGCCAGTGTTGCAATACCACATACAGATGGACTGCAAATCACTCAGACATCAGGAAGCTACAGTCATTTTCTGGCTGCTCTCTCACTGTTCATCTGTCTATCTTACTTCTGTATCTGTTTTTGATTTTGTCTCTCTCCAAGTACTGCCTTTCAAGTTAATAGATGGACAAATGTAGCTGTAAATGCAAATCTGGTCTCCGTAAAATCAGAAGAGATGTTAAATAAATGGCTATGACTTAACATGATTTTGTAGAACTGTAAATGAGCTGCAGCATGTGTAACGCCTAGGAGAAAAAAGCAAGAGGAAACACAGACATTTACATGTTGAGTCGGAATGAACTATGCACTATAACTTGTGGGTGTGCTTGTTCCCTCCAATAAGAGGTTTGTGTTTGCACGCTTTGGTCTGCGGTGCTTCCCCAATGAGTTGGAGTGAATACTACTGTTGTTGTTTACGTTATCCTCCTTTCCCCTCACTTCCTCTGACAGAGCGAGACTGCAGCTACAGCTGGGCTACTTCTACTTTTGTAGGTTTCTATTGTTGTGGGGAGGAAGCAATAGCAATTGAACAAGCGCTAGTGGCCTCGCCAGAGACAGACAGGTGAGAGCCAGGGCTACAGATGGTGAGAGGAAGTCTGGGAGGACGAGAAACAACCTGAGGATCAAAGACTCGGGGTTTGCCTCGATGACTCTCTTCTCCTCTCTCCACACCTCGCCTGTCTGCCTCCCTCCACTCTCTGTCTGCTTCCTCGCCTTCCCGTGAGTTGTCCTGTTTTCTTGACATGATCAATGGCCCAGGCCTGTGCCGGATTGCCAGGTTTGGGTTCACTCTCCAGTCACTGGAGGAGAGCTGTGTTCCTTTCTGTCTTCTGGTGGGCAGATGAAGAGTCAGCTGGAGCTCACCACAGGGATGAGGGGGCACATTTATTCCACAGACCTGCACTTGACTGTCTGCTTTTTTCTGCACTAGCCATAAAAGGCCACTGACTAAACTCCTTTCATTGAAAATACATTTCCTTCCAATTTTACCTCTCGTTTTAATACCTCCTTCCTCAGGTTTTGTACAAGGACATTTGAAGGAAACTTTTTTTTATTTTTTTTTGCTGGGTTCATGGGGGACAGGCAGCTTGGTGGGCAAGTTTGTGTGTTTGAAGCCAACTTGTGTGTTTCTTGACAGGGTTGTGTGGTGCAGGAAAAGGGGGGTGCTTGCTGCCAAATGTTGGCTTGGCCGAGTCCATCAAGAAAATATCAAAAGGCCCTTTATGAGGTGCTGTAAAGAAGAAAGGGTGTTTTGAGAGCACCACCAGACTGCAAGGGTAATTCCACTTTTTAAAATGTGCCCTGAGGATACAGGCTTATCCCACCTGCTGCCTTTCCTGCTCTACTCTGCTTGTGTGCTTTCTTTGGTGCAGCTATAGATAAAGAAGTGTGAAGTGTGTATGTGTTGGTGAGGAGTTTGTGTGCCATGTCACATTGTGTCCCTCTCAAAAGTCCAGAGTTTTGTCATAAGCAGTCATGGCAGCAATGAACACATGCTAAAACGTTCTACTCTACGTATACGTCTGGTCTCGGATTATATGTGTGCATTATGTGCGCTCACACGTGTGCGTCTCTTTCTGTCTTTCATGACTTTCTGCTGGTTCTGACAGAAGGGTGTAAATTCCTGGAGGGGTGTGTGTGTGTGTGTGTCTGTGTCTGTGTGTCTGTGTGTTAGTTAATGTCTGGTTTCTCACTACTTTTGGCCAGCTCGGTGCTCAAAGCTGAGCCATCTCCTGGTTGGAAGCCCAGTTTTATCATAGACCTTGTTTTAAAAGACAGCTTAGCGGGGCCTCTTTTACAGGCCTGTGTGTGTGTGCCTGCAGGAGCCCAGGTAATGAGCTTTCTGACAGCTGTTGAAAGGCGTTGCTACTGCTCAGCACCTTTAATGAAAGCATCCCCCCTCCTTGTCAACACACACACACACACACACACACACAACACACAAACACACACACACACACATTCCTCCCTCCCTCCTCCCAGCTTTTGACTTCTCCACCACATAAACAATTTCTTTTCTCAGTTGCAGGCAGATTACATTGTGAGTGCTTGTGTAACTCACACAATAGAGACTTGATAGACCTCCCACCTAAAAGCTCACAGGTGACTCAACAGTGGGCAACAGAGCTTGAACAGAGCAGCGACATTATTCAACCTGTGGGAAAGTGCATGTAAGGAGTTGTAGCAGCAAGGGACACAGAGAAGTGGCCACAAAAGCAGTGACGGAGATCCTCCGGAAAGACTGGTGCTGTCAAGAGGAAGGAAACGAGTCTGTTGTGTGGGACCTTGTAGCAGAAGCCTTAGAGGGATGGCAGGAAGACGTGGGTAGAGAAACTGAGAAGGAGAGTGAAACATGCTGGCACCACTGTCAAGGGTGTGGTACTTTCTTTTCCTCTTTCGTGAAGCCCGCTTCTTCATAGAAACCTTTTGTTGTGCTTATGGTCACTCAGTGAGCACCCTGTGGTGCTGTAGCCTCTGCCATTGGGTAGAGGGCCAAGGGCACCCTTAAAGGCCCCACCTAGTGTGCCAGCAAGTCTTCCAGCCCACTGTTCACCATCCTCTCTCAATCTGCTCCCCTTCTGCCACTGTGGTCTGCCCAGTTACCCACCCTCTTTTTAAAGTGAGCCCTACTGTGTGCCCCTCTCTCACACACTGCCTCCAAGTCTCACACACTCTTTTACTGCCCAGTGCATTTGACAAGAACATGCAAGCTTTGCAGGCAGTTTAATGAAGGTAGAGATGGAGACAAAGGCTCCACATGCCCGTGCTTGCAGTTTACCATGATCATATAAAAAAAACATGAACACAATGTGCCACACGCACACACACAGGAGATTATTTTAACGGGGGAGAAGTGGAGCTTACTGCTGCACTGTTACGAACAGTCCCACATTTGCAAATCAAATAGAGGATGTAGAGTGGGCAGAACCTGCGGTTTGAGTGGCACACACGCAAATGACATAAATAAGAAGTGAACGCCTAAAAATATGTCTGTGCCACTCACTCATGTACTCTACTCTCTCTTTGTACACTGTCTCGTACAGAAACAGCCTGTGCATTTGCTCTCACATGCCAAGACTAGAATTCTGGAACAGTGAAGATTCAATCACACCAACAAGTCACGTAGACAAAATCTGCAGGCCTATTGTGAAAGAAAACTTGTTACCCTGCCAGAATGTCATATGCTGCTCAGTTAAAAGGAGTGTGTTGCAACAAACACAAGCCGCATAGTCATGTCTTTGCTCACATACATTAGAAACACTCCCCTTTTCCAGTTGAGTGAACAGGCAGCTTCAGTGTTACCAGAGTCTCTTGTTTTTCTATAGTACCTCTCCCTATTCTCCCTTTTTCTCTCTCTGCTGATCCTAAAGGGACGTTTATTGACCCAGCTGACTTGACCTAGAATTTAATGTAATTGACCTAGTTGAAGTAACCTTCAGCTAAACAGCTATTTCTGTCGTGTACAGTTACATTTCACATCTAATGAGGTTGTGGAGAGGGATGTACCGCACATCCCACTCCGGCTGGAGCACTTTAGTGTAATGTAGGAGGTGCTGATTGTTGTGTGTGTTTGCTAGTTTGTAGCCAGTGAATATTATCTTCCTGTATGCATGTGTGTGTTGTTTGTAGCCATTAAATAGTATCTGTGCGTATGTGACCAGGGGATTAGGCCTGGTCAGTGCAGCTGGGCCGCTTGTGTGCAGAGAGCACTGAGAGAAGGGATTAGGGAGTAAACTGATACTTAGCAGGAAACGAACAGTGGCTACCGGTGACTCAACTATCCCTCTTTTTTGCCTCTCTTATCCTCTTCTCCTCCCCCAACAACAGCAGCCACCCACCTATCCCACTCTTCTCATCTCATCCGTCCGTCATCGGCTCATAGGCCTTGGTCGGCGGATTGTCATGCAAATGGTGCCCCAGGCCTCAGAGCGCTGATAAGGAGGGCCTCTCATTTCACAGGGCTTTGTTTTCTAAACAGTGATGAGCTGAGTTGAGGAGACTGGGTAAAGGGGCTCAGGGCGGCTGCCTGAATGGGCCCTCTCACTGTGGCGCCCTGGGGTAAGTGGTGCGGGGGATTTAGATGGAGCGGGCTGAATGAGGAGAAGTCTGGGAGGCGGGTACAGGAGTCATGTTCTCTGGCAGGAACCAGGTTCATCGTGTTGACTGAGCCTGATGTATTTTTTTCTCTCACTGCTGCTCCGAGTTTTCTCCAGGATGGCCTTTCTCTTTTTGGCTTGCTTTCTTTCTCCATTTAGACAGTGTCAGTCAGTGTTCGTTACTTGACGCCACATATGGTTTGTCCTTTTCTAAGGGGTTGTCAGCGCTCGGTCTGGAGCCTCATTTGCTGCTGTTGTTATTGCATAAACACAGAGGTTCATGGTACGTTCAGAGGGTTTCTGCTCTCCCACTGACCCTGCTGCTTTGTTACATTCTGGCCAGGGAGATATGAGAACTGCTGTAGAAACATTCAGCGAGCGTAAACTTCAGGTTTTAGATTGATTTGCACATTTGGCTTCAGGATCACTCTTAAAACTAATGGAAAACATCTTTGCCTCCAGCAAAGTAAGGCTTTCAAAGGAGGAATTTGAATGTGGATTCTGAATTGTCAAATATAAAAACACATGAAAAACAGATGTTTAAGCAGCAGGCAACAAATGAAAATGTCTGACATATTTCTGTTACTATCATTAATGAGGCAGTGGTTGGCCAGTCACAGCAGCTGTAGCAGAAGTGGTAGTAATGGTCAGCTTGGTCTTGAACAAGACCTGCCCTCAGGAGCAACTGTGTCCTCTCCTCCCCCTTCCTCCCTCTGCCCCTTTCTCTGTTTTTTATCAAATTCCTCTTTTTATGCCCCCTTTTTTTCTTCTTTTTGAAGTCCCCTCTCTTGTAAAAAGCCAAGCTGGTGGTTTTTTTGCCTCAGCCTTGGGTGTGAGAGAGGGGAGGAGGAAGGGTTGTAGGTTAAGTTTAGGCTAGCCCTCTGTGCTTTCCATTGAAGGTGCTGGGGGGAGGTGGGGGCAGTAAAAGTTAGAATTTTAGAGCCTCCCTGTTTTTTATTTTATGATTGGCTTTTTTTACGGGCTGGGAGCTACAGCTGGTGGTGTGAATAGCTGCCCAAGGTGACCGAGTCCCAATAAAGTTTAGGCCAGCCGAGCTGGGGCCTCCAGTCCAGCCATGGGACCGCCTTTATAGGCCGCCTTACGAGCCTAGGCCTCTATTAAAACCTGGCAGGGCTGCACTGAGGAATTTAGGGCCAGGAAACAAGAGAAAAATAGGGTTTGTGTGTCAGGGGGTGGTGGGATACAGAGTTGGGGGGTTGAAGTTTGAGGGTAACCATGGGTGAAAGTTGAAAGAGGTGCTGTTGGGTAAGTGGTTGTTCAAGTGTGCAGAGTATGGATCCCATACTTCCCCTGAGCAACGTGTGTGTGTGAGTTTATGCA
>NW_023339707.1:13470312-13483629 GCF_004916995.1 Morone saxatilis
CATTCTGGTCCTGTGTATGTGCAGCGGCTTATGTTTCTCAGGGGAAGTATGGAATCCATACGCTGCACACTTGAACATCCAAAGAGCCTGTATGGGTTCCACTTTGGAATAGAGTGAAGTTTAATGTACCATAGCAAATATGTGACTCGAGGTAGTGCTGACGTCACAGTTGTGTTCCAGTTTGAAAGGTAGAAGGAGAGCTTTACACCAATTTTGCACGCATGTGTGTTTGACATGTGTCTTCTCTGTGCGTGCAAGATGTCATCATGTGCTGTTGTCAGCCTGTGGAATGAGGAAGAGCAAGCTTTGACACTTGGCTGTGACAGCTCACTTGGTTACCTGGCCTTATCAGAGAAGCTGTCAATCAAGAGCGCTCTTGCTTACTGCTGTAAAAAACAGTTTTGTCTCTGCTGTCAGACAGTCATCCTTGCTTTCTTTGTTTTCACCTGAAACAATAATCTCCCCCAAATATGACTGCTGCCCCTTAGGGTGGTAATTTGTGTCTGGAAAAATAAACAGTTGCCTGTAGTTTTCCCTTTTCCCTTTAATCTTATCAATTTTGTCCCACAGAGAGACAAGCTAAAAACAATATGTGCTAATGTATCTCCCTCAACCTCCTGAACATAACCGTTACTCAGCATCACAAAACAAATGGAAAAGGAAATGATTTCAGTTGTCATATCATGTTTGAATGCACTTAAACACACTCGACTATCCACATATGCTACATGAATTGACGAGTGCACATGTGACATTTCAGCCTACACGGTAGCTGTCGGACAATGATTTCAGACAAATCATGTGCTCATGTGCTCTGCTGTCTTTTTTTTCTTGTCCATAGCGGTGGAGACCCAGAGCACCAGCTCAGAGGAGATGGTACCCAGTTCTCCGTCTCCACCTCCCCCACCTCGTATCTACAAGCCATGCTTTGTGTGCCAGGACAAGTCATCAGGGTACCACTACGGTGTCAGCTCCTGTGAGGGCTGCAAGGTGAGAGGAACCTGCCCGACCCTTGTTGCAAGAGTTATTAGTTACCTGCCTTTTCATTCAGAGAAGGGAGAGCCTTGTAGGCAGTCTGTGGCCGCTTCTGTAATATTGGTTATATTGTGTGAAAAATTTAATTAATAAGAAGAAAGAAAAAGAAAGTCACAAGGCCCAGTCATAATAATGCAAAGACTAAAATTACTTAAAATACTAGAATGTTTTGCTTTTCTCTTCTGGATTCAAGAAAAAGAGATGAAAGAAGAGCAAGTATGAAAGAGAAACAGTTAAATGTCACGTCCTTGATTTGATGACTTGACTATAATGCACAATCTCTCTCTCTCTCCCTTGCCCTCTCCCCTTTTGTCTCTCGCTTCCTGATGCTTCAGGGTTTCTTCCGCCGCAGTATCCAGAAGAACATGGTGTACACCTGCCACAGAGACAAGAACTGTCAGATTAACAAGGTCACACGCAACCGCTGCCAGTACTGCAGGCTGCAGAAGTGCTTTGAGGTCGGCATGTCCAAGGAAGGTGAGTCCTCCAGGACTGGAGTCCCAAGAGACAGAGAAACCCAGTTCCAAAACATGGCTATTCACTCTCTCACACATACATGTGTGTGCACAGACACACACACAAGGCTGCAGATTCTGCTTCCAAATATTTACGACATATCAGAGAAGTCAAGACACAGTATGATATACTATAGTACCTTGGAGACATTGGCAAGAAGTTGATATTTTCGTTCTACTTGGCTAAGATCAGATTTTTTTCTCATCAAACCAAAGATCTGATGTGGTGTGAACTTACTGATCTATTAATGCTCAGTCAGAGACTCTGGGAAAACTACGCAGTAGAGAGACAGATGATGAGCCTACCAGGGGTGGTGATCAGGGCGAGGCTGGGCACTGTACCAGTCATATGACTAATCACTTTATGAAATGATTCTGACTTCCTGTTTAACCACAAAACCTCACCCCTGTGGCCTGCACAGACACTGCTTTCATTCATGAAGGCAACAGAGCAGAAAATTACATTTTGAGTTTTGGCAAAGATAATGGTGGCAGGATTCACGCTGTTTGCCGAATCAAAGACACACTTTTGTGCCCTCTTCAGTTTGACCTTGTGTTCGGACGGCCATATGTAAGTGGCAGTCTCTTGCCCTTCACAGAGCCCGTGGGACATGTATGTGGGTGTAATGTTTGTGTGGGATGTGTGTTAAGACCGGGATCACATTGTGCCTCTGCTATTACTGGATATCCTGAGAGGAAGGAAAGTATGGGAGGAGGAGGGAGAGGAGGCAGAGAGTGGAGGACTGGCTTATGTGCACCGGTCAAGTGGATAGAGAGATGGACAAGGAAGAGAGCGGGTGATAAGAAAGAGATAGCCAGCGTCCGTGCCGTGCTAAAGGAAATATGTTAATACTGTTAAGAGCAACCTCAGTTGCTACTGAGTTCTGGTTTCCACTAGCGAGCACAATGTCCTTGACAGTGGTGAAAGACAGAGAGCATGAGTGCTGTGGATGTTTTTACATGTGATCACAGATAGCAAAGAAGAACATTCTGTAGCTGATGCTCTGAAATTGCACAAGTAAAGGATTTTGTACGAAGCAGTGGCGACTCTCTCTAACTGCTTTGTTTTCTTGTTTTTCTTTACATAGCGGTGCGTAATGACAGAAACAAAAAGAAGAAGGATGTGAAGGAGGAGGTGGTGCTCCCAGAGAGCTATGAGCTTAGTGGAGAGCTAGAGGAGTTGGTCAATAAAGTCAGCAAAGCTCACCAAGAAACCTTCCCGTCACTTTGCCAATTGGGCAAATACACCACCGTAAGTCTCACACACATACTGTACACTTCTGTTCACTCATACTTTGTGTGGCAACATTCTCAAAACCTATGTCGTCACTCAAGGCTCCCAAATTGCGTGCAAAGACGCAAATTCGCCATAGCTTTCCCAACATAGTGGTAGTTTAACTAATTCAGTTCCCCATTATGCCATCTGTGTGGCCTCTGAATGATTGATGTAACATGTAAATGGGGTTTTTTTTCTTCCTTGATTGATGTAAAATGTAAATTGTTGTGAGGCTCGGACACGCTCGCCCTTGATGCAAACAGGGTTGTACACCACCTTTGTAACAACACACTGATCTGTGTGTGTGTGTGTGTGTGTGTTCAGAACTCCAGCTCAGACCACCGTGTCCAGCTGGATCTGGGTTTGTGGGACAAGTTCAGTGAGCTCTCCACCAAATGCATCATCAAGATTGTGGAATTCGCCAAACGGCTGCCAGGTTTCACCACCCTCACAATTGCTGACCAGATCACTCTACTGAAGTCGGCCTGCCTGGACATACTGGTGAGGAACCGTTGTCTTTGTTTTTCTCTTTTGTCCTCTTCACTTACTCACTGACAGCAGAGCTCTTTTCTTGAAAATAAATTACTTGACAGATAAGGGAATACTGGCATCTTGTGGTGAATAGTGGTACTGCAGGAAGGCTTCCCTGTATGTTTGGTATGAGAATAGTTCACACAAATAGTGAAAAACACTTTGACCTATTATCTTCTCTGTTTAGCCACTGCAGTTACTTTGGTGCTTGTTATATCACCTTTACATATTTTGCCCAATGCTTAAAAAGCTTTCCACTTTCTTTTACTCACAGATGCTGAGGATCTGCACACGCTACACCCCAGAACAGGACACTATGACCTTCTCAGATGGCCTGACTCTGAACCGGACTCAGATGCACAATGCCGGCTTCGGACCACTCACAGACCTGGTGTTTGCCTTTGCTGGCCAGCTTCTACCCCTGGAGATGGACGACACAGAAACTGGGCTCCTCAGTGCCATCTGCCTCATCTGTGGAGGTACTGCAGCGTACATATACACAGTAACAACATACAGTAAATTTTAGAGAAAAAGGCTTTGGTGAATCCATGTTTCAGCAATTACGCTTCTTTTTTTTAACAATGTACAATTCTGATAAATAATAGAGAGTATTATGTGTTTCCTCACTCCTCATCAGACCGAATGGATCTAGAAGAGCCTCAAAAAGTGGATAAGCTGCAAGAGCCTCTGCTCGAGGCTCTGAAGATCTACGCGCGCCGCCGTCGCCCCAACAAACCTCACATGTTCCCTCGCATGCTGATGAAGATCACCGACCTCAGGGGCATCAGCACTAAGGGTTAGTATGAAGAGAGTAATTCCTAGAACAAATTCTGATTTTGATGTCTTAACCAGTTAATAACAAACAGGACTTTATCAGCAGACTTAGAGCGAGATACTAATTATCTGCCACTACCGTGTTTTCTGCTTCCAGGTGCAGAGAGAGCCATCACTTTGAAGATGGAGATCCCAGGGCCAATGCCTCCTTTGATCAGGGAGATGCTCGAGAACCCAGAGGCCTTTGAGGACCAAACAGAGAGCAACGATAGCCCGCCGCCTCCGCCTCCGCCTCCGCCGCCACCTCCACCACCAGCCCTCGTCCTGAAGCAGGAGGTGGAAGATGAGGAGGACAGCTGGGCCACAGAGAACGGCAGCGAGCCATCGCCGGAGGAGGAGGACGAAGACGACGATGACGACGTGGGAGACGAAGAGCGAGACAGGGGCTCGGACAGTGATGGGGAGTCATGGGGGGTTCTGGATGCCATAGATGGGTCGAGGAAAGGTCTTGTTGGGAGGGCGCAGTGAACAGAGCATTTCATAAATACACACACTCATGCCCATACAGGTTCAAACACACTCACATACACACATACACACACACATACATAGAGACATACAACACAACCTCACTCACTCTCCCACCTCAAGAAAATGCTGGCCTTCCCTCACCCCTTTCTCTCTCCTTACTGCACATCATTGTGTCCTCCACAGCGGAGCACAGCAGAGCCTTATGTGTATAGACACTTTCTAACTCAGGCCACATGGTCCATGACAAGTGAACTACAGAAAAATAAAGTAAAGGAGAGATGACAGTAAGACCATATGAACTCCTGGCATAGCCAAGAGGGAAGTTAACGTGACAAAAAGAACATAACCTCTTTGAAAAAGCTAAATGTCTCTTTTTTTCCACTATTGTTGTTTATATCTAAATAGGGGAACGGCCAAACCAGACACAAGAACTGAGCAGTTGATTCCGATGGATTACAACAAGCACATTTCTCAAAAGAAAACAAGAGTACAGGGCAAAACCAAATCGAGTATGCTTATCTTTTGTTTTTGTGGTTATTGCTTTTGAATATTGTTTTCCGTTTTTCTTTTTTTTTTCTTTTTCAATTTATGAATAAGTCCATACATATCTATATACCATTATATTTTTGTCTTTATTTGTTATTCTGGTTTTATATATGAATCCTGTAGATGAGTTTTTTCTTTGAAGAGCTTTCCTGAGAAGATATTCAGAGGGAAAGAAGGGTAATCAGAACTGGCTGGGTCTTCCTTAGCAGCTACATATGCTTAGCTGGGGCTTTTTTGGGCACTTTGGCTCACTGTGGATGTCAATGATAATCAACCCAGAGGACTATTGTTATGTTGCAGTGACTTAATCAGTTTCTGTTATCAGGGAATTGGCATTATTCTATTTTGCAGCCAACTAACGCTGTCAGTGCGGAAAGTAAGTATCTTTGTGCCAAAGTTAGGAGAAGTCATCTTTGGAGCATGAGTTTGACTACTGGCAGGGACTCCAGCCACGATGCAACGATCCTCCCAGCAGAGCGCTCACTCACACATGCACTAACACAAAACACACCCTCGATCTCACACACAGTACATACAAGCGCATACACACACTCCTCTCACTCTACCCTCAGCTGTAGCAGATGTGCCGACCTGGCATCAGAGTGCCCAGACAGATATTTACACTTTACACCGTATATGTAGCACTTTTGTGATCCTCCATTCAAGTAAGGCACATCTTATCCGCTGGGAGTAGAGTTACTGTCTGTGAGCTTATATCTCTGTTAGCGTGTCCAAACTGATGACAACATCAACATATAGAATACAATCGACCTTAGAGCACTCCCCGATGATGTCAGTAGACAAATACATGCACACTTTCAGCACGGACAAAAAAACAAACTTGTGATAGCAACATTATGCATCAACACAACGATCAAAGACATATGCAAGTCAAAAGCAGGAATCCTTATGGAAGACATTTTGGAATCAGACTCAGGGCTTTTCAGTAAGGACCAAACCCTAGCTGCTCTCAGGCACGCTAGAAAACAGGCAATATTTATGTGTGTATTCTTGACTCCGCTCAAACCCCTCTGCGTGTACATAGAAGGTCACAAGTCTGAAAAAAACAGCATGGATGCCAGTCTGACTCTCCCAGAGGGGGACAAATCATCATCATCATCATCATCATCATCATCATCACTGCCCTGCCTGTGCTCGCACTGGCATCCATGCAGCAAACTGCCTTCTCATCCCAAAAGCCATTATATCATCTTGTCTTCTTGTGTATATCTTCACCTCTCTTTAAAGGAGCCGTGGAGGATTATGTGTTCTTGTGTATCATTTCTTTATTGCAAATGTCTCTGTTGGCGATCAGCTGGGAGAGTGGGGCTGATATACAGTAAAGGGTTTTTTCTGTCTCTCTTTGAAGCAATATGAACATTCTCTCTGTAGCGATGAGAAGTCCCATCTTCTAACTATGGCAGGTCTCCTCATTTTGAGTCGTGTTTGTGTGTGTGTGTGTGTTTGTGTGTGTGTGTGTGCGTGCGTGCGTGCGTGTGTGCGGGCATGTGTGTGTGAATGCTTTTAACATGTTTTCAGTCATTGGGTGAATGTCCTCGGCATGGTGCTGTCATACAAAAACACTTGCGTGATGACCTCATCCCTTCTCTCTCTGCTGGGCTGTCATGATGTTAATGATGGTAATGCAGGCAGAACATTGAGATTATGTTGTTTTATGTTTTTGTTTTTCAACATGGCCAAGGTGTTGTCTACCCTCTGTTTATGTCAACTCTTGTCATACAAAGAAAAGCCATATAAACAGTAAGAGGCACAATAAACTACTTTTGTGAGATTTTGTGGACTTTTTATTTCAGTGTTCTTCCTCATGCAAAAATGATCTGAAATGTCACTCATACAAGCAAAATATTTAGGAGTGCACAGTCTTCTCGCACTGTGAAGTTGTAGCTTTGATTGAATGTAACCACGCATTACCACCATTTATCAGTAGAGGGAGCTCTTGAACCGTGACTGCAGGGTGTACTGCTTGCAGCAGTGTTCACCCTGCATGGAGGATAAGAGCCGGGTCTGTTAGGTCATGGAGAGCTGTGGGTGCAGGGGCTAATAAATCACAGCCTCCTGCTGAACAAGGACATCAGATAAAGGTCTGTTCCTAAGATTTGAGTCCAGCTCATAGCATTAAAAAAAATCACAGACTTTTTCTCTTTCCTATAGTTTTGTCAAAAGATAGAGTAGTCTTGAAGACAAAGTAAATCTGTCTGTTATGGTTTATTTATTGAATGTTAGAAAGGTAGACATATAATTCACAAAGAGTGCACTGCAGAAAGATGTACCCTACTCTAGAACACAAGTGAAAAATACATCTCAACATTCAGATGAAATATATATTAGAAGGCAGATCAAAAAGCCAAGATCAAATTGGCTTTTTGATTTATTTATTGTTTCAGTAAATTTTCAAGCAAAATTAGTTTGCTGTTGAAATGAGACTTGCTGCTTTTTTCCCACATTATTGTAAATTGATTATCTTTGTGCTTGGGACATTTTTTACCAATTATTGTATTTCATTGACTTAATTAACCAAAACAATCATTGGCAGGAAAATTGATAATGAAAATAATCATTAGTTGCAGCTTTAGATATTAATAATGTCCATAACAGAGGTCTGCCAGGGAAAATGAAAGTGATGCTTCTAGCTAAACAACATTTTCAGTTTTATTGGACTTGATATTTGATCTTGTAGAAGACAGCATCTTAGATCCGACATCTGAGTCTGTTTTGGTAATGAGCTGTGAAATACGAAAGTACATCGGGGCCTTAAACTCAACTGAAAGCCAACACATTTGTCTGAATATCTCCTGACCATAGTAGTGCAAACCACATTCGAAACAAGTAGATAAATAAAACAAGGAAACCCTTTGATGGCCTGAAACATTTTTTAGATTGGCCCCATAAACGTCACCAAAACCTCAAGAGTTATACATTTGTCACTGATTTTATAACGTCTACCTTGAGTACATCACTGTCACTGATAAGATCATGCTCTCTTGACATCCTGATAAAGAACAGGAACCCTCTTAGTAAAGGGCTACTGATAGTAAACATCTCTCTTTTTTCAGTGTACCAGTGTGGGATACTAATGCCTCACCTTGATTTTATTAATAGAGAGACCGAGAGAGTGAGAATCAGAGGAGGGTGATAAACAGAGATGAGATTCTATCAATTATACGATTGCTTTAATTAACTATCATTAAAGACAGATCAATAACACCAGACTAGAATTAAAATAAGGTCCATACATTATACACTATTTTACAAGGAACAATCAAATGGCCTCATATACTGAGCCCCTGGAAGATGTTGCCATGGGAACCCATGGGAGGGTTTGGGTGTGCTTGGGGGAATTTAAAGGAGCAGGTCAAGATTTCTATATACTCATCCTTCCACATCAGTGATGCTTGATTAACTAATTACTTGAGGTAGGAAAGGAAAAAAGGATGGAAATGTGTAAAGTAAGGCCCCTGGAAAAAGGTATAACAGTACAATGAATTAATAAAGGGGAAAAATCTCCCTTGTAATATTCTTACAGCCATAGGACATCAATTATTCATAAAAAATAGTAAAGAATCCATAAAAGTGGGTCATGAGTGTGCCATACCAAAGAAATTCATTTGAATACTTAAACCCAGAGAGAGACCCTGCTGCATATCCGCTGAATTTGCTGTGAACACAAGCAAACTGCAGTGGTACCTTAGTCAACACACAGGAGAGATAATGAAGCAGCAGAGGCTGGCTCCTCAGAGAGCGTTCAGGAGGATAAAGCTCAGTGAACCCAAGTGCTCCTGGCAGCAGTTAGCGAGGAAGGGCCTGGGCTCGGGGTGTGATAAAGACAGAGAGTGGAGGTGCATGTGACCTGGGTTTGATGTGATAAAAAAACAAACTGGAGGGTCTTCCTATGTGGACCTAATGCTATATATAAGACAGAGAGGCATATATGTCATATGCTGGACGCATGGAGTTGGGAACGCGGCCATAATGTGAAACAGCACATCATTTACATTGTGTCTCCAGCTTGGATCAGAACAGACAAAAAGGAAGTTTTCGTCATTTGTTACATATGCAGTGAATCTGTGGAGGGTTGGGAATCAGTCGAGGGAAGAGAGGAGAGGTGAGGGGAAGGTGAGAAACGTTTTCAAGTGCAAAGACCATAAATTTAACACCTTCCCCCTGTGCGAGCAGAGAGGCAGGCGGGTGATCTTAAAGAAAGGGTAATGGAGAAAGTGATGAAGAAACGGGTAAAGGTATCTGTGACAAGAGTAAGAATGGAGGGTGTGCCAGCAGGGAGGTAGAGGAAATAAACAAGGCCAGGTAGAAGGAAGGGGTGATTTGGGGAAGGGGAGCGAGGGCCGGGGAAGGCAGGCGTCGGGGTCATAAAAACAAGGAGATGTGTTCTGGCCTCTGGGTCTTCATATCTTTTACATTTCTAATTAAAAGAGATAAAGAGTGAGGGAGTCATCAATCCCACAGTGATTTCCCAGTTAAGGTTTTAGAGGGGGCTGTAAACTAGGCAGCCCAGCATCATTGATTTTATAATTAGCTATCGTCACCCCAGACTTAAGATGGAGGGAGTGTGGTAGGGGGGCAGGAGGAGAGCTCAAAAGAGGGAGCAGGCGACTGCTGGAAGATTGGGGAGGCACTGTGATGAAGATGATGAGGAGGCCTGAGGGGAGACTGTGGGAGAGCCAAAGGTGAGTGGAGAGAAAATCCAGAATGAGAAATGTATGTGAAACAGGCAACGAGCCAAAAGGGAATATAGGTTATATAGCGGTGTGAAAAGAAATGGCATAGTTAATTACCAGTGAAATGTCATGTGAGGATCAAAATATTGCTATGATCTTTGGCCAGAAAAAGACACATTAGGCCCAATAATGGATACATAAACCGTTTTATTATGCAGAACCCCACCCAAACCCTGTTACATGACTGATAAGAAAATACACGGTGGTGTACATAACCTTCACACACAAAACTTCAAAACAAACCATAACCACTGGAGCTTTATTGCAATGGGAGACAGTGTCCTGACAAGGAGTACTTGTACTGGAGCTCGCAGTGGAACAACAAAAAAATAACTTCCCTAAGACATAAAGTCAGATTACAACCACAAACAAAGACTATGGAGAATACATGTAGTGTGCTATTTTCTGGGAAAGAATACCAAGCTCCTCAAAACATTCCTACTTCTATATAAGGAGAATCAACATGTACAACACCGGAATACCTAGTGAGACAAGGTAAATGAGAGGTTGGACAGACATTTACTCCTTTCACGACTACTTTAATAATCAGTTTCTTTTGCATTTCCACCTTAACACGCTGGTATCATTCCCTTTCATTAGCACCAATATCTTGCAGCAATATGACTAAAATATCAAAGTGAATATTGGGAAACATGATAAAAACAAAAAAAGTTTAGATAAATGCGTAAACACACACTTCTAAATGATGAAGATAATGATGAAAGGACACAACTGACATATTAAGTATCCATATATAACTTTTCATCTAAAAACTCTTCTATAGTAAAAATAGGGTGCAAATACAGCAGATAAAATTAAGCATCAAAGTGTCTAGCAAATCTTCTTAGCCAAGCATGGAAAATTTTGTCACACATTGCACAAACAGTTGTGTGAAAAACAAACACCTATTTCAAACTAAACCTGAATATAGTTTCATTGCAGCATAACTCAAGTTAATTATAAATAGAAAATCATGAAAAATGCATACAGTATTGATTAAAAGGTAGGCAGCTATTTTTATTAGGCAGTATACTGCCATAGGGCTAGGGGAAAATACCAACACCATGTCATGATGTCAGGATCTATAAAGATGGTTTTCTTTGACTCTTTTCTCATTCTTTTAGGCACAAATTTAGAACTGCATGGATGTGAGATAAGATTTCTGTACAATATAAACTGTAACAAAGACCAACACTAAATATCCAAATGACTAGCTAGTAAATTAGCATTTCATTTCAATAATTATGAAATGTAAAATCCAGGATCATTAGCAAGTAAAAACCGCAGCTGATCTATAGTGAAAAGCGTATGAGCGTTAATTTTATAATAATGATGATATGAAGTTACTGAAGTAGAAAGTTGCATCTGGCATCTATCTTAATAGACTTTAAACACAATCTGTTCAATAAGCTCTCAATTTCAAATGCTTGTCCGTCTTAAAGCGCCTCTGCGTCGCTAAATCTCCTTAACTGCATCCGCATGACAACAATCAACTGCTAACGCGTACAAGAAAGTGCATATCAAACCTTAGTTCTGAGTAAATGGAGGAGAAATATGATGTCATAGACCTACATTGCTGCAATATAATTCTAGCATGATGCTGTATCACTACTTTATGCTGTCATGAATAGTGTTCAAAGCTGCTGTGGAGAATTTAATGCTGGAAGAGAGTTTTGCCATGATTTCCAATGGAGCCGGGCCTGCACAAAACATCATAATTACAGTGCCTGTCATGACTCCTAATCACAAATGTCATAAAAAACGACATAACATCCATCGTAAAGCTCTCGACATAGCAGTGATTCAACAGAAATCATTCTGCTACAGCCTGCGAACTCTCAAACGCCAGAGCCCATGCCTAAAACTGTGCAACAGTCTTATGTCAGTCATAAACACGGAGTTGACGTGCCACCATGAGCATTATGTCATTCCTAACAACAAAACAGCTAGGGCAATAACACAACAGTCTAGGAGGGAAAAACCAAGGTTCACGGCAGATACGATGTAAATTGCATATTAACATTTTGTCTGTGTAGTGAGTGAGCTGTATATGTGCTTGTTAGTGGAAGTAATGTGGGACCACATTAACTCCAAGAAAGTCCCCCTTCTCCTCTCCTTTTGATCACTTTCGCTGTGGCTGGATGTCCACTGGTTACCATAGCGAGGTGTCGGCCAGATCACTGGAGGAGGACACAAAGCAGAGTGTGCGTGTGTGAAAAATTGAAAGAAACACACATTCTGGTTGAAAGAGGAGGTTAGGCTGAAGGAGTGGGTGAGTGGGAGAGAGAGGGCTTTAATGATGCTGAAAATTGGCCCGTGACTGCGGTACACCCCCCAGGTAAATCATTGCTACAGCTTGCTGTCAACTTATCTGTCCCCTTGTCCTCCCATCTCGCCCCTCCCACGCCCCAGCTCTGTCTCACACAGTCTCCCCCGTCTCACCCTGACTCAACTTCTTTTACGACCACATATTCAAAACTTCCATCTTCCAGCCATACTCACCCTGTCGCCATAAATAATTGGTCGCATGCTGTGTGCATTAGCAAGCTTTGAATTCATAGTGTACGCATGAAACCGTTTCTGTGTGAGACCAGAGGAAAGTAACTAAGTACATTTACTCATGTACCATACTGAAGTACAATTTTAAATAAGTACTTCATGCTCCCATTTTATGATATTTTAGGCTTTTTCTTTAACATGTAAGGGAGAAATAAGATACTTTTAACTTCACTGCATTAATCTGGCTGCTGTGTTCACAAATTACTTTGCAGAGTGAGGTTGTACACACAAATCAAGTCATGAGCTCATAAAATATGATGCATTGCCTGAGTTTAAAACCAGCCAGCATGACAGGAAGAAATTTGTTGGCTTGTTTGGCCTCAAAGAAATTTTCATTTTAATATGCAGTCAGTAATGCAAATCTCTATTTTAGAACATTAAATCTTCAACTCTGTTCCATTTTGTTGTGATTGTCTTATTGTCTATCGGCTTGCCCTTCATTAGGGGGAATACATGCTAACCTAAATCCTGCAATATGTCCTAAGAGAGGGCAAGTAGCATGACCATGTGCCTATTCACATCATTTTCACCTTTATAAGCTGTTACAGCAGCAGTATATGAAATAGTGATATTAGTTGCAACATTAAATACTTCCATGTGTTAATGCAACAACAATGTAACAGTGTGAGAGGCAACTTGGGAAGAAGTACTCAGGTCCTGTACTTAAGTAAAAATTACCACTACAACAAAATTAAAATACAACATGTATAAAGCATTTTACTGTTGTAGCTTGAGGTTGAACTAGTTTTAACTAGCTAACTAACTTGAAGTAAAGTTAGGTAGTTTAGTCCAGTGG
>NW_023339707.1:13483649-13484101 GCF_004916995.1 Morone saxatilis
AGTGGTTGTGAGTTGATTAATGGGGTGCAGAAAGACAAAAAAAGACAAAAAAAGGGAAAGAAACAAGTTGTGTTTTTGTGAAATATCAGACAGTTTTTGCTCTGTGAGCCTTGAAGAGTTATTCATTATGCGAAGAGTAGCTCACCTGTCAGCCCTCTACCAGGTAAGCTACTCTTCGCCCCCTACATTTCTATGGTTTTATGTAATATTACTCTAGTGATACTTTGAAAGTAATGGATATAAGTAAGTACTTTCTCCCCCTCCTGTGTTATGTGTGTATATATTCTACTATGTATGATTTTGTGTGTGTTTGAGGTGGGAGGTTGTACCTGAGAACAGTGTCCGTGTGTTCAGGCAGCAGAAATGCTGTTTCCTCTCCAGAGCTGTGCCTTCCACACTGAAGTGGATCAGAATCCTCCTCCTTAACACCAGAGAGCAACACACACACACAC
>NW_023339707.1:13484201-13497594 GCF_004916995.1 Morone saxatilis
ACACACACACAGACACACACACACACACATACACACAGCTATTACAGTCTAATAACTTGCAGACTAGTGGCCTAATTGCTTCTAGGAGATAATGTCTATATCCAACGATCCACTGCCCATGTTTAACTGTGTGCATGGCTATCAGTATGAAGACATAGCTCATTTTCAGTATCACATATAATTACACAATGGTGGCTAAGCGTGCCTCACCGAATCAGAGCTGTGCGCCAGAGTGTCAGTGCCAGCCTGGTGTGGCGAGGAGAGCGGGGCTGGCTGGTTGATGACCACCGCACTCCTCTCCACCTCCCTGGGGGAGGGAGGAGGGGTGGCAAGGAGCAAGGAATCAGGCTGGCCCTGCTCACACAGGCTGTAGTGTCCTAGAGGTCTTGGTGGACGGAGTGGCTGCAAAGCCTCTGGGTTCTCGTCCTCAGAGTCAGATAAAGCACTGCCAGGCTGCCCTGTCGCATTGGAAACATTGGAAAAAAGTAGTCACTTTTCCTCAGAGCACTGCTCCTGCTGCCCACAACATAGGCAATTCTGAACAATATTTAGTGTTGTGGTTGAATGATAGTTAACACTTTTATTGTTCACATCTGCAGGGCATACAGTAGATTAATGTGTGGCTCCATTCACCTGTAGAGGTGATCGGGGCAGCGCTCCACTTGGCACTGGCCACTGTCCCCATCTTCTGCTCCAGCTGACAGATGTACTCCATCAACTCCTGTAGTGGAAAATATAGCCATCATATCACACACCAGGGCAGGACTCTCATGATGGTTTCAGCAGCCATTACCCTCATGATGTCCAACTTCTTTAAGCCAAAGCAACATAAAATGGTTACACAGTAAATACACAAATACAACATTTGCTATTGTATAAAAATTATTATCACACTAAAACACTTGTTTGATTTATGATGTGCCACAGACTGGCTGCTATGCTCCCATATGGCAGATGTTAAAATTAAGCTGGACACTGATTTTAAAAACATTGACCATCTACTCTGCCAGTAGTGGGCAAATGTGATGGTGGTTAGCCAACAAAAACTCTGCAGGCACTTTAACAGCGGCAGCACTGACTGCCCTGAAATCCACTGATTTATATTGCACTATAAACAATTTATATTGCACAATAACAACTAAGAAGACAACAACAGACAGAAGATTCCCAACACCTGGGGCATTCACGATCCCAGTGTACTTGTGTATATGTTACACCGGTAAGCTTTAGGATATGAATATATTATTAATACATAGTTTTAAGAAAAACATCATTCAAAAGGTGCACGGGAGCTTGAGAGTGGTATAAATAATGTAACTAAACTACTAAATGTAAAGCTGATAATGAAGTACTGCAGCTGTGAGCTGATTAGGATAAACAATTACAATTTACTTGTTAATCCATACAAGCCATTTGTTCGCCTTGAGACCTTATCAGCTGATAATGACAGGGGACAAAGTCAGTACCTGTGATACCATACATGCACAGTGTTTACACATAAAAAATACCATTCCCAATTTACCCCTTTTTGGACAAACTTTCAGTCAGCAGAGATTAAAGTTGTCCCATGTGACTAATCAAAAAGTGTTTCTGACCTGTTTCGCTGCAAGTAGCTGCTCCTTCTCTTTCTGGGCAACCCTCAGGCTGGCCTTCAGCTCCTGGAGCTCCCTGCGGGTTTCACTTAGTTGAACCTGCAGGCCAGATATCAGAGGACAACAGGGTATCAGAACCATGTAACAGATAATACGACTTCAGTAGGAAAACTGTGTAGTATACAGAATACATCTCAGTAAAGTTGAAGGAAAAGCTCAAGATTTTGGGAAATATGCTTACTTGCTTTCTTGCAGAGAGTTTGATGAGGAAATCGATACTACTCTCATTACTGTATGGTAAATGTGAAGTCAGAGCCAACAGGCAGTTAACTTAGCTTAGCATAAAGACTGGAAGCAATCATGGTGATGACAAGACTCTAGGAAGTCACTGTGCAAGGCCAAGGAATAGTTCCAGCATGCAAATCTCCATAAAAGCACAACTTGTCGTTTTTACTCTTCTGTTTGTGTAAGGATTAAACAAACAAGAAGATACAACATGTTTATTGGAAAGACTGATGGAAGGTGGATTTTTTAAAACTTTAGACATAGCCAGGCAAGCTGTTTTCCCCGTTCCAAGTCTTTATTCTAAGTTATTTAATTTATCGTGCAGACATAAGAGTGGTATCAATCTTCTAATTTGACTCTTGTCAAGAAAGCTGAATAACATCAAACTATTCCTTTAACTGGAATAGAAGGTTATGAATAGCAGTACATAAAAATGTTGTGCACTTAAATTTGTATAGATGTAGTTTTATGTACTACAAACATGTGAACTCACAAAATAACCTCACAAAATGACCCTATAACAAGAAACACTGACTGCGGCAAGTTCTTCCTCACCCGGTTGCAATCCTTTTCTCTCCCAAGCTCAACCTCCAGCTTCACTCTCTCCATCCTTTCCTCCTGCAGCCGCTCCTCCATCCTCTGCATCTCTGTGTTGAGTTTCTCCAGACGCTCCTGGTCCTTCTGTCAGGGTGACACACACACATTTACTCAGTATATAACCTATACAGGACCATGTGTAAAAAAAATACTTCAAAGCTGCAACACACAATAAGATTCTTAGCTGAGCTATGGGTACATTTAATCATGAAGCCATCAGAAGCCATTCTAAACTTTAACTACCAAAGTATAAATATATCCACATATTTTCCACTTCAAATTTGCTGTTCTGCAGTGATACAATACCTCAGCATTGCGCTGCAAATACTGCCTCTCCTGGGCCCAGCGGGCTCTGCCTTCTCTAAAGGCCAGACTGGAATCTGCAAGCTGAAGGGTGAGTTGGGCGGCCTGCAGACGAGCCTGATGCAATTCGCCCTGCCCCTGATCCCTCTGGGCTACCATGGAACTCAGATCACTCTTCAAACCCTCTGCAGAACGCTCACTAGCATTCAGACGCTCCCGCAGGCTCCGCATCTCCTTCAGTGTTGCCTCACTCTCCGCCTGGCCAAAAAGGAACAAGAAAGCATGTGTTCACTACATATCTGTAACTGTAGGGGATTGTCTGCAGCCTCATATGCAGTTAACTATGATGCACTTTGTGTTCTGACACCTTTCAATCAGAACCAGCATGAACTTTTTCAGCTACAGTGCTGGATCGGACCACACAGACCAGCCTTTGCTCTCCATGTGCATCAGTGAGCCTTGGCTGCCCATGACCCTGTCGCCAGTTCACCGCTTTTCCTTCTTTGGAGCACTTTTGATAGGTACTGACCACTGCAGACTGGGAACACCTCACAAGAGCTGCAGTGTTAAAGATGCTCTGACCCAGTCGTCTAGCCATCACAATTTGTCCCTTGTCAAAGTCGCTTAAATCCTCATTTGCCCATTTTTTCTGCTTCGAACACATCAGCTTAAGGGCAAAATGTTCACTTGCTGCCTAATATATCCCACCAACTGACAGGTGCCATAATAACGAGATAATCAGTGTTATTTACTTCACCCGTCAGTGGTCAGAATGTTATGGCTGATCGGTGTACACTAATGAAAACATTCCTATAAATATTACATTGCATTACTGCCAATAGAGCCTCCTAAATGTTCCACACTGGGCCATTAAGTCAATTCTAGCAAAGGTTTAGAATGTGCTGAAACTCTTATTAAAAGCTGAGCATATTTATGAAGTAATACAACCATGTATCTGCCTCAATTACAGAGCAGAGGTACAACAGTAAACAACATCACATCTCCAGTAATTGAGATCATGTGTTTGGCCCAAATAATTACTGGTCCCTGGTGCAAATACTTCTCCACTTATAATATTAGTAAAACATTGCATTAAAAATGTGTAGTCCAGCTTTAACTATCAATCCGTATATTTTTTCAAAACCCCCTTTTTAGTTCCATCCCCCCTCTTTTCCAAAGAAATGTCTGACCTCTTTCCTGTGGGCAGTGGTCAGTTTTTGGGTAAGGGTGGTGATGGTGCTTTGGAGCTGCAGGACACTTGTGTCTCTCTGGGCCAGCGAATTCCTCAGGCCCTGGAACTCCTTAGACAGACTTCGCAGTTCACCCTCTGTCTGTTCCAGCTTGGTCTAAAAGACAGAAATAAATGACACAGATGGGGAGAGAGAAGGAGATGTAGAAGAAAAGAACAACGGAGGCACAGGTTTTATTATGACATATAGCATGTTGTGAATTATAATTACCTGCAGGCTCTTTCTCTCACTCTCCTCTTCTTTTTTCTGAGCTCCAGCCCTCTTTGCTCTTTCCTTTATCCTGCACACACACAGTTCTGATTACTGACAATCAAAGGTATTCATGAGACTACTACTAAAAAAAGGAGAAGAGACAAAGACAAAATAAGGAATAAGGATACCTTTCCAACTCTGTCTCTCTTTCCACAATTCTCAGAGTCAGGGTTTTGATATCCTCCTCCAGCTCTTTGATTCGCATTTTGCTCTCCTCCGTCGCATCCAATAAAGTACTTTTCTCCTGGGCTAGTGATTCTCCTAAAGCCTGCTCCTCCTAACAGACCAGAGGCATTTTTAATTTTTATGAGGAATTTAAATTTATCAAGAAAAAGACTAGGCTACCCATAGGGAAATATTTTACATTTAACATTTCTCAGACATTTTATTGAATTACCATTTAGAAGTTTATAATGAAAAGACAGGATATTGTTTAAGCAGAGACTTTGCTTGGTTCTTTTAAACAGAAGGCCACCATTGACAGTACAAATGTAAGGCACAGATTCATATGGAAATTGTAACAGGCAAATATGTACTAATCAAATGATTTCATTTGCCTAGGTCTATAACGCACCTTCTGCTTCCTCTCCATCTCCTCGATCTTCTCTTGACTCTGCTTCAGCTCTTCATGCAGCCGGGTGATATCACTTTCTAGCTCTTTGCGTCGTCTGTCCCAGGCCTCTCTCGCCCTCTTGTACTCCACCTTCTCTTTCTCCCGCTGCCTGTTTGCTGCCTCCTGCACCTGCAGCAGTTCAGCACGCTCTCGCAGACATTCCTGCAGTCGACCCTGACAAGAGACATAAGGACACAGGCAGTGAATGGGGAATCCTAATTGTGCTTTAGTCTTTGTGTGCCAACAGTAAACAGTATTGATTCCCCAGCATATGTGTTTAAAAAGCACTCATTCATTTTGCTAAACTGAAAACATACTCTCTTCACTACCTTATCTAGTCAATCTATTCTGTGTTTGTTATGCTCACCTGCAGAAGTTCAGCCCTGGGCACTACCAGCAACATGTCTGTGCCTCCTTCCTCTCCATGGGGCTCTTCCTCAAGGGTCACCACATCCTCAAGTGGCTTTGGAGCGGAGAAAGTGAATTTGGAGCTGCGGGAGCACACTTCCCCCTTAGAATCGATATATACAAACTCATACTCCTGGGAGCTGGGCTTGGGTAGGTAGGAGGCTAAAATTAGGTAGAAAACAAAAAAACTCATGTTAAAATTGACTTGCAGTGAAGAATAATGTTTTTTTGAGCTGGCTTTCCCTTACGTTATGCAGTATATGGCATTAAACATGAACAAGGTGGAAGCTAAGGGCACTTAAGGTTATTTAACTAGCTGACGTTACAATCTTTTAATGATACAGCCTGATACTATTTTGGTATTTATATTTGATTATACGATTTTTTTTTTTTTGTATTGCAAAAACATTGATTATTGCAATATAGCTTCCGACCACTAGAGGCAGCACTCAGGTAGCAAGTTTAGCGCAGGTGAGCAAGAAAAAAAAAAAGATTTTACAGTGATCACAAACACATTAATGGGAGCTACGCTTATGAATTAGCTGAAGTTTTGTTACTTTTCATGGGCCTGAAATAGACTTTTCCCATCCGGATATATCGTCGAGACGTCCAGCTTGCTTTGGGTAAGTTCCCGTTTTCATTATTCTTCCTTTAAAGTAACTTCATAGGCACAGAAAACGAGAAATAAGTGGGCCACCCCAACGGTCCTGCATCACGGCTAGCTGACTCTTGACGAGTGTTGCTTCACTTTGGTGAGCGAATGACCTGCTTTTATGATAACCTGCAGTGCTTAAAGAAATACTCCCATCATGCGGCGTTGTATTTCTGTCTTACTCGGGTGGTTAGACGAGAATATAGAGTTTCATCTCTGTTCAGGTGAGTGATTGACTCAGGACCTGTTCAGCCTAACAGGTGAAAACGTCTAATTACCATCTAATTAACGGTAACCTCCGTCTGAGCGTTAAAGCTAACGTTACATCCTCCAGTGACTCAAGTTGTCTTATTCATATGCAGTAACATTAAAGGGGAACTTCGGCAGATTTTTACCCTAGTCTTGATCACTAGAAGTCCCCGAGTACTGTCGATAGGGGAAATATAGCACGACAGAATTGGTTCTAGCAACTGGAGATCCTGCAGCTAATGGGTCCAGAGCTCCCAGATTATTTATAATACAACTTCTTGGGGGCATATTCTAAAGGAGTGCCTTTTGCTCCTTCTTTAACATGCAATTAAACGCTGTCTGGTGCAACCATGATCAGGGCCTGGCAACAACATGCCTTTTTAACTTCATACGTTGTGCAGAAACGCGTTACAAAACAGTACTGTCGCTAACCTGTTTTCCACGCCTCGCGTTCACGAAAGCCCAGAATAATCGACCACGGAGATAATGCCTTTGCGGCGAAAAAAAAAGTTTATTTCCCCCTCAAAAATGTCCATGTCTTCACACATACTCTCGATTTTAACACTTTCCTGCAACAAACAATTTTTCTTCTTTGTGCGTTTCCCTCCAACAAGTGAAATCCCACGGACTATCAGCGCTTACAATTCAGGTAACACAGAAGGAGGAGTTGAGGATCGGAGGAAAGAAAGGTATCCTCCCCCACTGGGAAAAAAACCCGCGAACATATTCTTCTCACAGTAGATCAACCACGTTATTCTCACTCCAAGCTTCTTCCCTTGTGAACCTCTACTTCCTCTTCTTCTTCTGAAGGCGAGCGGTGGAAAACAGGTAGGCGACAGTTACTGTTTGTACGGTTTTCTGCACAACGTATGGTTTGAAAAGGCATGTTGTTGTTCCACTGTAAGGGCCTGGATGCATGTTGTTTTGTGTCTGTTAAGAGGAGCAAAAAGGCGACTTCTTTAGGATAATTTCCCCCAAGACAGTTGTTTATTATAACTAACTGGGAAGGCTTCTGGCCATTAGCTGCAGGATCTCCAGTTGCTAGAACCAATTCTGGTCGTTCTTTTTCCGTATCGGACAGTACTCTGGGACTTCTAGTGATCAAGACTAGGGTAAAAATCTGCCGAAGTTCCCCTTTAACACGCAACCACAACCAACTTAATGTCGTTTAGAAAGTTAGTAAAAACGGACACTATGGGGACAGGACCTCTGAGGAGCAGCCTGCAATCACAGGGCCCTGCTGTTTGGGCATCAAACATGAGCTCCATTGGCTCCAATACTCCTGAAAACCATCCATTCTCTACCAGCATTGATAATGCAACTAACTGGTTTCTTGACTAGTTGGGCTATTAGCATATCTAATCAATCTTGCACCTGACTTACAGTTTATTTGGTAGTTTAACTAACCAAATACGTCCACATCTCCACACTACTGACTCATTTTATCCAGACAGGCAGAAACTGATGATGTTTTATGCCTCCTGCCTCTCAGTCTGAAGAGAGAGAGAGAGAGAGCGCAGCCAGCCACAGCCACTGACTTCATCCAGCCCATAAAGTAAGCTAACCTAATATTATCCTTATCTCACACCGGCTACAGCTTCATGTTTAGAGATGATTTACTTGGAGTTCCTGTTTGACAACATATGTACAGTAAAGGGGACTAGATGGAAAACAGACAGGAAGAATGACATAGAGCAAAGTTTATGAGCTGTATTGTAACTTACAGCTCTGGGTTGGGTCACAGTGCAGGCAACCTTTTTAAATCACTGCATCACTGATAAGGAACCATCTGCAGTTTCCTTAAACCTTCCTTCCCTTCCTCTGCTCTTCTTCCAATGAGGAACGGCATTGACTTGACAGAATGCTGAAGTTAGTGATAAATCAGAGGTCAATGCCACACCTGCTGCACACGTGCCCCTCACACTGAATCAGGCTTATCAGTTGCCAGTGACAGACAGGACAGAGTGAACACTGTACTCTCCACTGAGTAGTAGTCAGAGCAGGCTGTGAGCCATTGTCTATGTCATCCTCATTACTCAACCTCCTGCATTGTAAAGAAATTCATTCAAACCATGACAGAAACTGTGTCTTTGTTAGAGACCAAGCTGAGAGGGATATTTGTCTTCTGCGCCGGATATTTTGCCTTTTTACATCTGTGGAAACACTCTTTTTAAGATAGAAATAACTAGCATTGTCCTCCACTCAATACGCCAGCCTTTTGTATACAACAGAGCAATTCAATTTACAGAAGCATCAATCTCCCGCTGAAGGTTTTATGTGCGGATGTAAGCACTGTACTTGTATAGATTCGAGCTAACTATGGGAAATAAAATACTATTAGAAAACAAGGGCACGAGTACCCTGGAAGTTCACGCAGCAGTTGACATCTGTGCCCTCCTGATAATCAGCTGGGGCCAGCGCCCAAACAAACGTGTGGTAGTCCTTCACTGACGACCATCCCACCTGAGGAAGAAAACATGCACACACTGTTATAATACATATACTCCTTATTCACTTGATTTCTGTGACAGTCATCTTGTTAACAATACCTTGAAGAGCCCTATCCAGTCATTGCTGGCCCAGTTGTGCTGTGAGCTCAGTGTGTAGTGGCAATCGACTCTGCTCTGGGGGAAGTAACTGCAGCCCACATTTCTAAACTCCACCAGCCAAGCCTTCTCCATGGCAACACAAAAGAAAGGCAGGCTATTCTATTTTCACCTATGGAGAAAAACACAATATTCAAAACTTGAGTTCATGCATGTTGTTTTCTTTTAGGTTATTTGCCATTACTTCAAGGTAGAAACTGACGTATGGTTATTTGAGCTGATTTTGAAATAGGTAACAGGTGAGCACTGGAGAACAAAGAGGACAGAGGCAACAGTCTGTGAATATTCATTCAGTGTAAGGAGATATCCTGACTGAGCGCGCACACTTGAGGAGAGGACACCAGCACTAAACCTCAACGACAGCATGGCCTTTGAGCAACATGACATATTACGCGTTTGTCACCCGTGCTATTTCAGTCATCGTCAACAGCATTTGCTATTGTACACCGTCACATGTGAGCGTGCAGTACAAGGTGTCTGGGGCCTCTCGCATGTTTGGTGCTAAAATTCCACAAGAGCATATGCTAGACTTGAATTTTAAGGAACTACACAACCTAAAGACACCTGTGCCCTACAGAAAGCATTGTTTATTAATTTAGTACTGACACCACTCTAGGCCATATGTGCCAAACTGCTGTTAGGGATGTACCCTGTCTGGCAGAAATGTAGGGACTATCAACAGACTAATATGACAGCATGTGCAAGGAAAAAACAATGACAGCCCGATTTGGATTTACTGTGTGCATATGCTGCACTTGTGGATTAACTTGTGACTTTCCCATACTTTATATTTATCTCCTGTGGTACAGTCGCAATACGAATATAATTACAGGGGTGTTGGGTTTTCTATTTTGGTAACGCATCCCTCGAAACTGAGCAATAGGCGAAGGACCTTCTCTACAGTAAATATCGCACTGTAGTTTGCAGATGCAGTATAAAAACCACAGATCCGTGACGAACATCTCCAGTAGCTTCCAGAGGGTTCACGTTACACCGCACGAGGCTTGAGGCCCAACAGTAGCACATGTCGAGGAAACAGTGTGGCATGCACGTCGATGCAAGCTTAGGAAGACAAACGTGTAATCTAAAGCATTACATTTAGCGTCGAACCTGTGCTCGTTAATTATCTTGGTCCAATTAGTTCATCTGCAGCGCGGGCACATCAGACGTGACAATAACAGGCTTTGTTAACTACAAAAGACATCTGCGCACGTTATCTCTCGGCCGTCTCTGATGTCTCGCTTACCTTTTTTTTTTTTGTTTTTTTTTTTGTTATCTGCCTCACGCCATTCTAATTTCTGCCCACAACAGCAACACGAGCCGCCCATCTCTATCGACACAAGGAAAGTCACAGCCGCGCAGAGCACATACTCAAACCATGGATGCGATACAGTCTCGCCTTCCTTCTCGGGCGCTCCAGTGGCTCAGCTAACCCTGAAACCAAACAAGAGACCGACAAGGCAAAACCACAAGCATGACTGCTTCACTGTCCGACCCGCGGCAATTATGGGAGCTGTTTCCACAGCGCTGGGTAAAACAGCGCGAAATACCGCCAGCTTTCTAGAACTACAACCCCCAACGCACCAAAGCAGAATAGCAGCGTGCGCAGTGGAGCGTAAGTATGATGCCCTCCCATTCGCCGTCGTATTTTCGCTCCATCGGGGTGTCAAAGACAGAAAGGTCATTTGGTCTGTCCCAGAAGTCTGTGGAGGACTGGCCAATGGAAACCGAGTCGTCCTCTTCTGTGCGGGTGAACGGAAAAGCGCCAACGATCGGGCGGTGCAGAGTGGGAGAGGCGCAACATTGACCTTGTTCACCGGGCGCGCTCTCTTCCTAATTTGACGGTTTCAATCTCATAGGCTGCAAAGAGATCCTTTTGGATACGTTTGCATTGTGACCGGTTTTGTTGTCTGTCAAACATGTAATTGGGGCTTATTTCCATTGCAGACCCGGACGATATTTGACCTTATGCACTCCATTTTGCACTTGTTTACTTGACTACTGGGTGATATAAGTTAATTTTATTTTTTAATATTTATTTATTTAAATTTATTTTTATGTAGGTTTAATGTATGTATGTATGTTATGTGTATGTCAGTGTTTCGTATGCGTATGATACTTGAAGTTCTTGGGATATACTAAAAGTATCTATCATCGTATCTATGAAGGCTGTTTCTCACTTGAAGACATACCAATAACTTGGTTCTTCTGCCAACCGTGCACATAATATATAACATTTTATGTCCTTTGTTTTGAAGTTTTTTGCTGAATCAGTTTGAATCGATGTCCTTCAGGAGGCCTGTCCCAATTATAAGCAGATTTACTGAAGTATCCTTGTGGTGGAAAGAACACTCCCATAATCCCTCTTAGCTAAGTAAAGGTCACAATCTCTACACAGGGTAATACATCACGCCTGCTTTTAATTGGCGCATATTAACTCCAAAATCGCAAGGAAGCGCCAATGCAAATCCCCAAATTCTCCACAAAGTGGAAAAGTACTCATTATTAGGCACGATCAATATGTAAGCATCATCAATGTTGTAAAGGCAGCGCCTTATTTTAATTTTTTGATGTGTACTGCTGCATAACTAAGTAGGAAGCGCGGAGCAGAATTACCTGATCTACACCGATTGTTTCACTCATCGCTCTAACGCTCTTTTTGACTAAATATATTGCCCTATCGTTTTTAATCTTCACTCTAAGAACTGCAAAAGATAGCCTATATTTAACTTAGGAACTTAACCCAATATAGTAACCATTGTAGGAGTGAGAATAGTTTACATATGTTTGTTAGATGCAATCTAATTGTAGATTAGTTATTAGTTATTACCATGGCAACACGTGAAGAATAGTTAAATCTAAAATGTATTGCACAGTTATACCATTATAGCGATACTGGATTTAACATAGTTGAAATAAATACGTGTAGCTTTAGTTAGTAGGTTATAAACCTTAGTACTTAAGTATTTTGTATAATATAATGCTATTATTAACCAATATTTTTTAAAATTTTTACTTTTAATTACTGATCATTATCAACTCTATTTTTGCGAGGAAAATCATAGTCTAATTGAGGAAACAAACACATCTTCTGTGGGACTATCAGTCTAGTCTATGTCTTCTACAATCGAACTAGTAACTATACCGGGTAGAGAATGCTAGGAGCGAATCAGGAATGAAGATCTGATGCGACTGAAGATCTGTCATCACCAAGATATTTGTGCCCCATAATAAACCAAGCTTAATTTCGTATATTTCCCTACCTCCGCAAATCCCTTGAGGGTTGACTAATTGTAAACTGAACATATGGTCCTATCATCTAATCTTAAGTACTGTCTTATGCTAGCAATAATCGTACACGACTAATAAGTACAACCACACTATTTTTGGTTATATCTTTCTTATGAGCACTCCAGCGCTCTTAATCATAATCATATACTTATACTATTATAACATTTACATAGTTTTATACTAATGGTTTTTCATCTATATTTTGAAGTTTACATATTCCTATCTACTATAGTTGTGAATCGACTGATGTCTTTTCCCAGTTGAGTCCTGCCTCACCCAAAATTATAGCTTTATTTCATTGTGTTAGTGATTTTTACTGAGCGAACAGTAGTTCCTGTGTGGCAAACGTAAGGCACAGTTGCACAAATTAATCTAATTATAAATCCTATACTGAGAATTAAAATAGGTACCAATTTATCATGAGATATAGTGTAATTTGAAATTTAGCTATCGCGACTGTAGCAGTTAATTTAGTGGGCAGACAGTTACACTCATAGAACAATATAAAATAACTCGCAAGCAGATAACGAAGTGCAATTCCAAAACGTTTCGACAAAAGTGAAAGTTTCATATCTACATATAGTGTAGTTGGAATGCTTGGTACAAAATATTAATTTAATGTTACATCACTACCACATCGTAACTAATTGTTAGTTGAGTTAAAACATTGTACACGCGCTTATGTGTAAATTTTAATTGGATTTCATTTCGTCATCTTTGTGGCCCTTTCTCAAGTCTTGCCATTTTAACTTGATCATACAATTACAAGCACCATTATTAATACGAATAGTTTAATTTTAATTGTACACAGTGTAATTTTGGTACTTTAATTATCTTTAAGGTAACGAGTCATTTGTTGTGGCTTTCTTATACCCACCAACCAGATATGCCATAAACATATCGGTGACAAAGAAATGAAGCACTTTTAAAACTCTGGGAATAAGCTCAACTATGAAGGATCCAATCGCTATCTAACTGAGTCGTGATGAAGACAAAAGAACAAACTAAAACAATAAGATGCCATAAATGTAAATAGATATTATATTGAAAAGTATTATGGTTGCCAGGTACTTGCAAGAAGATACGTCAATATTAAGGGGTATTTTACCTGAGTACAATCGTAGTCAAGTATGAAAACAGCATTAGAATAATAAATGGATATGAATCTAGATTAGTACAGCTATTAGCTAGTAAAGTATTGATTACGCATGTAGGAACTATTTAGTCTACATTCAACCATGGTTTTTGCGGAGGAAAATCAGGTTATTCGGAGAAATATCTTTTGACATCAAGTG
>NW_023339707.1:13497619-13498039 GCF_004916995.1 Morone saxatilis
ACGAGCCGCCTCTCTATCAGACACAGGAGTCACAGTCCGCGAGAAAATAACTCAAACATGAGCGATACAGTCGTGCTTTCCTTCTCGGGCTCAGTTGCTCCACTAACCTGAAACAATAACAAAAAACCAAAGCAAAACACAAGCATGACAGCTTCACTTCCACCGCGGAATTATGGGAGCTGTTGTCCACAGCGTGGGTAAAACAGCGGAAATACCGCACTTTAAACTACAACCCCCAAGCACAAAGCAGAATAGCAGCGGTCGCAGTGGACGTAATATGATGCCTCCCATCGGCCGTCGTTATTTTCCTCATCGGGTGTCAAAGAGCAGAAAGTCATTGGTTGTCCCAGAGTGTTGTGGAGACTGGCCAATGGAAACGAGTCTCTCTTCTGTGCGGTGAGGAAAGCAACGATCGGCGGG
>NW_023339707.1:13498058-13498249 GCF_004916995.1 Morone saxatilis
GCAGAGTGGGAGAGGGAAATTTGACCCTTGTTCACTCGCTCTCTTTCTAATTTGCAACCGTTTATCTCATAGGCTGCAAAAGATCTTTTGGATACGTTTGCATTGTGACTGTTTTTGTTGTTGTCAACATTATTGTTATTTCCATGCAACCGGAAGATATTTGACTATGCACTCCATTTGCACTGTTTACT
>NW_023339707.1:13498349-13534448 GCF_004916995.1 Morone saxatilis
TATGTTTCGTATGCTACTGGATACTTGAAGTTCCCTTGGGATAACTAAAGTATCTATCTATCTATCTATGAAGGCTGTTTCACTTGAATGACAGTAAAACACTATTGGTTCTCTGCAACCTGCACATAATTTATAACATTTTATGGTTCTTTGTTTGAAGTTTTTGCTAATCAGTTGAATCGATGTCCTTCAGGAGGCTGTCCCAATTAAGCAGATTTACTGAAGTATCTGTGGTGGAAGAAGCACTCAAATCTCTTACTTAAGTAAAGGTACCAATTACATAGTGTAATAATACTCTGCTAATTGGGCTATTATCAAAATCGCAAGAAGGCCAAGTGCAATATCCAAATTTCACAAAAGTGAAAGTACTCATTATGTAGTGATGGATTAATATGTAAGCATCACTAATGTTGTAAAGGTAGCGCTTATTTTAATTTCTTTGTGTACTGCTGCATAACTTAATCCGTACAAATACATAATTATTTATCAGTTGATTTATATTTTTTATTAATGCAAAATAGCAAGTAACTAAAACTAACAAAATAAACATTGTGGAGAAGAAAGTACAATATGTAAGTATGTAATATGTAATGTAATATGTACTTAAATGTAGTTAAGTATAAAGTAGTATAAAATATAAATAAATTGTACTTAGTAGTAGTTACTAGTACAGTACTTGATTAGATGTAGACCTATTTAGTTACATTCAACCAGTGGTTTGCGGAGGAAAATCAGTTATTGGAAAATATCTTTTGACATCAGTCCATGTTTCAGATTTGATTGGGAATCTGGGTTTTATTCAAGATGTGAAATCCTACTTTTTGTAACTTACCCCAGTTTGTCAATTGGTTTGAGAGATGCTTCACATCTGTGTGCTTTGTAACATGTGGGGGTTGCAAATAAAACAGCATGATGATGATATGGTGCCGAACAGCAGATGGCAGTATACCATCTTGCAAACCCAATGCTTTGCATTCAGAATGTCACATATAGGCCATATACTATAAAGCCTCTATAACACACAGTGCATGCTCTTTAGCCTACTGAGACTGTCCCACAGCCTTGTGAATATAGTCTTTGTAAGCATTTTTTTGTCTATTTCCATAACGTAGAGAGCTCAGATTAATTGAATGTACTATTTAATTATGCTGCAGCATGAAATCTGGAACAGAAAAATTAAGACAGTTAAGGCTGACATCTCCCAAACTTTGTATTCATCAAGCCTGCCGCAGTAAGATGACAACAAAGACATTACAACAACGTGGGAGATGATAATACCCCAGGATGAGGAAAATACCAGTGTTAAGTGGCAGTGTATTACAGTAATGTGTCAAATTGTGTGTGGACCAAAGTATCTAATTGTGACTTTTTAAATAAAAGACACATTTAAATACCCGCTTTGTAATTAAATGTGAAGTTGGTCTTGAAGCAATGTGAAATTTAATTCAGGATTCAAAATAATGATTAACACAGTCTCAGTTGCTGTACACTTAGTTACGGCATAAACAACATTATAGCAGTAGAAATTAAAGTTAGTATTTAAGGTTATCAAGCCTCAGCAACTGAAGCTTAAATAATGCTCATCCTATATTATTATAGTTATTGATGTTCTTCCCATAGCCTGCTTATTTATCTCTCCTCATTGACGAGTCAGTCCAGTCACACAGTACTTTACTCCTCCTCAATTAGTAAGTCCAGTTTGGCTAATTTAGTCTGTTGAAGACACTATAAGGACGCTTCATGTAATTTTATGCCGACGGACAGTCGATGTTGAGACCCTATAAATTGTGTTTAAGTGGATTAATAGTGTGCTGAGCCTGTGTGGGCAAAGTGGTGCTGGAAGTAGTGGCTCTCTATGCAGTTGGATAATTAAATCATTCGTACTGCAAAGACTAGCTTATTCAGTAGCCACTGTTTACATGTGTGTTTTAGTCCAGGATGAAATAATGTTCAATTTCTTAATCTTATTTTGTTGCAACTGTAGCTTTGACAAGATTCACAATGGATGTCTTGCTTCTGCTTTGTTTTATATCATGATTCCAATTAACCCACATGAAAAGTCAGATATGCACAGATATTGAAATGCCTCTTTTCAAATTAATCATATACTCTGGTTATATATTCTCAATATACTGTCTTTTTACTCTCAGTATACTGGCTTTATACTTGTTTGAGTAATTGTTTGGTGTCCTGTGGCAGTGTTATTCCAGAAAACCTTATGGCAGACCTCAGATAGCCTTGACTTTGAAGCGTCAGTGTTGTGTGAAGTTAGAAGCAGGCCGTGCAGTAGGAATGTGAGGCTTCCCCCTAATAGAGACTAGACTGAAAGTGGATTGTCCATGAAACTGCTTGATCTTGACCTGGCTGCCTGCTGTTATGGCTCCTGTGTCTGTCACAACCCCCCATTCTCACCCCCAACACACGTACACACACACACACATGCACGCACAGAGACATACCATATAAATGAATGTTTTCTTTGGAAAGTGTGAACTGGAGTGATATCAACACTTTTAAGCATTAGGTAGAAAAAAAACCCCACTATCAACTGTTCTGGCACAAAATCCTCCACACGCTGTTTATTTATTGGTTGTAGTACTATTCCACACAAATTTAATCCCTGTCGTCTGCTGATTTCTAGCAGCCTGGCTTGGAATTCCTCTCAATATAAGAAAATGGTATAGCCCCTGAGTGCTACTGCAGTTTTATTACCTGAGGTGGTCTGTCTGAATATAGCTTACCACATGTCTCATTCAAAGGGAATGGCAGGTATGTGTCACTAGTCATAAATTGTAACTTGCCTTCAGCAGTAATCAGTTGCCAAGGAAACCTCAAATGGGATTATGACCTTCTGTTGTGTATAGGCAAGTAAACTGTTAGAGTTGTCGACATCCAAGAGACAAACATTAAAGATTTATGTCAGTAAACAATTTATTTTCTCATCATACTAAAATAATGTGTGAAGTGTCGTGTGTGTGTGTGTGTGAAAGAAACACAAGTTTTAAAGATGGTTGACTTTAAAGCAGTATGAGCATGTTTGAGTCAAATAACGCCTATCACTGTGGGGTGAGTGATGTAATCAGTGGGGGGCTGTGTGACCATATAGTCAAGGAAAGGCATTAGAAGGGTAGAAAACAAAGAAAGAGGGAGTGGGAGCAGAGTGCCTGGAAGGAGGGCAGAGTGTTGGGAGGGCGGAGATAGAGAAATGGGGGACGGTGGTATTTAGTATGCACGGCCAAGCTGCCCCATCTGCTTAGCGCAGCAGTCCCTGTCGTATAACTGTCTACAGGCCGTGGGCCACATAAAGAATGTCTCAGATTTGATGTAATTCCGCAAAATTAATGACAGCTTTACTCGGTATGGGCCGTGAGGGAATGATTAGTGTTTGATCGTCCATCTGATCAGTTCCCCTGGCTGGCTGCAGGAGAGATGCTCCACTATATGCCGGCATGCTGCCTATGGCAAGCACATACGCACACACGGATACACCTATCCCAAAATCATTCCTTGGCCCCCATACTCTTGTTTAGGTTTGAATTCTGGTACTTGTTTCCCTCAACACAGACAACCAATCTCTTGTTAAACTCTCTGAGATGTGATACTTCACATCAAAATGAACACCTACTGATGGGCTGGATGCCGGTCCCACTGGTGGTGTGATTGTGGACAGGGCAGTTTTTATTTCAGGCTGTGCAGTATTTCAAAGGAAAGTGGGCCAACCAGCATCCAATTTAGAGAACTCCGAGGTCACACTATGACCTTTTACAAGATATGCTTTACTGCAGTTGTGATTGGAATTGGGTATTAGTTTTTAAAAGAGATTGGGAATGGATTGGGAATTTGAGAGAAGAAATTGATCCACTGGATGGATTGCAGGAGTTGGACAAGTGGAATTCCTCTCCTCCTTTTTAATTCAGCCTCATCTTAGCCGGCCCAACCCCCATCTCTTTCCTCCTCTTGGGCTGCTGCGTTTACAAGCGAAGGGGGCATTCTGTTTTACAAGTGAGCCTGGTGCGTCTCGGTGTGCTAGCAACATTAAAATTGAACCCGTCTTATCTGTGCAAAGCGTGAGGCTTTACATCAGAGGCTGTCATGCTGCTGCCATGAGGCTCCCGTGTGCTTTTATGTAATGTGGTGCAGTCAAAAACCCAGCGGACAATTAAAGTGAGCTGATAGATAAACAAGTGATTGAAAACAGGGATGTTAGTTTGTGGAATGTAAGGTAGAGTTGGGGGAGGGTGGCCATTTACTATTGTTAACAAGGCCAAGTCCAACACATGACATGCATTTTTAAGCCAAATCAAATGTCATCATCTCTTATGAACAGACTTATCTGGGGAGAAGTGTTGTTTTCAAAATCGTACCTTTTCTGTGCTGAGTTGCATATGGCAAAGCTAATTTCCCATCTGACCATTAGCACTCTGGTCCAGTACCAAGCGTGGGGAGCCCAATTCAGTAAAGGCTTGGGGAGGATTGTGTTTCTGCCAACACAGATTGTTGGACAGATTGGCAATCCTTCACTGTGTATGGATGCAGTGTTTTTCCCTGAAATTGTCGGCCATTATAACAAATTACTTGCAAAAACACCATTAAAGTAAACAAAAAAACTCTTGCATCTGTTTTGATGCTAGGCCTGTTCCAGTTCAATTGCAACTCAGTTCATTATCCTCTCTCAGTTTTCTTTTTTCCTCAGTATTTTTCCATTTTTGTACTCCCTTCCATAACACTGTCTTTCCAAATTACTTGAACGTGTTTCCTCCCGCCTGGGTCCCCCCTTCCCAATCGGCATCCTCTGATCTCCTTTCATTCTGCTCTCTTTCTTGGCCCACTCCTCCTCCCCCACTGCTTTCTCTTTCTCCTCCTCATTTTATATTTTTGGCTGAGCTGAAGACCTTTCTTAGCGCAGTGACCTTTCTGGTTTTAAATTAAGCCCCACTGCGGCATGTCTCTCTTCATAGACCGCCGGTTACGAGCCTTCAGAGAACCGCAAAAAAATAACGATTCTGATGAAATGGCCCCTTTAAAAAGCTCTTCCAAATTCCTTTTACATTTTTCTTCCCCTCTTCCCCCCTTTCTGGTCGCATTAATATTCACACTAATGAGGAACATCCTACAGAGCAGACCATGGAAAATGTGAGATGAGACACATGCACATGCCTCCCCACATGCACATCATACACACACTGTTGCTCATTGCTAATGGGTTCTAATCAAATGCCATGTATGTTTGAAGTGATTTATGAAAACTGGGCAGCCTATGCTTGCAATGTGATTGCTTAATCAGAAAGAGACCATTTTTCAATGGATAACCCAGTTTGTGGCCTTTTAGAAGAGACCATGTTTTACATTATGTGATTAATAGGCTTCTATTAAATTGTATTTAGATGATAAAGAGTTTTTTTTACCCCACTGAGGTCATGTTGTTACCTGGTTGTGTATTTGTTTCAATTCTTTGCATAAGTAGAGTATTTCACAGTATGATGTCAACAGGCTGATGCCGTGTAAGGAAACAAGGTGATGATAAACCTCAGTGCAGTGTAGTAATACAGCACCTCCCAGGTGCTGAGTAAGATTGTAATGGCCTCGTTCACTATCATCATCCTCTGGTCTCCTGTGCATAATCTTACCGTGCTTTCGGAAAATGGAAATGAGGAATCTGACTCAGTCAACCAAAGCGTCATACAGAAATGCTCCAAATTTAATTGAAACAACATGAACTGTGTCCACTTTCCAAAGCCACAATCAAACCATACCTGTTCATTGCACCCCTATAAAACTCAAGACAGAGAAAGCAACAGCTATTACAGAGAATAATCAGAGCAATTATGCTCTCAAGTCAGGTCTGAGCTGAATGCTGTGTCAGGCCTAATAGGAAAAGGCTTCAAATGAGTGTAACATACTCTGACTTTAGGTCAGGAACCACAAAGTCTTTTACTCATGAATACTTTACTTCACTATAATGTATTCATGAACTTGGGTGTTGATATTAATCTCATGTACTCTTTATTTAATCTGATCTGAGTACAGCAGAAGGAATAAGCAAAGCGAGAAGAGACACGACAGCAGCATTCGAAACAATCACAGGCATCTTTAAATGAAATGCTTGGCATCCCACAGTCGGATGAGATGTTAAAGTTTTTAAATCCTTTATAAGCCTAATTTATTCCATTGATAGGGAACATTTTATTTGGAGGCAGTAAATTCAGTATTTATCTGTGGGTTATGTAGAGTTATCTGGTCTGGAAGCTTTAAATTTCAGAAGAGATGTGATAAGGTAGCTTCATTAGAAGACCTTTATAAACAAAGAGGAGGGTGTGTAATTTTCTTCCTGTGACTAGTGAGGAGGAGTGAGGACCAGCTTGCTTTTTCATATAGTGCACAGTAATTATGATCTCCTGTAATGAAGCATAAGGCACAATGGTACATGCAACATGAAGATTTTTTTTCTGGATGAGGTTAGCACCATACTGGGTTTATTGCACTGGGAACATGACTGTATTTGAGCACATTAGAGTTGCACTTTTTCCAGTTACATATTTTGTGTCATAAAATTTCCACTGACACCCTCCGATGCAGACACAGTACAGAGAAAAAAAGGGTGTGGAAAATTCAACCTGTGACTTGATGTGGAAATATGCAGACATCAAATGTGCTGGTTTTCTTTACTCAACAGATTGGCTTTCTTCACTAAAAGCAAGCACACCATAGCCTTGAATATTAATCCCTCGTTCTTATATGGGCTGCATCTAACAACATGCAGAGATGATTTCTGGGGCCTCTCTCCTAAGGTGCTGCGTGTAGCCTTGGTAACCCTAATGAATTATGGGCCAGCCCAGTTAAAACATGTGTGGTATTACCCCATTCCAGGGTGTGTCCTCCTGGGTGTCTATGAATCACTGATCTCATCAGACTGGTTCTCTCTCTCTCTCTCTCTCTCCTCCTTTTCACATCTCTTTTTTTTCTCCTTCTCTTTGCTCCCCTCCCCCATTTCCCTGTCACACTCCAGTCCCCCGGGGCGTCTGTCTGGGATCTGCCAGGCTCATCAGCAGAGGAGAGGAGAAGGCTAACTGGGAGCCCGTACTGGCTGTAAATCTGACCAGGGTAGGAGGGGAACCTGCAGTGGCCACACTTCCACTGCAGTCCAGTCCAGTTCAGCAGCCCCCCCCTCCTAGTACACTGAAAACCCTCTTGCTTGCATCAACATGTGCAGACACACCACACGCACATGCATGCACGCAAATACTCAACAAGGCAGTTTGTTCTCAGGTGTTCACGGCCATCAGGCTCACCTCGCTTAACTTCACTGCAAACTTGTCTTCAGAGTGATAATGGGCTCTCATGTTTGGTCTTTACTATTTTTTCCACATAATTAACCAGCATGCATATACATGTTAACAGGGCATGAGCCTAAAGAAAAAAAGACAAACATGTTTTAAAGATTCTCATGTGGGATAGAGTGACGGTGTTTTATTGTTGTTCCCTTACAATATTATGTGTCTGTTTTACTTCATGATAAAAAAACAATAAATTAAATGATGCCTTCATGGGCCTATATCTAAGTCTTTGAATGAATACACATATTGTAGATAAGACTTTTTTTGTGTTTTAGGTGTTTACTATTTCTTAGAAAGAGAATGACAGCAAATGTTTGCTGCTAAGGAGGTGATGAGTGTTATGATGTGTGCTATCTGAGAAGTGAGAAATATTATTTAATCCATGGCGCTATGCAGAGGTAATTTCAGTCTCAATAGTTGCTTTAAAGCCCTAGCACTGATCTGGACTGCAATGCAGTGAGGTGGGCCCTTCTCTCTCATACATACATTTAGCTGGGTGTGATACCATTCCATACACATAGACACACACCCTCCCTCTCCTTATCTGAGAAATAAGCATTTTTACAGAGTTTGAGCTGTAAAAGGAGAGGAGCAGATAGCCCATAAATCTAGCCATAAAAACGTTAAGTTGTCAGAGGTGCCATCAGCTATCAATCGTGTGCGGCAAGCTGATGAAGGGGAAATAGGTGATAAAAAACAGCATTTTAGGGAAATTATGTCCAGTCTTCCATTTGCGAAGTGCTGCAGTCGCATCACGGCAGAATCTTAATCACTGGCTGGTGTGGCCAGGGACTGTTTCTTGGTGTGACAGTGAGGAGGAGCACACCCTGGTGGGAGGGTTGGATATTGAGGAGGAAAGGAGAGCCGTAGGGGAAGAGCGGGGGAGCAGCGTTGTAGAAAATTATACAACTAGCATAAATCACTTCTACACTACCGTTTTTCTCTCTCCCTCATTTTCTCGCTTCCCCCATCTCCCTCACGCGCTCTCTCCCTCTTTCTCTCCTTCATGGCCATGCATCTCCCTCTCCTCATTTGCACTCCCGCTGCTCCTCACCCTGATGGTCCCCCTGGCTTTCTGCCCTTTATTCTTCTCTCAGTCCCTGGCCGTGTGCTTTATTTGAAGCACTGCTGGTCACCCTCACTACCCCACTCTCCATCCATCTCAACTTCATTTCCACTGTGCTTTGTTTACATGCTTTCTTTATTGATCTGCTTTTTGTTGCCTACCAGGGATTTATCCCCTGTCCATGGGACTGTATTAGCGAACCTTGAGATTGACTTGTCTCTCTGAGATGGTTCAGATATAGTCTGTTCTTGAAATAAAAGAAAATACCATCTGGGCTGCAGCTTATTTCACACTTTATCAGACAGCGCTGTGACAGGGCTCCTGCTTGCTTCTTTATTGTGGAATTTTCCTCCCCAAATAGAAAAACAACCAGTGATGCTTTTATATCCAAAGGCATTTTAATACAAGGATATTCATTGAAACGGCTGCAAGACGAAAGTAAATTACGCTGTACTCTATTGCTGTTTTTTATACTAACTTATGTATAATACAGTGTGTGCCTTATTCGAGTCAGTAAGGGAGTGTAGCACACAGAAGAGGTCTAAAGGCATCATGTGAGACTACCCTTCCCTATTGAATTGACAAATGCCTTCATTGTCGGATCTGTGACTCCCCCTTTAATCTAAGGTCATTTGTTAATTAATTTGAATAGCCTTACAGGCTCTGGTTCTGCTCCAGTGATCTTGGTTGAGTGATGTCATCCTGCATTGAGCAGACTTTAAGCACTGCGAAATGGATGCAGTGATGCGTGTTCATCTGCAGTGGTCCCTCTAGTATATTCTGCCCCATGTCCATTTATCAGGGGAAGGTGTTACTGAGCACAAGCTGTCCTTAAGGAGTGAAAAGTGCCAACGCCGTATTTCTCACTTAAAATGGTGACAATGATAGAGTAGAGTAGACTATTGATTGGCTATATAGAGATAATGGGTGTAGTTCTGATGAGTTTATGAAGTTACAATGTTGTTCATATAGGACAGCCACAATGCTGGCATCACTCACCAAAGTTGCTGGTAACCTACCAAGTAGGTCTCTGTGGTCCTGGTGGTTTATGTTCAGATATTAAAGATGCTCTCTGGCAGGGATCACGGTAAGCCAAGTCTTGTGTCAGGGGCTGTGCTGCCACCCTTAGTTAGATTGAGGTACTGTAATGCAGTATCCATTTCCACAGCGTCAGGTTTAGTGGGCTACTCTGCAGTTCAGTCACACAGCATGTGTTTGTGACAGAGGGTAGTTTAACAACACATCTAACCTTACTGCATTACGGCTAGTGTACCAGTGAACAGGCAGGCTTTATGTAAAATGGACTGTCACAAGGATATACTGTCCAACTGTGTTTAAGCTTTCCACCCTCTGACTGCGGTTAATGTTTAAAAATAATTAATTTTGTGAGCAGTGCTGTCCTGTCATGCATTTTAGGTTTTCTTATACATTTAGTCCATCCTTTGTCTCTTACTTGTGTACTTGGTATGTTACATTTGTTGATCATTTGATCTTTTTATACATTAAATGTTTCCAATTAGTATCTATCGGTGTTGCTGCTTTTAAGGCTTTAGTTGTGACCATATTTTTTCCCCCATGTAGAGTTGATACTCATTGCTTCCTGGCTCAGATTGAAACAGTTTTCTATATATATGTAATCTTTGTAACTGCTCACCAGCCAAAAACTAGTTATAACTTTTACCTTTTAAGCATTGCCCAAAAATATAAATGAAAAGAAAAGGCTCCGATCTCAGTTGGATGGAGGTGTGTGATTTATTACACAATGGCAAAGTCCAGGAAATTCGTCATTAATTGTCTCCGTTTCATATGTGATGATTGCAGTAAGTTTTAATGTGTAGTCTTTGAAAGATCGACTGCTAAGACCTAACCTTTACTAAAGATTAGCACTTTTTTGCAAACTCCTAAATACCATTATGTATCATATGTTTGTATCCAGAAGCTCATTCTTTTGACTAATCTGTTTAAAGATTATGAAGAAGTGATAAACCTCCGGGAGTTTCAGATATGTGTGCATCTGTCCTGGATCCTCAGACAGTTCCTCTTACTGATATTAACCCCAAACAATGCATGGCATAAATGAGAGGGTGAATGTAACAAAATTGTGAGACACAGGACCATTTTTCAGGGGTATTCTGTTATAGGGAGTGGTTTTCCTTTCTGATGAAATGTTAGTGCAGTGACAGCTGCATCTGCCAGGGGGCAGTCGAGCACACACATCAGGGCTGCAGTCAGTCAAGCCTCTGCAGATCCCCATTTCTCCCTTTGTGGCAATATTGCTGTTTCTGTCCTAAGAGCTTGGCCTAAATGTCATAAGACATTTAAGCCAAGTTGCAAATTAAGCATATCTGATGGATTAATGTTGTGATTAGAACTACTAAATGTATGCGGATAATTTTAAGTCACGGATATACTATAGTTCTGTTAAGCTCTGCTGTAATTATAAGCACTCACTGGTTTATAACCCCTATTAATGTTCTCTTCATTAGCGTTAAATCATGTTAGTCATTTTGCATTTGGAGGTCAGAGGAGGCAAAAAAGAGAGATTGAAGGGAGTGAATATGGTCTTATCTATAGGACAATGTCTGGAAAAAAAGCAATGTTAAGACTATAACACATTAATGTTAAAGCATTCAAAAAGTTTAAACAGCGTACATAAAAAGAACATTTATTCACTCTCCAAAGTAAGCTTGCCAGTTACAGTTCAATGAATTCAAAATGTGGAGTTGTAATTTTGTACCCATAAAACTGCTGAAAGAATTTCATTCATTTCACTACTACTCATTTCACTACTCGGCCCATTTATGAGCAATAAGAAATAGATACATTAATGTTATTGCACATTTGAATAATGGTGCTGCACTAAACTTCTTACTGAACATTCTCCAAATGGTTTTGTTTTTTTCCTTTTATGAAACCAAAGAAAGTAAAATCAAGTTATGATTTTTAGGCCACTAATGATGAAGTTTTGGATGCAGCTTCCATAGTTTTATTCTTATTTATATTCATTGTAATGCTTCTTTATGTGTTTATAATGGAACATAATAAAATTAAATATTCCTGTTTGTTTTCATTCACAAGTAATTTGTTTCCGCCCTCTCAGCACTTTGACTGTCGGTGTGATTAAAGGTTTGCTGCTTTTGCTCAGCGGGTGTTTGTCGAAAAGTATGTTGATTGCAGAAGTGTGGTGGCACAGCACGCTGTGTAGGTCTATTTGTTATTGTGCTATAAAGGTGATTACATCCTAGGTTTAAACTTGTTTTTAAGCCCAATGTCACTTCTGTTTCCTCAGCCCGCCATAGAAGAAAAGTCATAAACCTTTTTTTTCTCCTTTTTTTTTCGAGCAACCGTGTTAAAAAGAACACCTGTAACTTGACACACAGACCTCTCTACTCAAATGCCAGGGGCAACTTTATGACTCATGGGAATGGGGACACATGGCTAAATAGATAGTTTGTGTACAAACCTATCTTCCAGTCAAGCATTCTCTTGGTTTCAAACAAAACGTGCATTTGGACAACATCTGAATGGTGGCCATTTTGGTTTGGCCTTATGTTTGCACAGTCTGGGATTGTGCAGGCGCTAGTGGGGGATGGGTGGGCTGCTGGCGCTACCCTGAAGACTCCTGTTAATGTTTTAGTCATTCTGGAGCCGCTGGGCTGGGAGACAGATTCAGTCAAAAAGCATTTGAGCACCCTCAGGTCCTCAGAGTGATTTACTGCATATTTGGACATCTGCAAAGAGCTTTTGCACCTTGAAATTCTCTCTCTCTCTCCCTCTCTGTCTATCCCTCTTTGCAGTAGTAAACCCTTGGGAATGTTCTGTCATACTGAGTCACCTTGAAGGTATCCAAAGTAGAGTCACTTCCTGTCACCTTCTCCCTCAATGATCCACCCCTCCTCTCTTCCACCCCTCTATCTTACCTCATCTTTCTATCACCTTCAAACCTTCTGCTTGGGCCTCAAACACACCCCACTCATCTTGGCCATCAGATTTAATGCGCGCTGCTCCTGCTTCTGTGTCTCTTTGCCCACCTCTAGCTCACCAGCTGGACACATCAATCCATGTGACAGGTGCCTGTCAGTCTGGTTCTTACTGGGCAGCAGCCCAAAAAGGAAACAAAGTCTTAGACAGCATAACTCTACCAGTGTGTCAATATATGGATACAGTATATGATAGCTATTCTCACTAACAAGACAAGTGTAATTAACTAAAAATGCAGTTATGAGTAAGTTATGTTACCTAGACAAGTTGTGTTTACTGCTTTGTTGCCTATGGTGGCCACCCTGTGTCGAGTGCAGAGGAGAGCCGTCAATGGTCATCAATAACAGGTCTGTGTGGTGTGGGTGGTGCAGGCTGTGTGGCATGTGTTTTAGAAGTGATGGCCAGAGGCCCTCTGTCTCTGCAGCTCTGAAAATATGGTGTCATTAGCATCTGTGTCTGCATAACTGGGACTGTTGCTGAAGAGGCCCAAACATATCTGGTATGCAGTGTTTAGGAGGCACGCAGACAGGATAATTGCTGGGCAGAATCTGTCCGCAACTCCAGACTTTCAAGTGCTCATTGCCTTTGAGCGTTTTACACCCCAAGTGGCTGAATAGCCCAGGGAAAACGAGGTCTACAATGATTTATTGCTCACTCTTAAGTCTTTTGTTTCTTACGACCAAGGACAACTCAATCAGCCACCAAAGAAGTCTCAAAAATGAGTTTGTAATATATATGCCATACAAGCAAACATGTAAAATAGAGCCAGTGTGCTGATCATTTATCCCTTACTGGTGCATTCCCTGAAATGTTTGGCTGCATTTCATAACCACAGCAGTCTTCCTGCCAGTACCAGTGATTACACACAAGAACAAAGTGTTCTTATTAAGGTGGTGTAAGATTTGGAACATTGTCAGGGTAAACCTGAAATACTATCTGTGTATGTAATCCTTAAAGTAAGTTAGCAACATATTCCTATGCTGTTTCATAACAGTGTAAAATAAATGTAGGGCTACAATGTTCTTCATTCTGTCTCCCTACTCAATATTTTTTGGCAATGTTTTTGTGTATGAATGCACAAGTAAGATATTGCAAGTACTGCTAAGTAAAATTGCACAAAAAGATTAACTGTTGTGCTTCCCTCTTTATCTCTCCTCGCCCCCATCACTTTCTTGTTAAAACACACAAGAAAGACTTCATAATTAGTTGCATATGGTGCTCAACTGGCATACCCATTTATTTGTGTGTTGGCCAAGACATATTTACAGTCAAATGTTATGTCTCGCTATAAACATATTTATTGTTATATTATACACTTGTGGGGATGGCACAGTGATTGACACCACAATGAAGAAAAGAGTAGAGAGGCTGTGTATGACTTTTCATTCCATTAAGAGGAGTTTTATACTTACCCAACAAACAGCGAACATAAAGTAAACTACATCTTTGTTACAATTATGGTCTTGTCTGTGTTGTCAAAAATAAAGTTTTATTCAACATTTAGCATTTATTTCCTGAACGGGATGAAGTACAGAAGCTGGACACAGTAAAAACAACATGAGAAATGGGTTCTTAGCAAGCTGCCTATGTGTGGCTACATAACCTTATTGTAAATGTAATATTTTATCCCCCCAGCCCAAATGTAATACAATATAATACAAGCAAGTGCAACAAATCTCATAAATGAGTCCAATGAACAATTCTTTGACATAGACTTAGTATGCGCTTAAATAGTTAAAAGTTAAGTTTAATAGTTTATAGGTAGGTTTATTGTATTGAATTGTACAGGGTTTCTTTTACTGTATGCACAAATTTTGAATTTGTCATCCAAAAGTAACTCCTCACTCTACTCTTTCACCATTTCAGGTGACAGTCACACATACATATCTAATATAGTAAATTACACAATGTGCATTCACATGCTTTATCTGTTATATGCTGATACATACAGTATTCTGCTGACTCCAATGATATTGCACTTTGGATACATTTTAACAGTGAAAAAAATCTGTTCAAACAAATCTATTAAAACAAATTATCTATGCTCAATAAATATATTGTTGCCTCAGCCAACTCGGTCCAAACTATGGAACATTTGGCTTGCCTCAGGATTAAGCTCAAATTAGAGCTGAAATATCTGTCCATTTGAACAAACCCCTGCTTAGCCCTCTAAGGTATGGCTCGAAATATGCTAAACCTCAGCCAGCAGTTATTACCTGCCAACACCATAAATGCCCAGATGTCAGTACCTAAGCTTGACATGAGGAAAAATGATTAAGACAAGCAGAATCTCCAATACAAACACGAAACACAAATAGCTACTGGGAGATAAATATTTGTCTGAGGTTATACTATCAATTAAATCAATCAGAACTGACAGAACAACTAATAAATTTTAAAACAGTGGCTTTAAATTATGTATGTGTCCATGGGATCCCCAATGCTCTACAATTCCCACAGAGGTTAATGACTCATTTCAAATTTACCTAAGAGTTTCGGTGGAAACTTGTATGCATTGTGACAGTTGGCAGTATATATACATTGACATCAATCTCTAGCCAGAAATAAATATGTAGTGATAAAGGCTTTCTGGGTATTTCATTAGAGGCTACCTAATGGCTTCCATGTTGCTCTGTGGTGGTGGAGTGTTGGAAGGCGGTAGTGAAAAAGGATGACATCAGTCTATGTAACTGGAAACATATGAAGTCTAATTACGTAGTATCCATCTTTGCCGTAATGGAACGTTAAGTCGAACTTCACAGGTGTCAAAAAAGACGGGAAACATTTCTGAATAATTAATATGGAAAAATCATTGAAGAAGGCAGGAAAAGTCTTGGTGGAGCCATGTTGTGCAGAGGCATATTTCCGCCATTTGGTCAGAAGTAGACTAGAAAAGATAGATCCTTTTTCTGTTTCGCAGTTTGAACTCCACCCACATGACCAAATAAGTCCACAGAGCCACACTATACTCCACCTTTCTTTGCTACAAAACAAAGGGTTTTGCGGTCTGATTAAAAATAATACTTTTTTCCTTTTGCAAGAACTTCATGACAATAGTATATGCATGTACTTGTGTAATTATTCACAGGGACACATCAAGGCTCCAGACATGGGTGTGCTCATGCAGACATGGAAAACCCAGTGAAGTTGAGGGAAAACTGCTTAGATGAAGGGAATTAAAGACCTTGTCAAATGACCGTTAGTGGTTGACTCTCTAGAGGTACAGCAGTGGCAGTCAAAAATGATGCACCACAGAAAGTGATTCTGATTCACTGCTTTTGCAGTTGTAGACGACTTTAAGGACCTGTGCCAAATCCAATCATAAATAAACAGACAACCTCCCACTGAAAGTTAAAACAAGCGATTGGAGTAAATTTCATTCCTAAATTTATAGCCTTTATACAAGTTCTTTATACAAAAACTGACAGTAAGTGACTGTTAAACAAGATTAAAAAAACAGTTTATTGATTGTAAAAGGTCTAGTAAAGAAGACCTTTATTTTTGAGTTACGATGTGATGAAAAAACTGTGAAAAGCTATGGCTCATGAAATATCTATAAATACTCATAATATAGCCAAAAACCGGAGTCTAAGCTTTTTATAATAGTTTTTGTTACACCTAATTTGAAATGGGAACACATACTAAAACACATATTCCATGTTATACTCCATCTATGTGTCAGTCAAACATTATGCTACCAAAAGATTTGTTCCAGGTACATGTCTATCTCTTCACATTTGCCCAATCACTGCAGTAAAAGAAGATATCCTGCTCCTCAATAGACATTTACTACACAGAACTCACGTGAAGAATGTCCAGAAGGCAGTGCACTGTATGATCAAAAGTGCGAGATATGTAGCGATGGTGTTTGTTTGCTCAGTTCATTTGGATTGTAGAAATAGATTTAAATCCGCACTGATAATGGACGAAGGAAAAACAGAGAAATCTGGGAGATTTTGGATGTAAGCTGTATGAAAACTGAATTATTACTGCAAACTTCAGAATTCTGCACCACCGGAAAGGCATCACTCTTCATGAGAAAGTTTGCTTTTTCTAAAATGTATTGAAAACGCAAAGCCAGATAGTGTACATATAGCACATTAGGCTTAAAATGAGAAGTTCAACCAATCCATCTATGTATATTTCTCTACATCTTTATCTCTGCCTGTCTGTTTATCTGTACTGTAAACCAATCAAACCAGGGAAATCAATCTTCTTGATTTATGCTTTTCACTGCAGCTGGGTTGAGTCTTCTTATGTGCATTTATTGCTGTCTTGCTTTGCGTGTGTGTGCTGGCTGGTGTGTAGTTCCTACTGCCTGGCTTTGTTGGGAAAACCTGTCACATCTTGATTGGTTTCTCTATAATTTAGTCTTGCTGAGATGGATAGATGCATTTGATAGAATGGCACTACTGTTATCTGGACCATATGGTAATACAATGGTCTGTTGGTGCACTTGTTAGGATCTCCCAGAAAGACTGACTCTAAAGCACAGCTGTCTGTTGCTGTCCACCGTACAATAGTCTACACCTTAGTAAGATTGGGTTTACACTTCACAATAAGAGTTAAAGACTTCAAATTAAATGTTTTTATTTCATACGATATTAGACTTACCACTTTGGGAAATGTTTTTTTTTTTTTGTGCCATTTTGCAGTATTTTAACGTATAGCTCTACTACAGTCCAAAAATGGACATGTAAAAAATCAGCTTTATTATCACAAGCCAGTAAACATAACCCAAGGTTTACCAAAATCGCACATGGCTTGTATCACTTGACTTGATGTAATATCGCAAACAATAGTTAGCCTCTCAATGGGGACCGATTATGCTTTTCCATAGTTTCTGTCTCATGTATCTTACGTCAGATATTGATATTAAATAGGGGTGTACCGCAACCTCTATATAGCAGTGTTGTGAAAAATGTAAAATGAAGGCTTTTTTATTTTATACTAAGCTTTATATAGGGATGTAACGATACACTCAACTCACGATTCGATACAATTCAGTTCGATACTGGGTTTACGCTAACATTTTCTCAGCATTCTTTTCATACAAAATTTGATTGAAGACAAATTAGGATGGAAAAAGATTCCTTCTTAGACAACTACGCTAAACAATGCATATTTCCTTTTTTTGTAAAAGTAAATGGAAGTCTTTGAGATCAGGATTCATTTTTCTTCTCACCAATTTGAATGTTTGTCTTGCAATGTCTCGTTTACATTCCTATCTTTATATTATGACATTTTTTCTAAAATTAGATTGAAAAAAATTGCAATATATCCTTCTTTATAGTCTCGCAATTGTAACCTCTGTATTGGGTAATCTATTGTATCGTCAGAAGATTCTTGCAGATACACAGCCCTAACATTAAACAAAGCCAAAGTTTCAAATAATGAGGTAAGCATATGTAAAAGTAATCCCTGTGAGCAAAAACAGCTCAGAATTCAGACTGTTTCCAATGTCGTCTTCTACTTTACGTGAGTAGCAGAGGTCGGCTCGTCATGCATTTCTTTATATGATTATCTGCTCCAGGCAAAGCACAGCTGAGCACACCCACGCAGTGCAGGGACCCACTCAGTCTGTCAGGTTATCCGACAGGTCTGCTCAGGAGTTAGGACTAACCCTTAAAATCCTTGTATGTCTGGAAGACGTGTCTAAATGGCTATCACCACTTATAACGAAAAATGGATTTAAATATATGTGTATCAGTAATAATAATTTTTATCTTAATACATCTGAATTCATTAACCTGAGCCTTGAATTTATTTAAAACCTTTGTTTTTTTTAATTGGGTTAGGGTTAGGATGCATGATATACTGCATTTTATAATCTTGCTGCTCAGATCTATACATTGTAAAATATCATTGTCTAATATCCCAGTTTCTGATGTTGGTAGTACATTTTTAATTTATCACTGCCCGCCACCAGAAATATCACAGTACAAAAGTAGATCTATACACGTTCCAGCAAGAATTATTTACATATTCATCGGACTAGTTAGACATTTTAGGAAATGCGCTCATTTCCTTTCTTTCCATACATAAGAAGATCAATACCACATCCATGTTTGTGTTTGTATGTTGTGAATATGTAGCCTGAGCCAGCAGCCAGTTAGCATAGCTTAGCATAAAGACAAGAATACAAGAATAAGCAAATTTCCTATTTCTCAAAATGTACTTGAGGACTACTGAGGCTTTCTCAGTAGAGTAAATGGTTAACACAATAATCTGAATATCAACAATAACCTGATCAACAGTCAAACAGACACTTGGATTGATGCTCAAACTTAGTGTCAGTTTGAACAAAAAATATTGGATGACAGAATATCATCATACTGGGTTTGGCTCCATTTAGTCATTTGTTAAAACACTTCTAGCAAGCCTGTACACACTTAGACTGGAGTATCCCAAGTAATGTTCTCGATTGATTGGCTGTTAAATGCTGTCATGACCTCTGACCCTTACTACCAAGCTTCCACTTTAAAGTGTGAAGAATATGCAAGATAGATTTTATCATTTAATTTTTAACACTGAATTCACAACTGGTATTGTCACAACAAATGTTACCCTGTACTCACTCCATCAAAACGGTCAGCCAGGTTTGCAGCGGTATACCCATATTCATACTGTGGTATGAAAATTGACGGTTATCATACGATGTACATTTGTGTAGCTACGATATTTGATAGTACTGTATTAATGTTATTAAAAAATATGTAGAATTCTAATGTATTAAAAATATGACATATTTTACACACATTTTAATAATAGTGTTCAACCAAAATAAAACTTAATCAACTTAACTCAACTTAATCATTTTATTTGGATTTCTGGATCTGGATTTGTGAATTATAAGACTGTGACTGAGTAAATTCTTCACATGCGGTCTTGTGGTGGTCCTCTCTACATTTTAATCCACGTAGTGGCATGGCTCTAAGCATGGCAATGCTACTGTCTTTCAGTACATCTGTCTGTTGATTGGTCGATCAACCTCTTTGGTCTAGACTGAAGATCACAACTATTCAATGAATTGCTGTGAAATTGTAAACTGACATTCGAGGTCTCCAGAGGATGAAGCCCACTGACTTTGGGGATGCCCGGTTTTACCTCTAGCAGCTCCAGCAGGTTGACATTATTGGCTTTTAGTGAAATGTCTTGACAACTTGCCATGAAATGTGGTACCGATTATCTACGGTGTCCAGAGGATGAATCATAACAATGTTGGTGATTTCTTGACTTTTCCTTTAGCACCACCAGCACGTCAGAGTTTTGGCACAACATTTTGTACTGATGTCCATGGGTTCCAGACGATGACTATTCTAATGACTTTTCATCTAACGCCACAATGAGGTTCCCACTTGTGCATTTGAGTGACATGTCTGAAAAACTATTGGATGTGTTGCTATGAAATTGTTTAAACATTTATATCTCTCTCAGGGTGAATTGTACAAATGGGGACATCTGGGAGAAAAAAAATACATGTGTGGAAAAGAAATGGGACATGAGGGAGAAAAAAATAGATGGGTGGAGAAAAAAACTCCTGAGAAACCTTTGTGTTCTCTCACAAAACGTTAGCGCTAGAGTACCTGGCTACAAACAAAATGTTAGATCTCTGCAAGAACCTGTGCAAGGAGGCTTAGGATTTTAGAATTGTTTTTATTTCACCCCTCTAATTTTACTCTTTCTAATGTCAATTTTTTCACTCATATCCTTTTTTCGAGGTTCCATAGAATGATCACTTTGGTGATGCCCTAACTTCTCTCCTAGTACTATCATCAGGTCTATGCTTTGGTTTTTGACTAAGTACTAAACTAACGACATTCCCATTGCACTCAGCTGTACTTTGTTTAGTGCCAATTAGGAAATGTTGACACGTTAAACTAAGATAATGAACATAGTTTAAATTTTTCTGGTTGCAGTGATGTACTAATACCACTGTCTATGGTGGTATAAATATTGACAGTAATCATACTGTCTATATTTGCTTATCTACTAAAGCTGTGTATTGGCAAGAATCTGCCCATATGCTATGTGTCACAATACAGGGTTTATGATTAATTATATTGTTATATATATCTGTAAGCAAGGTGATATATTGCAATTTAAAACAAAAAATCAAATTTTAGGGAAACTGTTATAGTTTAAAGAACATACAGCCATATACCTAAAATCGGAGTAAAAAAAAGTTGACTTTTGACAAGAACAACGGGATCTACGTTTGTATTTATCACGGTGCCTGTAATATCCAACATCATAGCCCTCAGTTTATGTTCAGTAGTGTTTCTGAGAACTGATACAATATCGTAACACAATATTTTTTAATATTTTCTTACACCCCTATTATCTATGGTATGGAAGTGTTAAAAAAATTACATAATATTTTGAGAAATTAGAATAAAACATTTTGTTAAAAAAAAAGTCAATCTTTTTACAGGTATACTGTATACCGTGATCAGTTATCATACTGTGAAAAGTCTGTTACAGTCCTGTTTGAATTGTACTGCTTAACATCAGCATGCTGACATCGGCATTTAGCACAAAGCACCACTGTACCAAAGTGCTGCTACTCTGGCTGTAGAATTTTAGTCTTGTTTAAATATGACTCTGTAAATGGCAGTACAGACCTTGAGAATAGGATTTTTCCTGCTTCTTGAAATGACCATTGTTAGGCTTCTCCTAAAACCTAGCCTAGATAGCGAGGTCTTCCAGAGTTACAGGCCCGAAGCTTTTTTTGTAAGCAAGATATTAGTTTATCCTCTGTCTGAAACATGCCATCTCCAGTTTTGCTCCCAAACTAGAACTGGAAATATTTTTACTGTTAAAATTGCTGTTATAGTACTAAAATAAAACTAATGCAGCTGAATGTCTGATCAGTCATTAACATGTGCTCCAGTGACATAAAAAATGAGAACAAAAATAATTGTTGGTGACACAAGAAAGCTCAACAGTTTTTCTTTGTTGCATTTTACTTTACTGTAAGAGACTTGGTCAAAGATACAACATTTAATCTCTTTCGAAAAGATTGGACAGCCCACCAATTCCACACCCCTTTTTATGGTCTTAGTTCTTCAGTCAGTAGGCAATGGTTCACACAAAGGAAATATACTGCAGGAAAATAACACAGTGTAGCTATTTCATACCTTCTACATTGCATGTCTAGTTTCACATTTTTTCTGTTGTGCTAATCTGTCTTCAGTACAGTAGTTCAGTCACCTGTTTTTAGATTTATTAATGTTTTGGGTGGTCTGAAAGCTAAATTGTTTGCCTGCCATACCTTCCCTGAAGTCTCTGAGTCAGCCGACCCTGCCTCTGCAAGCTCAGGGAGACAAAGGAAGGTGTACTGCACACTGAGTCAGAGGGGCAGGAAGCACACAGATGATTTACACAACTGAAGTTAGTTCTAGCACCAGAGAATAGTAAAGCACTTCTACTCAGAATTCTAGTATCTACTTTGCTCCATAAACAGGTCATATATCTCCTCATTCATTAACGATGTACTTCACACTAAAATGTGTTTTTTGAGCTGTAAACTAAATGATGTGACTAAACTGTGATGAAACCCATCAATGCTGTTGTTAATATCGACATTCTTACCAAAGTTATGAAAATCTGCCTTTCGTTGGTTGAAAATGGCTCAACTCTATTGTTTTTCACCCTAAACCTTGCAAGGCCAATCCTGGAATAGTGTTAACCATTTTGGTCTACGTCATGACATATATTTAAAAAAAGAAGGAAGAGGGAGGCCCACATCCCTTCCCCCAACCCCCGCTTTGAGTGGGAGACTAATTCTCAAATGTTTACTGAATGAGACACATAATTCTCAAGAGCTCATACTCGTTTTTGCTAACCCTGTACTTAGCATTTCTGTTGTTTTGCGCAATGGTTCAGACTTGTGTTTTAGACAGCTGTAGAAGCACCACCAGACTGCAGTCTTTACCTTGATCCCACTGACTGCCAGTTTCCACACACACACACACAGACAGGAGAGTTAGCCTCTCTGAGCCGTTAGCTTAGCTACAACTCAGCCACTAGAATAGCTACATACAGCCCTGAATGTGCTTTTTGTAACTGTAAAGGCTCCAGTGCAGACACGGAAAGTCTGACAGCAGCTGCTCAAACTCTGACTACAAGTTTGCTGTTTCTGTTAGACTGCTGTGGCCAGTTTGTCAGTCACTTCGGTCGGTGTCGAAGGCCACACTCCCTAAAGTCACTGTCCTTTGCAGGTCTCTGATGCATTTTCTTTTTTTAAATTTGCTGCGATGGAGGGCGCTATCAGAATTGAAGGGTGTACTTACACTGTAACAAGCCATGTTAGCAGATGTGTGAGCCTGAATCTTTCCACAGCAGTGTTTTATGCTAAATGCTCACAGGGACAATGCCAACATGCTGTTGTTTCCCAGGTATGATGTTTATCTTGGTTTAGTGTGGTAACATTCTCCAATTAGCGCGGAGTACAGCTGAGGCCAAAATGAGTGTCATTAGTGTTGCATGTATTTGGTAAAAAGCCAAACTAATAAACAAACTAAAAATTGGCCCGATGATGTTACTAGATGAAAGGTCAGGGGATCGAAAGTATTACAGTTTATCTCCTGGGAAGTTCAGGTAGCAGTATCAGGAAGCAATTTCTAGTCTGAAGTGGTGGACTGATATTGTCACCTCAGCTGTTACTGTAGTCAAAATGAATAGAATTGGTTTGGATTGTTGATGAAAAATATTCAGTCCACAAATGAGAATAAAAAGGGAAATATCACTAACTGCAAATAATTATTTAGGTAGTGTCTGAATTATGTTAGTGATATCCAAATAAGCCACCATTTACTGTACTCTTGGAGTTCATTACCATCTCTAACTTGATTCCTGTCAACTCTCGTGTTTCCACTACTGAAGAGGCAGAAATGGCCCAAAACATGAGACGTTTGCTATTGCTAATTATTATACTATTATTGTTACTGTATACTTTGATTTTTACGCAAAAGTTAATTAGAAGTATAACTTGATATACAGTAATTAATGTGATTGCTTTGTCATAATTTCTAAACTGTGGGGAGTAAAACAAGATAACAATGTTGCAACAATTTCATGCAATATATATATTTTTTTTTGGTTCAAAGATGTTTGTGCATTTATGGGAAAAGAACTTTTAAGTATTACTGTTCAGTAATACCAAACAAAGTAGACCGTATGTCAAATGCCCAGCAGTTTTTTCAGACTTCGTATACATTACTTAGTGATTGATGCCTGCAAAAGCAACAGACCATGGCTCACTCTCTGATTGCCTGTTTACAGGGCTCTGACACTTTTATAGCCCTCCTAATACCATTACAAAGTATTGCTTCAACAGCAGGGCTCTCGCCTTTCCTGTAGAATTAGATACAAAAGGCCGTTTGCTGTGATCACTTGAGGAAGCACAGTTGTGAAAATGAGCTTTTGTTGAGGTTGCATGAGGACTTATCGACATTTAACATGGACAGTTGTCAGTGGTGGTCTTGAAGATTTCTTTTAATTGCCAAAAAACACTGACAAACATGGATGAAGTTGAGATGTAAAAATATGTACAGTAATACCTGAAACCCCTTACTGCTCTTACTGTATAGGGGTTGTAAAAATAAAAATAAAATGGTAAAAAACTCACAATACAGGTATGATCATATATTTGCTCTGATGGTCATCTTACTGGCTGGGTAGTGTAATCGAACATTGGTGATGTGTTGCAACTAGGGCTGCGACCAATGTATTATTGATTATTCGTCAATTATTGTTTTATTCTTTAGTTTTTTGATTATCTTTTCGATATTTTTTTCTATAAAGAGTCAGACAGCGGAAACAAGCTGTTTACTATTTTAGAAATAAAAGCAACAAATTTTCACATTTGAGAAATTTGAACTAGCGAATGTTTCAGTTGCTGATTAAAGTCATTGACTAATAGTTTAATCTTTCATTGCAAAGTTGGTCATTATGAGTCCTTAGATGAATTTTAGACTGTGGAGGAAAAGACAGAGACAAAAGAATAAGTGAAGCAAATCAATAAGTTTATCACAGAGCACAACTGCTAGCAGCACGGTGAGATCAAAGGAGAATAGGGAATGATGGATGTGGCAGATTAGAAAACGCTCATCTTACAATTGGAAAAAAGAAACCATAATATTGTCGGATCAACATGGTTACCCCTTCTGTGTGGGGACAGTGCAAATGTATATGCCCCACCATAGTATGCTATACTGAGCAAGTGAAAAGGATAGACATGTGTCAGAATAATGGGAAAATATGAACTGGCCACATAAATCAATTAATTACTGGAAATGCTCTTAAATACATTTGTGGACGTTTAAATCTTGATGAACATCAAATTTAATCAGCGTCTGCAGCCTAAGATTATAGCCTAGTCAGGACTACAGCCACACTTGCAGCTCTACCAGTCTGTAATTTGTAATTAGCTTTGAGCTAAATGCTTATGTCAGCATACTAACATGCTCACTGTGACAGTGATGACATGCTGATGTTAAGCAGGTATAATGTTTACTATGTTCACTATCTTAGTTTAGAGTGTCAGCAGACATTTGCTTATTACAAACTTAGCACTGAAAAACAGCAATTGCAAGTGAGGCTGATTGGAATGTCGTTAGATTTGCTTGTTTTGGACAGACTGACATTTTGACCTAATGATTGCGCTAAATGAAAAGGTAAAGAATTAAGTTATTACAACTCATCCTGTAGAATATTGTACTAAAAAAAATTATGTGGCAATCCGTCCAATAGGTGTTAAAGATTACAAATGTGAGCATCATGGTGGCGCTAGAGGAAAAATCAGAGAAGTCATTCGGATTAATTTTCCAGGGAACCATGAATGTCTGTATAGCATTGTTTGTCAATCCATCCTGTAGATGTTGAAATGTTTCACTGGATAAATAAAAACTTTAACCTGCTGGTGGCGGTAGATTGAAAGTGATCATCAAAGTCATTAGGATTCAGGAAAATAAATAATGTTAATTTGTTGGTGGCTAGAGGGAAGGCCAGGATCACCAAAGTCAGTAGGTAAAGTAAAGTAGCAGTCGGTTGCTAGGACAACATTTCCTTTAGCTCCCGCACAGTAAAAGTATTCCGTTTGCATTATCAATAGCTTGACACAGCAAGGGGTGTTACTACAGCTCTGATGGCACAGCAAAAAGAGGGATCAGAAAACAGTGAGGTTCAAAAAATTTAAATCACAACAACCCAACCTTTTACAAAACTACTGAAAGCAGAATGTAATGAATCATTTCAAAATGACACTTCTCTCTCGTTGCCTGAATTGCCAGAAATGTTGAGTCAGTCATTTTGCTGTGACAGCTCAGTTGCAGACAGGGACCGTCTGGGCTCAGTTTTGCTGCCTACCAGAACCATATTGTTGTTGGATCAGTATGGTTACCCCTGCTGTGAGAGCACAGTGGAAATGTACATGCCACACCATGGTGCTATAGTGTGCTATACTGAGCAAGTGAAAAGGATAGAAACGTGTCCCATTACCCCTAATTAAGATTCTATGGATTTGTTTTCATCTGTTTGATATTTTTGGGGATTTGTAAGCATCTACTATATGTATTATACAGCATACAAGTTACTTGCAGTATATTTCATGATTTGTTGGTATTGAAATCCTTAAAGATGATATTTTTTTTTTAGGTTAGTTATTGTGTTCTGGTCGGCCACCTTCTTTGCATTATTGCCAGTGGTGTGTGTAAAGCCCAATCAACCCAATATCCTGAATTTTGCATTGTTCCCCATGTCTTCATGTTTTTGATTTTCTAGAAACAAATCTAGTAAATCCCTATGTTCTCCTCAAAAGTGTTTTTGACTTTGTTTCTTAGCTGCTGCCGACATTGCTGAAGGCCCAGGCCAGTAATGGGCAGCTGGGACACCATGTGTTTGAACAGCCCCCAGATCCTCTACATACATCGCAGATCAACACCCAGCAGGTAACGGCATCTGATCTGTCTTTAACCACATTTTTGAGACTTTCATTAACTTCTAATTTGCATACTTGGTAATACTTTTGTCCAGTGCCAGTACTTTCAGATCAGTGCAGTAATTCTTGTTTGTGTTTTCCTCTGTTCTATGACCCGAACAACAGGAACAACTACTGCTCTTAGCGTAACTAAATGGAACGTCTAATTTAAAGAAAATAGGCACAAAAAAATCACTCAATGGGAATGATTATCACTGTATTTTTCTTGTTTGTCTCTTTATGGGTGTTTTTTCTACATATTTACAACTCTCCTGTAGTAGTAATATACTGCTGTATATATTTGCTTCATTGAGGATACAGATTCTAGTTTCTACACTGTTACTCAGAGACTGAGTAACAAGCATTAACCAGGTACTATTTGCCTACTTTAATATATCCAGTATGCGTACCTTAATTAAACATTAAATTAAAACACTTTATTTTCTTACACTAGAATTATAGTTTTGGAGGCTTCAGTAGAAGTATCTTAAAGTTTACTATTTATAAAACTGCTATTCATGAAAGTATTCCCTCTCAAACTCACAGGTCTTGGGCTGTGAGTTTGTGGGATTAAGAGGTAAGGTGACAAGGGGGAGAAAACCCAGTCAGGATTTATTTGCCTTCTAGCCATAAAATGGATGTGAAACCTGCTGTAGCCACTTGGAAGTTGTTGTCAGTGAGGCTGACTCAGCTGGACTCGCAGTACTCAAAAGTTTGATGTAAATTGGAACTTAAATCAATCAGAAGTGCATTTTTTTCTGAATATTAATTTAATATTATTAGAATTCATCAAAATAACAAGATATAGAACCTAACTTATCTTGAATTATGAAAGTGGGTCATTATAACTGCAAATTCTGCACGGAGATAGAAAAGAAAATAAGACCAGAATAATGGAAAATATGTGGGGTTTTGAACAATCAGAGCAGCAGAATACATTTAGCAAAATTATAAGAATGAAAAGCTGGATGTATATTAATTCATATGCAAAATAAAAGCAGTGCAGTATGATGAGACAAAGCAGAGACAGATACTAGTTTAACTCAGCTATATGAGCACCAAAAAGTCGACATACAAGGTAAATTAATGAAAAATATACAGAATGTATTTTTTTTTTGAATATGTCCTTACAAGATTTTACATATGAAAGAATTCTTTTTGGAATACCAGGTCTACAGAAGTCAATGCCGACAGTATTCGTATACATTCAGGAAGTGTACAGATTTGGATGAACCATATTATTGTTAATATACTTAATATAGTAGGCTGGGTTGCTCTTCTTAAAATACAAAATGGACGTACGGAAAGAAAATGATAGTGGGCCAGAACTTTTGCTTATTGCTTTGAGGACTTATTGGTTGATTCTAAGATGTAAAAACTTGTGATTTGGACTGTTTGACTCCAGAAAACTGTATAGATGCAGAAAGTGTATCCACAAAAATGTGACTTTTATCTTTTTATTAAAAATGTTCCCTTAGGAGTTTCCTTTTCATGCCATCAATCATGTGGAAAGACTCAGAGACTTTTTTTTCCACATGGTAGATATCCGGTTTTGGAAACGCTTCTCTCTTGTGGTTATTATACCCACACACAGTGTGGGAGCAACTTGTAAAAAGACATTTTCCCCGCTCAGTTGACTGGTTGTGCATAAATAAACACAAACAAAATCTGTCTGCCCAGAGAATCCCTCACTCTCTGTCAAAGAGTCGAGTCAGTATATTTGCATGCAGGCGTAGTGCTATGTGCAAAAAGATGGCCGTGAGATTTAATGCAGATCTCATGAGTTGATTGTTGATGTGCTGTATGTAATGTTTGTCCAGTGAAATGTGTTATCCTATATTATTAATTCTACCAACTTCACTACTAAAGGTTAGTTTCATCATTTCTACATCCTACATTCTGATTCGTGTTTAGATGGTCGAACTACAGGCACATAGAGGTTAGCCATTGCAGTGCATTTCAGAATTGTTTCCAAATGTTTGTTTGACTCTTTGTCCTTCCACTTTATTATTTCACTTCTAAGATGATGCATAAATAAAAGCGCAGATGTTAGATCTGCAACACAAACCTGTGTTTTTCTCCCATGGAAACCATATCAAAGGGAATGAAACACAAGTTTGCTGAATCTTGGTTATTATTGTTTGAAAATATTAAAAATAGAAAGCAAAAATATAAGGATGAAAGCAATGACTGTTATTAATGTTTTACTACTATTGCCACTTTAACTACTAATAATGATATTGGGATTTGTAAAGAAAATAAATTTGAGCAGTATGAGAAGAAACGACCATGCATTACTAGACTTCAGTATATCATTGGTGAAAATGAAAAACAAACAAAACAGGAACAAAAATGGATAAAACTTTTAAAATGCTGCAGCAAAGACGTTCCTTCTGTGCACTCTACAAAATGTCTCAACTTACACACAATTATGTTTACTGTAATTAGTGTGAAATGAAATAATTTTGACATCACTAAGAACGATACTAAGAACAACCATCCTGCAGCAGTCCCTAATTCATTTAAAACAGTGATGCTCATTTAGCAGCCTGCGGGTCACATCTGGCTCCAGCTGAAAACTGCCCACCCGATCAATTCCTCAGCTTTAAGAGCCAGTGCCTCGCAGTCAATTCAATCTGTAGTTTTAGGAACGTCATTTAATTGCAGTTTATATGGTAAGGTTGGATGGCTAAACATTGAATAGCTTGTAATATACTGTACATCTCTACCAGCTCTCGGAAAACATACTTCTCCAGATTCTTGGCCAAATTCAACGAAGCTAAATGGTCTTTTTGTGTTTACTCTGACCTTAAGCAAGGTCATGAACAAATATTTCTACTTTGGGCCGGGGATGTTTCCACAACAGTTTAAAGCAGGCTTAAGAGAACCATTTTAACTTGGAACGTGTTTTGTGGACCACCAGTATTGTGAAAAATTAGATGATTTATTAGAACATTTTATCTACTTCCTGGCTTAAAGCCTGTATTCACTCTCCATTTACAATGTGTGACAGTGTTCACATTGGGTTAGACACATCAGTTGAATGTTTAAATTTTAGGGTACTTTGATTAAATCCCTTAATAGAGGTTACATGTCCTTTGCCCCAAATTCTGCAGCTGCTCTCAGTTAAAAATACTAAAGTATTAGATTGGACTATATTTTCATCTGCTAATACACCAATCTGAAGCAGTCTACAACAAAGAAATTAAAAAGTCTCAGTCTAAAGAGTGATTTAGAAAAAAATGGTTACTAACATTGAAAACTGTTACATTTCCCCCACAAAAATATACACTGTTATGATTCTAGCTTCCCAAAGCAGTGGACATTTAATGATGATGATGATGATGATTTTAATATTTAATGTGTTTATTATTGTGATTTGTATTATGCCAGTAAAAATAAAAGTTTTTCATACAATCCTTTTGATTGTTTTCTTCACATTCTGTCGCTGATTTCCTAGATTATGGCTGATCATTTTACATTATCGGATTTTTGTTTTGGGTTGTTGTCTGCATTATTAGTCAACAGGTTAAAATCAGTCAGATGGCTTGATGTCGCACATTAATTTGTACCCGGTATCTTAGTCTCGAAATTATTGCCTTATAACTACATGTAAAACCCTCTCACGCATTTAATATTTTACCGTAGCGGATTATTTTACAGCCTCTTCAATCGTTAATTATGCAATTAAATAGAAAATTAATTAAACCTCTGAAGCGCCGCTTCACTTTTCCAGTGATACAGTGGCACAACTCAGAGTCCGAAGTTTTGGAGTTTTGTTGGCTTCTCTATAAAATCCCACGCAGGAAGAAAAAGTGAGAGAATGTGGTTTTTCATCGCCCTATTACTCCTCAGAATATGTTAATAAAAGTGCTGCAATTTCTTACATTTGGTTTGTATTTAAGTGTTCTTTATAGAATAATTCACAGAAAAAAACGGTGTACAGCCTTTTCAAAATCACCACTTTAAGCAACAAAATACAAAACAATCGGGACCTGGAGACAAAGTTTGGAAATCTAATTAGGATATAGGATTCTTATTTTTTATTTTGTTTTATTTATCCGTTTTTTATTTATCCATTTTTACATTACAGATAACTCTGGATTGACTGAATTTGTTTCGTTCGTCGTTTTTCCTGCCTTCAGATCAACACGAATATTGATAAAGAACGAATATTTATATAATTGAGAGATAGAATAGGCCTGGTTCAGACCCAGATTCTCATCTTTTTGTGCATTAAAAGACATGTTTGGGTTGGGTTAGGCCAATACTTAGAAATGAAAACGAATCAAATTTGAATTGGAATCGAGAAGAGAATAGAATTATATTTGAAAACCGATGTTTGTTACTTCATTTGGGCCCAATTAAGGGGGGTCGCAAAGTCCAGCCAGACTTTCTGACCAATTCGTACTTAAAACATCAGAAAAACATTAAAATACCACATAGTGCCGTGCCGATAATGCACATTATCTTTCCACACCTTTGGTATATTTACAGATTAGAGCAGGTCCATGATAGGTCGACTTAAAATCAATTGATGCTCGGCTATTTGTTAATAATTGCAGCCTGCTCTGGAGAGGTTGATGAGATTATTCACAGTTTTTGTTTGATTTCATTTTGGGCTCACAGGTTGAACGGGGCAGTCTCGGTGGTGTTTCAGTAGGATCGGGTTTGTACCCCGTTTATGCAATGGCTACTGTTTGGTTTACGAGCGAGGTGAGAGAGGTGAGGGGTGTCCTCTCCTGAGCACACCCTGCTCTGTCTGAGCACAGTGACTTTGAACTTGAACTTCGTCCTGCTCATCTTCATAATGTCTGCAATATACTGGTGCAAGCCAACCTGTCCTTATTTGTTCCACGGATTAATTAGCCTCGTTGGCCTATCGATCTATCCCTCTTCATTTAGGCCGTGCGCAAGGAGTGCGCAAAAACGAAGCCAAGAGCAGGATAAACTGTTATTTACTGTACTGGGCCAGACAGCAGGCGACAGTACAGACTCCACCATAATTACACTTTCAAATCTGTCTTTAATTTAACTCAAAAGTTGTTTACTTTGCCTTCCACTTTCTTTTTCTGGCTCAGAAAACTACAGTGACCTGGAGGAAGTTTGAAAAGAGACACATGGGATATCAAAAATATGAACGAATTGATGTTGACTCTCCAACAACTAAAGGTTTTTTAAGTCCAAAGCTCGTCAGTGTTATGGATAACCAGCCATATTAATGTCTGTTAACTAGTGAAATGCCCAGTACATGCGACAGAAAGGGGATCTGGGTTAGACCTATAGAGATGATCGGTTATATTTTGAGTCTGCATACCAGGAATAACCCCTCTCACATACATGGAGCCTTTGTACACATTGAAATGAATATTGTTTTATCATAAGGTCTCTGTAAGCGCTTTAAAGACTTTCCAATGCAGATTTTAAATTGTCTTTATTAAAATAGGACTCCCTGCTTATGCTTTTCTCTCCTCTCCAACACCTCAGTAGCTGTATTCAATTTAATATTAACCAGATTCTTTGCTGTAGCCTACGTACATCCACTTGGAAACGCATTCTTCTAATGTAATCATCACGTGAAAACGACAACACTGGGTTGATCTGATGACAGCAGTTGGCAAATGATTGTACATGCATGAATGCAAAATATTACAGTTTAATTACTTCATTTTATCTCGAGAGGGTGACGGGTTGGTTGAGGGACGTGAGCCAATACTTGTACGTGTTCAGGTAGGCGCACATGGGGGGAGATCCCACTGCACAAACACACGTCTCTGGAGCAGATTTAAGCAGTTTCGTCCATTTCAAAACTCCATAACAAACTCATCCTCCCAAAGACTGGAAATCACCTAAGAGATTTGAGATTTTTTTAAGTTAAATTTGAACTCACTTAATTCAGATTTTCTTTCTTTCTTTCTTAGAACTAAAAGTCCCAAATGCTGCAGAATTGTATTTTTTAAATGCCACATCTAAAAATCCTACTTTCTTGGCTCATGCAGCAAGTCCCCGTTGCCACGTGCTTCTGTTGGGTTATATTAAGATTCCCTTCTTAGAAAATACACCAATAACACATTGATTAATCGCAATTTGGCTTCTTTGGCTTCTTTCTTTGTATGAATATGCTTGAACCAGCACTGCCTCGAGGCTTTCGGACGCAGACTGTCCATGGAGACTGCACGCATAAGCTCTTTATAAACAGTCTGGATCAATATATTAGCTGCCTTATTTATTTATGTATTTATTTTTATTTTTTGCCTTGTTGATATGATTCGGATATTTGCTTCCTGAGCACCATTTCACTTGAAGATTTCTTCCACCACGACGAGTTAACCACCAACAAGCAGGTGCAGACATCCAGTCCGCAGCTCTTGCAGACCAACAGTCCATGTTGATTTTAGGCTCCTCATACAGTCACTGTTGGCCTTCAGCACACTGGATGAGGAAGTTGTTGTCCTTAAAATCGCTTACTGTGAATTTCCCGGATTTTTATTTGGTGTCTTAAAGCAAAGTGGGCTTCACAGCATGGGCTATCTAAATAAACCATTTGCCTAGACCAAATGTAGTGGGCTTTATGTTTTCCATTTTGTACAACAAAATATAATTTACATGTACAATTAATAGTGTAAAGAAAGTAATATAACTGATAGTTTAGTCCAAAAGTCTTGTGATAACGTAAATGTAGAAATGTAGCCTACATGCTGCACAGAAGTGGGTGATAAATTGTAAAGAACAGGAAGGTACATTTAAGAATGAATGGATAATGCAAGGGGAAATATTTAATCTTACAGGAAAGTCTACAAGGTGGTTTGAGGAACGAAATGTAAAATGTGTTTTTTAGTCAATATGATTATAAAAGAATTGGATCTAGAGTTGGATGTGTAGTGCTGGAATTGAATACAAGTTCCTCCACGTCTGCGGGCTCATCAACTTTCAGCAACATTAAAAACTTATTTAATTTGCTTTTTTTTAATACTCGGGACTATTCGCGTTGAGAAATAGTTTTATTTAACAGCATTGGCAAAAGATTTTCACTGTAGACCATAAAATGGCGCGTTAAGGTCACAAACATTCATAGCGCGTGTCCACGGAACTCTGTCAGCATTTTGACACATTTTCTATATATGTGAACATTTTGCAAGCTGTATGGTGTTACAGGCTGTAATGCACATTAGCATCAATCCAAGTGGGGTAGAACTATCGGCCTATAATTCAAGTCTCAGGGTTTAGGAAGATCCCCTTGAAGAAGATTATTTTGATATAGCCATTTTCCAGGCGATTCAGTTTCCTCCCGCGGTGCTGAACATAACACAGTTTGCCAAATGCTGACGACTGAAAATTAGGTAACCCTCAAAAATCATAACATCCTCTAAATTTGATCAATTTACTTCTGATAATCACATTTGAAATCTACATTTAAGCCTGTAGGAGCTTTCTATTTCCAAAACTATTTTTAGAAAAAAAAAATCCTGTTCAGTTATAGTTCCACAAAGATTTCTGTTTCTGAAGCATAAAACATTTTAAAATGCACATTTACACCTGCTTGATCGCTCTGGGCTGTCGTGCACGTAGTCAGAAATATGCCCAGAAAGTTGAAAGCTCTTTATTCTTTGAGAGAAGAAGGGAGATGATTAATGATGAACGTGTGTGTCTTTTGTTTTGCTGTCTGGACGGATGGAGCGACCGCCTCTCTTAACTTGAACTTGGACTTCCGACGAGACGCGTCCAACTGTGGATTTATTTTGTCTGCTTTCTCACTGGCTTACCCACTGGACTGCAGCAGGAAAATGAAGAATGAACTCCGGCAGGAGTAATTTTAGACCGAGATGAACTAAAAAAGTGTTAGTCACATGTTAAAAGAGCTTATTTGTTGATAAACCACATTAAGATATAAGACAGGAGGAGCTTATAGACCCACAGTATTGACGAGACATGACTTGATAATAATTATCCAAATAAACATATCTTAATAAAGTATCTTCTGTCAAAAAGTTTATTTAAAAACATGTTGTCTATATTAATCAGGCTCATTTGGTGACCGTGAATAACAGATGCTTATAATCTCGTGGTAGTATTTCCAGTTTTGTAGGATACAAAAATATAATTTGTTGTCTAAAGTTGTTGACTGTCGCTGTGTAGGAATTGTAATTACCAGCGTATGAAAACACCCTGATGTTTATATCTATTTATGTGAGCATGCCTATGTAGCCTGTGTTTTAAATTGTAAGGCATTGTGCAAATGTTTGCGGCTTAAGTGCTCGCCAATACACCGGCGTTGTAATCCTGACTAATTTAACTGCACACAGTTCACGCGCTTTTCCTCAAAATTGTGAAACTACACTTCGTATTGCAATTTGGTAACTATCTTTCAGTCAGGATCGAGTAATGGACCACTGATATTTGAACAACAGTATTATAAGCGCACTAAATCAAAAGTCTGAAGCCTGTGTTGTGTTTTGTAAATCCACTTTGGCCTGGCTGCAGCGGTGGTCTGCCAGCCTGCCCTCTGTCCTCTGGGCGCGGCTCCGCCTGGCCTGCTTTATTTTGCGGTTAACCCACAGCCATCCTCTACCTGCTCTGGATGAGGTTAAACGAGTGAAATCCGAGGTAAATCAGGCCTAAACTGTTGGGTAGGTAGTGTTTTTTATGCATGTCTTTTCAACAGTCTAAGAACGTACGGTCACTGTATGTGCTGTGTATTATCAGTGGTAAATAAAAATATGGATTTACCTCGTGGTGATTATCATAAAGAAACCATCTATCTACATAAACACACGTACTGAATTTCAAAGAATCCCTAATCTATGATGTTAAAGCCTCTACTTTCATAGATGTACTGTACATGTTTTAACTTCGTGAAGATTAAGAAGAGTCTGTTTCACATGTAGAAGTTGTTGGTGGTCTGTCTAAAGGGGGTGAAGGGGGGTTTCCCCCAATACCTCTGTATGGCCTAAACTGGAGACTTTAGTGTCCTCTATTCACTGTATGTCGTTTCACGAATACTTAAACTAATTTCGGTTTGCTTGGCAAACATGACTTCCTACCAATGACACCAGCTTACAGTGTTGTAACAGATCTATTTTTGAAGACTTGAAGGCTACAGCTCCGTGGGTTAATGTTGGATCACAAATGACCTGCGTTTTCAAATGTGCTGATGCATATGCAGCATGATCCTCTGAGAAATGCAGCTAGAAAATTGTGAATCTCGGTGCGAAGTGGAAAGAGAAACAAAATACCATATAGTAATCTATTTACGCATGTTAACTGTTGTGTTTAAATGTCCCTCTCAACTAAAGCCAGTTCATTCTGTATTATCACGCACCAACACTGCACAGCCCTAGTTCTATATTTTAGCATTTTCTTGACAAAATCATATGCCTTCATGTGCCCTGACTGTTGGCATAGCAGTCCAGTGGTCTTGGCTTTTACGATTATGAACATTTTTGATCGTAAATTAAAGCCAGCTTGAAGGGGAAAACACCAGATTGAGATGCTGTTTTAGTTTTGTAGGAATGTTTTCATGACAGTGGACTGCTCTGCTCTCCTGCCTGCTGAACAACAGCCCACTTTTTCTCTCTCTCACTGACTCTCTCTCTCACACACACACACACACACACACACATACAGGTACGTATCTTCTCACTAGGATGCACACATACAGAGCAACAAGCACACATAGTCACACGTACAACAGCTTGTGATTAAAAATACTGAATAAATGTGTTGTTGTTCAATGTGTT
>NW_023339707.1:13534548-13547614 GCF_004916995.1 Morone saxatilis
ACACACACACTCTCTCTCACACATACATACACACACACGAAAACAATGGATATGCACACTGATAATATTAATTAACCCACTAAAGTGTAACAAACACTCACTATCACGCAGAACATGTTGCATTAACACAAGGCTTAATGCAAAATACATGTAACGCGCCAGGCCAGCAGCTCGTGACTCACATCCAAATGAACATCAGTCTGGACTTCCCATGAGATTTATGTATGCACTACAGTCAGATTTTGGTCCATCCAATTAGTTCAGACACTTAATAGGTCCAAAGTTTATTCCACAGAGTTAGACATGTTCATTTACTAACATCTTCTTCGAATAGTCGTCTTGAAAATGCACCAGTCCTACTGGCCTTGTATACTGCCATAGTGCGCGAATCTATTTGGTTATTTTGGTTGACACAGTCCACCGTTCAGAGAAATTACCACTTGGTTTACTTTTATTATAAAAATGGTTTGATCTCACAGCTAAGCCTGAAGCTGGCTGGAAACTCGTAAACATGAACGCAACCTGATTTCAGCATGCATGGCGCAGACTCTACCTGCAAGCTGTCAACACATTCTTGGATCGCTACATCGCCTCCTTAAAGATTTTTTTTATGCCCAAGGATTTGCATCAATCTCAAGACCGGTGAGATAATGTTTGACAAGTAATAATATTCATTTTTAAAGGAATTGTGTCGGAATTGAATCTATTGATACATGTCTGAAAGAGACACGGAGATCTGTCACAAAGTCATTCTGGTGGAAGGACTGCATTGCAGAAATGTTGCCAATAGGTTTTCCCTGAATCACGGCAGAGAAAACTGACACATGTGATAATTTCACTTGTTTCCATTGGAGTTGTTGGTCGCTGTGTCAATATTATTTGTATAAGAAGTATACGTATTGGAAATGAGTGAGGTCGCATAGTAGTATATAGCTCTATATGTGCTGTAGGGTCAAAATAGCATGTGATCTATGTATATAAGGGCATATTCTGCTTGCATAAGATCTATTGGCTCAGTCATGTGCTTATGCAGGCAGTTCCTGAGAGCCTAAGCCGCAGGTAGGCAGCATTTGTATGGGGATGGATACTCTCCCCTCCCCCACAAACCTCCGCATCAGACGGTCTCTCTCTCCGTCTGACAAGGCCTGTCTAGAAAGACATGATGTCTGGTTGTGAAGATATTTACAGCAACATATCATGGCTGGTTGTCAAGATATTGATAGTTGTTTCTGTAAACGGTTCCTGAAATAAGTGAAACCGCAGTGGAGAAGAAACATTTCACTCACCCTGGCAGATTGTCTTGCGCTTTTTATGAAAAATAAAATAAAATAAAATAATGTGTTGTATGAAAAATGGACGAATATTTTGGTTGTGCAGTGCAGTTCCACCACAAACTGTATGCAGAGTATGAATACCCAGCCACCACCTTGAAGTTTAAATCAATGCAAATGCACTAAAACTGTCACAGCAGCAGTTTTAGTTATATTAATGTAAAAACTTTTAGTCCGTGTTGACAAATTCATTGCTTCAGTGCAGGGCACGGTAACACTTTTAGCCTTTTACCTAGCAGTACTGACATTTAATTTGGTTGTGGAATTTTGTTAAATAATACTGACAGCCACACGACTATTATTGATCCTCGCTTTTTCGTTTCGACCATGGTTATATGAATTGTAAACTATAGTGACTAAACACAAATTTAAACCCAGCTAATTATATCTATTTCAGTTTGCTCTTTCCAACTGAATTTAAGATTTACACCAGATTTACATACACAGACAATATTCATATAATCAATAGAATCTGCACATAAAGTACGAGCTTAGGGCGGATTATGTGGGAGAAAATATCAACTTTCATATCAACAGGCTGTCTGAAATACTGTCATATTAGTGGCTGAATTATTTATCTCCGAATTGTCACACTGATACGTGGTTTGGGTGGCAGCATTAAATATACTACAGGCCTGCAATGGGAAATTTAAACATGAAAAAGCTCATTTTCATCTTAAAGAATCCACCTGTGTCTATATAACCTGCCCACTGTCGAATGAAAATAATGCATAGCAAAAGTCAGCAATTGAAGTTTGATATCTTATTAGAATACACTGTCAATTATTTTTTTGCAGGGCGTGTGTAAGGCACTGGTTAAAGTATCGTCGCTGGCATGCATGTGATTTAAGAGTAGGCAGCAGTGTCTCAGAGCTGCAGTGGAAATGCGCCAGGCACTTAAATGTTTAATATTAGGCTAATCATTTATTTTCTCTCACTACAACTGTATAATAATTGTTTTGGTTCTTAAACGTCAAAAAGAGAACATACTTTATTTATGAATCTTTTTTTTCTAAGATCACTTTGTAAGATTTTACTTTATTTTGCTATTTTTCTTTTTCCTGGAACATTAATTATGACAATATTCGGTCAATTTCAGTCACAGTTTTGGAGAAAACCACAGGCAGGCTTAACATGTGATTTGAGGTTATTGCAACATAAAGTTTAACTTAAATCATAGTAGGCTATTGTTTTTTTTCTTCTAAATTTAACAACTTGAACTATTATCTCTGAGACTTTGCGCCCATTTGACCAACGCTACATCATCCGTGTATCCCACAGGGCCAAACTATTACCATAGTCTGCAAACATTTGGACATAATGTGGAAGTTGGGCAGTGTGAAAACGAAATGCACCGAACTCAATATCACACCATCATTCGTAAATTTAAAAAAATACCTCATCTCCTAAAGCCTTAGCTTTCATGGAAAATATGTTAGTTTGGAAGAAGCCGGTTTCCTGCTGTCAAATTCCTGATCCTTAAAATAAAAAGCACAAGAGATTATTTGGACTTCTCTCCCTCTTTACACACAGCAAATATTTTAGAGTAAGGGTCTCTAAATAACTGCTAGTTTGCATGCATACTCTAGTGTGAAGTTCATTCTTGTCTGTCTAGACTCTGATTACGACCCTGTTTGTCTGCGTTTTTTTACCTTGACCTTGGACTTCCGTGCAGCTGCCGTTTGGATGAGCCCTTCGTAGTTGTAATTTCCTTGAGACAAAAGAACTATAGTCTCTGTCCGAGCAAGGACAGGGGTCTAGCTTCCTTAGTATACAAACGCACAACGGTGACCTGATTATTCCCAAGGCAACTCAGCAGTGCAAAAATGTTGATAAACTAGGCACCCTTCTGGGTGAGCTTGTAGCCTGCATGGGTGACTCATGTGCTAGACATCACAAGCCTATTTTATGTATCCTTGCTATCCTCAAAAATACAGTCAAGTTTTAAATATGAATCTAGAAGTCATTTTAAAGAAAATGCTGCAGATGAGAGGAAAAGAGGATTTCCACAGCTGTTGTGAATAATTGGGCCTGATGACGAGATGAACTAAAAGGACGTTTTGGAATTTGAAAGGAGCTTGAAGGAGGACTCGTGTGAAATAGTGGCGGAAGAAGGTTCCTGGGGGAAATAGTTCCGTAGGCTATTTCTACCATGGTGTCTAATTAAATAAGGTCTATAGCACAGTCCAGCTGAAAGCGGACCCTTGTTCTTATTTCGGCTGGAAGCAATAGCATCCACTTGTATGGTGTAAATGAATAGCTTAGTGAAACGGAAACATCACAGGAATTCGTTTAATGGTCGTTTTTTTTCATGGTCACGTTATCGCTGAAAAACTTTTTGGACCCAGTGTAGAATATTTCAACTATATCTTGGCCCCAAACATATTGCGGAAATAGTGGTTTATAAACTAAAGGATGCTGTATCTCATTGTGTGTTGTTACTCTAATTCTATTTTATGATTCAGATTAAATTAAAGCTGCACTATGTACGTTACTGAAATGTAATTTGCAATGGCGGTGTCTTACCTGGAATAGCTTTCACCTCGTCCTGTGGCTGTTGCTAATGAGGTACAACGACTCATTCAACACATTCAACTTTGCTGATACTAAAAGTCCTAGTTCTGCATCACACGCAAAACACACAATCAAAAATAAACACACACACACACACTCTGTAGAACCAAATTGTCTTTTTTTTTTTTTTTTACCTGACTGATTAAATAAAAACGAATCACATCATGGAAAAAAAAAACTTGGAATCTGTTATATTTAGGCTCCACAATATCAATATGTGAAAGGGAAAAAATATATTAGTAAACATAATTATAATACCCTAGTGCAACAGTAATACTCCACAACAAGGTTTGGTGACAGAATCTCATCTCAGCATGTTAATAGGTGACCCAGTGGCAGTTGTATACGGGTTTAAAGGAAATGCGTCCTTCAAAAAAGGAGTCTTGATAAGATTAGACGGTTTACAGACACTTATTTGCTGTGACAGCTCTGTATTTCTTAATGCGCAATATTTTGTTTCACAAGAGACAGTAAATTGACTACAGACCAGGGAATCCGGATTAACTCATTTTCTATTTATTATTAGCCTACATTTAATAACCAAACTAAACCTCAACCGGAGCATATCGCTTCCCCCAAGTAAACCAAATGAAACACAAAGTTCCCGCAACAGTTGAACGATTGAATTCAGAGGTTTAATCAGAAATCAGATCTTTTTTCCTTTTCCATGTACCAACTGTGATATGCATCATATGCTCATATACTCTCTGGCTGTCCTCGGAGTCGGCCAAATTTCACAGGTTGTTTTCGTTTTCCCCAATCTTGAAAGTATCCAAACTCCCCTTTAAGGGTGTGGGTCTAGGTGATTTAAGCCAATGATATGACTCGGTGTTCTGCAGGAAAAAACGGTGACATGTGAGGCAGTGGGTCTTTAAAGGGCTGCTCTGCCCCAACTCACAAGCCCAATCTCGTAGGACTTGTTAGCGTATCACGTGCCAGATTCTTAATGAAGTGGACACACGGCGGCCCTGTGTGCGCATGCGCTCGGTGTAAAATGTAGTTGGAAATGAGGTGTCCGTCTTGGAGTAGTCGACTTTTAAAAAGCATCGGCAGCCCCTGATATGACGACTTCGCTGGTTCTGCATCCACGCTGGGCGGACACCTTGATGTACGTTTATGAAAAAAGCCCGAATGAAAACAACCAGAATAAAAGCCAAACAATGGAGGGACTGAGCGGTAATTGCCCTGCGACCCACTGCAGGGACCTGATGTCGCACCCCGCGCTGGGACGACATTCTGGCACCATAGCGACCCACCAGGGCTCCGTCTACTCGGATATTTCCTCTCCAGATACCGGTCGGCAGTGTCCCGCTCCTCAGACATCCTCCAGTGCATCTTTAAGCTACGGTTATCCCTTTGGAAACCCATATTACGGCTGTAGATTGTCTCATTCGCACAACGTAAACTTGCAGCAGAAGCCTTGCTCTTACCATCCCGCAGAGAAATATGCCGAGCCCAGCACAGCGCTGCCCACGGAAGAACTGTCCTCCAGGGCGAAAGAGTTTGCCTTCTACCCGAGTTTCGCCAGCTCATATCAGGCTGTTCCTGGATATCTCGACGTGTCTGTGGTGCCCAGTATCAGTGCCCATCCTGAACCGCGGCACGACGCATTGATCCCCATGGAAGGCTACCAGCACTGGGCTCTCTCCAATGGCTGGGATGGGCAGGTGTACTGCTCCAAAGAGCAAACGCAGTCAACTCATCTTTGGAAATCCCCTTTTCCAGGTATGGAAAATTATGTTTGATTTATATATATATATATATTTTAAAACCTCTCCAACACGATGGAATTCATATGTTAGTCCAGCGGCGTGTAGGCTTTTAATATCTGTGTCATCACATTAAAGAAGCTATTTAAATGTAGTCAGATATTTTTACCCTGCTGAGAGGTTATTGCTTAGTCTATGAATTTTATTGTGTTAAAGTGCCAATATCAACTTACAAAGAAGTCCAGGGAAACTAAATGTCCTGAATAAACATGCAACTGTCAAAGCCCCATGTCAGTTATCATATGTCCTTTATGGATTCTGCGAGTATATGCATTGATATTCTGTTTGCCATTAAACAATTTATCATGCATTTAGAAGTGTGCGTAAAAATGACAATCAGAAATGAGAGTACAATTACAATGTGCTTTTCACTAGCAACGTCCTTTTAATGGTTAATATAATTAATTTTTTTTCCCTTTGTAGTCATATGAGGATGATAGTTTAGTTTTAGTCCCGTAGAATAGAAAGGAACACTACCTTTGCTGCCCTGCATACCTTTGCCCCGTGTTTGACAATATAGTGACTGAGCTACTGTGTTTGGATTGTGCCAATAAATCTCAGCGCACTGTCCAAAGTCTTTTGCATATAGCAGTATTCATTTGTCTAACATTTGTTTTGCATGCAAATCTCAGCACCAGATTACACAAAGGATTTAAAACCATTGATCAGCTCACATTGTAATTCAGTCTCCGCATTTTGCTTTACTCACTGTCACACAACATGCATGATATCTGATAATGGACACTGGGGCCCGAACAGTATGCAGTTTACAGAGTGTTTACTAGACTGCTTCGTTTACCACAAGGGTTTATTATCTTTGTGAAATCTGCAGGTATTTTAATCTCCGATAGGGATGTTCTCAGACTTCGCCTGAACTTTCCCACACGACATTTGCCCCCGTTTATATTGAAAATCCACAAGAGCAAGCCACGCAAGCACGGGCACGCCGTCAAATGCGCGCGCACACAAGCACAAAAACACAAGTGCGCGCTGTCTGTCTTTCTGTCTCTCTGTCTCTACACACATATACATAGGTTACATACAGACAAACTGATGCACACTCACACAGACGCACATAACTATTTAACTTTAAAAAAATAACTGTAAACGCCACTCAGTTATCCTCAATTTACTTATAAGAGAATATTTAATATATAGCCTAATAGCCTAATAATAATACGGATATTGTTGTTTGAATATCCATTGGCCTATATAACCAGAACTAGCAGAATCTTATATGCACGATAACTGTAGCGAAATATCCACAACCTCTCACTGTAAAATGACATGTTGGTAAAAAGCTTCATGTCTCACAGCTTGCCACTATTTCTCAAGGTATTGCCATACTTGTCCTGTCATGTTTGTCATTGGCTGTGTTGCACTCAGCTCCAGCCTTGACGAAAGGGTGTAATCCCAGAACTTTGCTTACCTGAACAAATAAGGTTCCCAGCGTTTGGAGGCTTTTTAAAAAGAGCATAGTTGGAAGAAAAGAAAAAAAGATGTCTAATTTTTAGGAAAATTCGGGGAAGTGTTTCTAAATTGTAGACTTTTACCTTAAATTACGTGAGGCACGTATAACTCAATGGTTGTTAAAAACTTAAAGTTTGTTTTCAGTTTAGTTGCCAGATTGTGATTTCTATTTTCTAAGCAGGCACTGGCCACCGTATTGCACCCACACTGAGACTTACTGTACTTTAGACTTACACACTCTTTTCCCGCACTTTAATTAAACCTATCTACGAGACGTGTCTCCATTAACATGGCTTGTTTTGTAGTTTAATTAACCAGCAGATTGAGTATTGACATGCAGCCTAAGGAAGAACATTGATTATTGGAAACAATGCACAATTGTAGTGCTTGTAACTTGATAGTGGTTGTTTATGTACAAAAACAAAGGGTGGCCTATCCTTGTGCAGCACAAGCGGAATACATTTTAGACTAGAGAACTCTGTTAGACGTTTATATTTGCTTTCCTATATGTCTTTCCTATATGTCAGGTGCAGTACACCTGGGATTCTGACTGCCACACAATCTCTGTTGTATGCCCCCCCACTCCCCCCCCATCTTTCTCTCTACACACACACACAACACACACACACACACGATAAGAGACAGATCGAGGGTTCAAACTTGACAACTGAATTATTTAGAAGCTACTTTCTTGTTTTCTGTCAGAGAAACAAATTAAATCTAAACAACCCAGTTTTCCTCACAAACGGACCAGTGTTGTCAGCTGCAGTGCTGCTGATTTTGTGATGTGAACATTGCGGTGTTTTTGCGCATAGTCTAATATTTTCCTGGTGTTTTTCCTTACAGATGTTGTGCCATTGCAGCCTGAGGTCAGCAGTTATCGTCGTGGGCGTAAAAAGCGTGTCCCCTACACCAAGATTCAGCTGAAGGAGCTGGAGAAAGAGTATGCAGCCAGCAAGTTCATCACCAAAGACAAGAGAAGGCGCATCTCAGCCGCCACCAACCTCTCAGAGCGTCAAGTCACCATCTGGTTCCAAAACCGACGAGTCAAGGAGAAAAAATTTGTCAGTAAATCCAAGAGCAATCACATGCACACCACTTGATAAGATCGGCGATCCTTCTTTGAAACTGCAGCTCATACCTTCCAAAACATCATGCCATATATTTACCTCTTGCATCGAAAGTCGTGGCTGAAGAACATTTTGGCTGAGTGTTGTTTTTCTTTTTTAATTTAAGATCCATCACGTCCATCGACCATGCCACCACGCCCCCTGTTTTCAATTTAGAGATCATGCTCTAAAAACTGTGAAAATATTGAAAAATTCACTTCACATTTGTTTTATATGAATGTACATATATAAATATATAATATTTAAAACGATATCTGTATTTCAAAGACAAGTACTGCGTGTTTTTTCTTTTTCAAGCCAAATCTCAAAAGGACTGGTGACTGATTTCTAAGACTTGCAACTAGGAGATCAAAACGGAGGAGACGGTTCGTTTGATGTCATTTTAAAAAGATTCTCGCCATATGGACATGAATTGTGGCGTAATGACACGTTGAACTTGAGACTCAAACATCTTCAACAAAAAAAAAAACAGCTCACAGAGAGGACTTTCGAGAGAAAGAATGATTTTTTTTTTTTAATATTCCTTCTGAATTTCAAAAGCTATGTTCCTCTGTGTGGGATGTGTTCTCTTAAGCCTGGGGTAAAACAAAGGCTGCTACGTTGTTAATCTGTATAGTGCAATGCCTTTATTATTTAATTCATATTATCTAGTATGGCGGAACTGTAAACTGGATTATCCCAAGACTTGTATGTTTTCCTTTGTCAGTGAAGGATTCTGTCATGCAACTGGAATGATTGTAAACCATTAAAAGTCAGTGAGTATTACACATAAATGCACAATCGTTTATTTTTATTTTTCATTTCTGTCTTTGTTAGTGTAGCATTGCAGCTGATCACACACCTTGTACGAAGCCTGTAATTTCTACTTTTCGTGCAGTATGTGAACTGTATTGTGGTGTTGAATTACGTACTGGTAACGTGTTTCATAAATAAATGATGATTATGAAAATGCTTAAATATTCAAGTCAATCAACCACCCTACTTGCAGCATTTCCTTTCGTTTCGAGTTACACTGTGTCATTAAGCTGCAAAAGCTCTAACCGCTGTCGTCTTTCCTCTTCAACTTGAGTCTATAACATCAGCAGCGGATGGGCGAGTGAAGATTTTATGTTGCAAAGTGCTTGATTAAGACTTATTGGGCATCCTGGAGTCTCGTTAATGGCAGCAGGAGATGACACATTGATTATGCATGGTTGGTGAGCAGCAACGCGCCATTTTCGGACACTTGCAAACTAAGTAAAATACTGAATGAATCGTTTGGACTCTTTCAATTCCTGATATAAATCTTATATTAAACCGTGCAGGACCTGAACTTGCAAATGCATCAGTTTTTGAGAAACACAGTCGGCGGGTCAGATAAACTTTCACTATATCTAAATCCATCCCACCCCTCCAACTCCCACTGCATTTTTTTTAAATCAAAGTTAATACCAAAGTATGTATTATTACTTGTTATTTGGCAGAAGTTCACTTCACAGAATCTTAGCAAAAAGGCCGAAAGGCAAGCCTCAGCTCTCACAAAGACATTTACTGAGTTACCACAGAGTATTATTTTCATTCCTTTCCGTATTCCACAGGTACTAATTACTTATTGTTGGAATAAAAGGACAATTATAATCCGCACCCTGTAAGAGATCAGCAACCCCGTCTTTCTATCCCCGTCCCCCGTCCAGTGTATTGACGGTATTTTCCCATAGGCTACTATATTTATCTGATTATACATTATGTAAAATGTTAAGAATGTTGTGTTAATGAAAATAGCAAACCATTTGCTTGAGTTACTGAACTTTTGCAGTACATGATACCTAGGCTATATAGTGTATAATATGTACAGCCTGCAGATACCCCTCCGCGCGTATTTGATTGTAGTTATACCCTGCTGTAACACAGTTTCTATATTAAACAAAAAAAACACAGTTGAGTTTGTTTCAATGAACTTGAGAATGCATTTGATTCCGTCACTTTATAGGAACTTATTTTATTATTCTAAAAACATATAATGTGGAATAATACACATAATGTGGAATAATACAAATGCACTGACACAGTGAGCGCGAACATCAATCCAAAGCGACAATACACATCGAGTTTTTATACATTTGTTTACAAATTATTATATATTTATTATTTATGTATCTTGCACCACATGCACAGATGCGGAAAGTTTTTTTTTACGTGCGGACAGTGTTCAGTATAAAGTCCTTAATGTCTCATAGGCAAAGCCTGGCTTCTTCAGTTACAGTTATTAAACTGAAAAATTACATTGAAACTTGACTGCACTGAGAATAATCAAAGTTGGAGATAGTTTGAGATAGGCTACTTAAAACTAGTCCATCTCCAGCCTGTCATTTCAGTCTTGAATCTGAATAAACATTAACGTACATTAGTCTTCATGTTAGACCTAAATAAAAAGAAATACGGCCTGTCTTTTTCCCCCAAGTCAAAATTATTCATGTTTGAAGCCAAAATATTAGTCTTGAATATGTAATGTTGTAGCTATCCCAGAAAATCTCATGTCAGGAATATAGTTGAGTATGAGTTCTGTTTTGTGTTTTAATGTCTCTATAGGCGAGTCTCTGGCTCCACTCTGTCACTTTTTCCAGCTCTTCAGATCTGTTGAGCTTGTTGATTAGAATCCAAGCCGTCAGACTTCAAGTTTTTGTTTGTCTGGTTCCTGGATTTTCAGTCCTTGTGGAAAGTTCTGGGTCTCCTGATTTACCCTTGACCATGACTATGCAGTCACTTTGACCTTGACATCACAGCAGATTGTGAATAATAAATAGGGGGCTGGACACCAATGCTGGCGGTTTGTTTGTAGGCAAACAAGGTGTTATTTCCCTGTCTAGACAGCCGGACTTAATGGCATGCCATAAATACATAAAAAAGGGGAAGTGTAGCGATATCCTCTGACCTGCATTTCTGACCATCTCTCAGAGCTTTGCATTAACATTTGGGCTTTTGTGTTTTGCAGAAGTCCTCTTAAAAAGTTGTTGTTCTGGCCCATGCCTCTGGAACCACCAATGGTTTCATTCACTCGTCATGAGGTGTGTGTTATTGACCACGAAGGACAGGTAGGACTTTTGACGTCTCACACCAACACCAGTAATCCGCAGCAAGCAGCCATACTGTCTACACAGCGAGAGGAAATGATATTACGACGTCGCCCACACTATAACGATTAAAGGTATGGCCGTTTTCTTCCTACTATGGCAGCAGGCCTACGTGGACTTTGTTTTATGACTTTTCAGCTCACGACAAACGCTGTACGTTTAACAGACAAAAATAACCAGCAGAAATATTATGGATAATATGCAGTGACAGACGTTTTTTCTTTTTTAAATGATGTTTCTTTCTAAGTAAAGGGCGAGCAGTGGTGACGGAGTTTAGAGGAAAATGCTACTTTAAATGTAACCTATATATTTAAATCCTCATATTTCTGAACATTGTTACAGAAATTATATTAATATTAAAGCTGTCTAACAGTATATCCGATGGCTGAACGGGCATTTGCCACATAACATGGCTAACCTTAACATAATATAGAAGACTGACAAAATATGCGAATGAATTTATTAAAATGTAGGTGTAATTCAAAGAGCCATTTTTTCCCTTGAAAATAGTATGAATGTTTAATTTGTATTTGAAATGCGTTTTGAAATAATATATTTCACAATGGATACATATAGAAATATCCATAGACGCATATTCAAAATGGATGTATAGGCTATACATTTGTAGAAGATAATGTGGAATTATATTCCGTTAGCCGAGCACTGCAATACGATTGTATGTTATATTTTTAATGTCTTAAATTGTCACCTATAGGTAAAATAGTCGGCCGGGATTAACATTTACTATGCCGAACAAAGGAAGACCCAGAATAAACCCACTTAACCAGACAGAAACTTTTCAAATAAAAAAATATAATAAACCAAACTAAAAGTTTTTAGACGCTGTGCACGTTTATCAGCCACTCATTTAACACTGAAAGCGTAAAATGTAGAAGAAGTTGCATTGTTTTTGGTTGTGTGTGGAGGCGTCAAAGCTGCAGGCCGCTGTCAGCCAGAGACATGAGACAGGGGGCTGATAACCTCTGGTGGTGACCAGAGGAAAATATCAGGAAGTGCTGCAACTGTCTCTAATTTAGGGATATTTTAGTTCAGCTACTCATTTTCATTGTCATGACTCATGTAGCTCAGTGTTGGTATTTTTTTCAGCGCGTTTTACAGTATTTATGAATATTGAGTTGACAATTATGATTTTGTTGCAGATGTTTTTTTTATTTTTTATAGCTGTTGAAGTTGCAGGTATGCTTTTTGTTGAAGGTACAACAAATACAGAAGTTACAGCTGAAGACATGCGAGTCCTAATCGTTTTCAGCTGCTTTGTTATGATAGTTTACAATACATTTTGCATTAATGCAATCAAGGCATTGTTTTGTAGTTGGATAAGTCTGCTGTTGGAATGCATCCAAATATTTGGAAATTACATGTCAGAACAGTATAAGACCAAAAGATAACCAGGACTTGGACGTTGTTCCACAGTAGTTTATTTTCCTTTGATGTTTTTGCATGTAAAGAAGAGGACATATTAAACACATTTGACAGCACTGTTGTTTGAAAAGTCACATTATGTTAAGCTTTTAAAATGTAATCCCATTTGACTGACGACGTGAGCCAAGTTTGGTTTGAAAATTAATAATTTATTGATCAAGTTCTGGTGCAGTTTAAATTAGATTTTCTTGATTACATATTAATCATATTCACACTCACTCTGTCACACACACACACAC
>NW_023339707.1:13547710-13571298 GCF_004916995.1 Morone saxatilis
ACACACACTCTTAAACACACACACACACATATATATTAAAGTTGTTTGGTATATAATTACAAATTAAATTGATAAATAAATAAATAAATATTTCTTTATTTGAGCAGAAAACCTTGTGTCATTGTCATTTTGCATTATCACTTAAAACAAAGTGAGCTTCAAGTTCAAATGTCTGTATCTATAAAATGACGCAAAGTCTTTACTATAAATGCTACTTTGCTATGCTTAATTTGCATAAATCTACATGAATTATACAGACTGGCAGGCTATTAATTAAGAGCGATATATTCTTAGGAAAACTTTGAAAATTAAATAATATATTTTTTATTTCAAAATGGATATAGGCTGTCCTTAACAATTTTAAGTTATAGGATACATATTTTTCCCAAGCTTATATAGTAAGGATGATGCAACACAGCCGCATTAAATGTCTTCTGCTGTAAACAAATGAAAAAGATCAGCTAAACCTTTCAACTAAAACGTTACCACTTTTGTGGCTTCTTTAGGCTTCCCTTGGTGGTTTGTTTTCCTTGAAGGAAGCTTTAAAAGGATTGCACAAGGCTATAACTGTGGCAACCTGCCTGCAGAGAATCAAAGAGAAAAAAGGAAGAAAAGCCCTTTGTTTAGGCTATTGCCCTGTCTGGACAGGACCAGTGGATTCCAGGAGGGTAATTTCAATATCGCACAGACAGTGTACTAGACAGTGACCTTGACAGTGCTATATGCTCCGTTTAAGTTCTTTTTAAATAGCTGATTTTTTTTCACTCTTGCTAAATGAGAGCACAAGACCTAAAGCTCACGGTCAGATATGACATCATCGCAGAGCTAAAGATGCACTGAACAGACGAGCAGTTGTTTGAATGTGAAATGCGGATCTGTGGGAGAACTGGATCGGAGGCGTGGAGAGACGAGGCAAGGAGGCGCAACACATGGCCTCTTTTCTCCGAGGTAAAGTGGCGTCTTAAGCCTACTCTCACTGGATCACCATCCGGGCCATTTTGTTGTAAACATCACACTGCACTGTTTTGCTTTTGGTAGCTGTTATAATAACACGAGAAGCCGTGAAGTGAATACCAAGACACCCTCCAATGCTCCTCATAAGACTGAGGCACAAGATATTATATTGGATTGATGCTTTGCTGCATTGCGAGACTCACTAACTAGATGCAAGAATGTGCAGTGATAGGAGAGGCAGTGAGTCCAGGGGACAAAGTGACACCGCAACGGATCCCTCAGAGCTTCTCCAGTTTAAACATTTGATATTTGTCTTTCTATTTAAGGCTAGAGCAAGGCCCGGTGCCTTTGGGGTTCGATAGGATACATGGTCACAAGTGACGGATGCAGCTATCAAATATCGACTGACTTGCAAATCGTTCCCAAACCAATGTTTAAATGAATGCTAATGTTCTCACATAACACTTCATTGGCAATTTTGCAACACGCAACTAGCGCCGTTCAGCACGCATGTGCAAGCTGCTGTAACCCTGCACCCTTTTTGTTAATCTTTAACGTCACAATCCGAATTATTAATGAATGAAGTCACTCTGTTTATTTGTATTATTTGGACGGTTATCAATTATTTTATTTTCAGGCTGCCATCTTAAGGAAGATGATAGGTTGCTTTTTAAAGCAGCGAAATAGCAATCGAAGCATCTCGGAATATATTCCCATTAATTTTATGACTTGTGCTGTTAGCCCTCACTTTAAGCTGCCACGGCCTAAAAGGTTGTTTATATGTGTATTCTATTTTATTGATTCTGATTTTTACTTCTTTTATTCGTTTAAATGGAGTATTTGAGTTCAATATCAAGTTCAACCCTCCGTGACTCTGCGTCGTGAACTTGAGTGGATTGACGGCGGCGTACATGTAGTGTGCTTGGTTATATTTAGGATTTTATTTCTTATTCTAATTCAGTGTCATTGATGAGTCCAACTATTTGTCCTTGTAGTAGTTAGACTTATTTTAACTACCATTATTGAGACATAAGCAGCTCCCCACTGCTGAGTTATTACAACTTTTAAGATCCATAAATTGATTTTGTCTACCTTCGAGAGTGGGGTTTGGTGGTAAATTTTGAATTTATAAAGGGAAAGAGGGATTTCCAAAATTGTTGCTGATATTATATAGAAATCTATAAACGAATGGAAAGTCTTCCTAGATTTATTTTCCAGTTAATGAGGAGTGTGTAGACTCGGGAGAGGAATGCAAAAGGCATAGGTCAGTCACAAGAATATATGTTTGGGGATGATGGTTGGGCAGCTTGATGACCAAAAACCATATTAGAAATTCTTGCGCCAGCTGTTGGCAGAAAGCTTGAATCATGTGCATATCATAGCAAAGTTTTATGCAGAAAAAGTGCACTTCGCTGGAGTCTCTGAAAGTGTTCTGTTGGTAAGAAAAATTAGGCCTTTTTTTTGTCTGTCACTGCAGTGTGACACATCCCATATTTGTTCTGTGTCTTAAGAGTTGCATCTACAAATCAACTAATTAGCGAGATATAAAGTAGAGAGACTCTCGGCTTGTTGAATCAGTTAAGTGCCCTCTGATATCTTGTAAAATTCATATAAAAGAATTGTGAGAGGTATAACAATCCCACCAGAGTTTGGCTGCGAACGTTTATTGGAGGTATCTGTTAAAGTTGTTCATGTGAGGTGTACTAGAGAATATTATGTGAAATATACCCTCTTAAAGTAACCTTGTAGAATATCGTCCTCTTTTACAGAGCCAGTGGCTTCAACCTGCTGACCCCGTTACTGTAAATATGAGTAGAGTGCGGCAATGAGCATCAGTCTTTTCTTAAAACAAGCTTGTAAAATTGGGACATCACAGCTTTATATGACATGGAATTCAACCATAATTTGCTAGAAAACAAGATGTCATATGCACCCTCTCCTTCAAGAAAAATAGTTTTCATAAGAAATAGCATTTAAAAAACTTTTGCCAGCTTATAAATATATTAAACGAGGCCATGGACAGTTCCACGAGTGTAAAAGGAGAAGCAGCCTGGGCTCCTTTTGGACTCAGCATGTCTCAAGTGAAGAAAAACAGGATTCTACATTTTTAATAAAAGGTTTATAGTATTTTTAAAAAGCATATAAACCTCTGTAATACAGAAGTTAATGTTTTGTTTTGTCTGAGATGGACCGAGTGGGTGGTACCATGTGTATCAGAAGTTAGCCTGGACACGTGGTTTGGGGATGACCAATCAGGCGCCCCTCCAGGTTTAACTATGTTAAATGTCAGATTGCAATAAACTAGAAGCTGTTGGTCGGGCCCGCGGAAATGGGCGAGCATAATCTCCTTAATCCAGGGTTTGTGGGACCTTTGGTAAACATCCACACTGGAGACACATTTTACTTTCCGAATTTTAGAGCCTCAGGGGGACAACTGGCGGGGCTACCGTCTCTCTCCTACCCGAGAAGGGACAATGTTTGCTCCCTCCCGTGGAATCCTTCGGAGCCGTGCAATGGATACTCTCAATCCTACTTTAGCAGCCCCGTGTCTATTAACCCTTCTTTCAATCGGTCGTGTGAGATTACCAGACCAGAAGAGGGTAAATGTTATTATAATAACGGCAACGGGAACAGGGAGACCTGTTCAGGTGGCAGCAGCCTCAAAAGAGAGGATAGGGCGAGAGACACATCATCATTAACATCTGACCACGGGATGCACAGTGGAATAGGCAGCACTGTCGCCTTTTCCAAATATGATTATGGGACCGAGCAGCTAACGCAAGACCCGCCGTCCTGTCAGTCAATGGAGTCCGACTCCAGCTCCTCTCTGCTCAACGAAGGGAGCAAGCCTTCATCCAGCGACACACAGACCCTGGTGTCACCGGGAAGCCATTCGAGCAACATAGCTGCAGGCGGAGGTGGGTGCTATTATTTTACTAAAACACAATTGTTATAAATGCACGTTCACATTATTAATAAGAAGGCTGCACGTAGTGTACACTTGCGGTATTACACCGTCATTAGAGCTCGTTATCTTGATGCACAACTTGCAGCCTGCATTAGCCTGCAGGGTACTTGCGTGGTGTGCAAACGCCGCTAGGGGTTGCCCTAAAATACCTCACGCGCCATGTGGTTGTGTACAGTTACAGATAACCCCACTAAACCATATTGCCAGGCAGCTTTTGAATAGAAGATAAGCCCTGTCATTGATTTTTCCATACACTAAACTAGAAACTGCGATTTAGGCACACCAGTGGTTGATTTTGGTGTATTGTTGCACTTTGTGCCACAAATTAGCGCAGTGATTTAAAGAGGTGAGGCGCTATGGTTGACTGCATCGAATAGAGTGAGTTTTCTTTTTAATGACTCGTAAACAGAATTAATATCTGTCGCTGTGTACTCAAGAGTCATTTAATATGCTCTGAAACTCGCAAATAAGTAGGGGTATTTGCAAGCATGGCTTAATTATCACGTTAATGCTACTTTAACTGCAACAATAAAACTTCCTGTGACACAAACCGCTGTATACTGGTGGTCTTTATAGGGCCGTTGAAAGATAGAAAATATGATTAAAAATTGTGCAAAATTTGACAAGTTATTGTGCTCCTGAAATTGGATTTGAGATGAGATATGCCCATGCAGTCCAGGCAGAGACCAAAACAAATCCAGTTTTGCTGTGTGTGTGTGTGTGTGTGTGTGTGAAGTGACAGCTTCCAGGGGCGTCAGTTCTCTTAATTCTAATATAAAGCAGAATCCCTACATCTGGAATCTTTTGCAAAACATAGAAATCTCCTCTAGATGACGGAAATGATGTGTGCATTTGCAGAGCGGCTAACATATTTTGGAAAACTGATGGTTTATCAGTGTAATGTAATTTCACTTCTGGTTGCTCTCCGGAATAAAGCTTAAATGTATGTCAAATCAACTTAGAGTACAGTAGGGCAATTACCCAAGCTTGCCTTGGACAACTGATGCCCCTATAGGCTCCTCATAACCTTGGAGGTGACCGTGATTTTGCAACTGTGGTGACTAATCCGTTGTATGCCCCCTCCTCCTCCTCCCCCTCTCCTCCAGCTGCCCCGTGGTACCCGATGCACACTCGGACCAGAAAGAAGCGTAAACCGTATTCCAAACTTCAGCTGGCTGAGCTAGAAGGTGAATTCATGATGAATGAGTTCATCACCAGGCAGCGGCGGAGGGAGCTCTCCGACCGCCTGAACCTCAGCGACCAACAAGTCAAGATCTGGTTCCAGAACCGCAGGATGAAGAAGAAGAGACTCATGCTGAGGGAGCAAGCTTTGGCCTACTTTTAAAGATGCGGCAGAAGGTGAATCGATAGGCAGTAAAAGCCAAGCCTTCTACGCTCCCCTTGGTCTTCTTTTCAATGCATGCACTCATCTATCCATCTTTTACGTTGCAGGCAATTATTACAACATTTTCTGATATTTTTATTTCTCAAAGGTGCGGGCTAAACGAGCCCAAAAACAAGCCACTACATGGCATTCAAAGCTATATTCTACATGTCAATAAGACATGTCTTCATGTTTGGTATTGTCGCACAAAAAAAGCTGTGAGGATATGTTTTCTCTGTAGGCTGCATCTCTTGTTTTTCCTGATTTGTCAGGAGATCAGTCTACGCCCTAAATGTCAGCAACGCGAAGGTGTCGTCGGGGCAATAGCTCAGTTTTGGGATGACACATAATAACAACATCCTTTTTGTTCCATTTTTAGTCAGAGAAAATGAGGAGTGAGCGGGGCCACTTGGTAAAATCTCCAAAAATAGGCCTAAAAATAACAGTGGAGTCAGGAAGGACAGCAAAGACTGACAGACAGGCTTCATACGCGCAATCATTTCTCTGAGGTTATGAACTGATAAAGAAGTATCTCCCTCCCGGTTGCTCAAAAACTTCCAACAGCCATAATGTGTTGGGTAAGAGGAACTTCACCTTATCTTCCTTCCTTTTAGTTTTTTCACCACGCGTTTGTGGGCACGTTCACGGTCACGGGCAGGAAGTCTGGAAGTCTGCATGAGGAGAGGGAGGACTAAAACCGCAATGTAATCCATATCGATATCCCTATCTTTGTTCATGCGCTAACGAGTTTCTAAAGGTGTTTTTTTTACTTACTTTTCTTACCTTTCAACTTGTCTTAACAACAACCACAGGATCCTGCATGGGTTGCAATTCTTTAGCTGAGTGAGATCACCGTTTGAATACGGGTTTGAGCTGCTATTAAAAGTCCACTTCCAGATAGTGCCAGTTTAAAAATAAAAATAAAAATAATTAATTAAAAAAATCGTGTATTCTACAATAAACTCGCTTGGATCTGTAGTGGAAAATTTTCACCAGTACAAGTACATTTTTAGGCCAGCTTGGTTAAACAAGGGAGCCGCCTAAAGTTGCAACTGGGAGGGGGGAGGATAAGTTTTTAGGCCTAAACGAGCCTTTCTGAAACTTGGTGCTCATAATGAAAATAAATATGTAGAAATTTAGATAAGTTAATCATAGGCCTACGTATGTGCTCCCTTAATTCGAGGGGGGAGTGCAGTGCATCATCTGTCATGTATAACGAGTAAGCTATAGCAGTGAAATGTATTTGCAGCATGTTATTGATGTGAAATAGCTATAAGTCATGTTTTGCGGGCCACTTTTTCTGTAAGTGACTTTTTTATACATTTTTTTCCTGAATAAATCAAAAGGAAACTCCACCTAAACATTTTTGACACAAACGTCTACAAAGAATGTATTATTATTAATATTATTTTATTATTATTATTATTTTATTATTATTAGGATTGAAGGACGAAGGGCCTACTAGGCCTACTTAATGTACTTGCTAATTGCAATGTGCTCAGTGTTGTCCCTTTCCTTACCTTGTACTCGTGTATAACTTTGTAAAATGAAATTACATATGTTACTATTTGAGGATCCCTTATCGCTATGTAATAGTGCTTTATGTTATTGATCGTCTTGTACAATATCGCATTCCATATAGCCTATTTGTGGTTGTGAGGGTTGGAAATGTAGGCCTATTATACTGCCAAGAATGGATATAAGAAATGATATGCAAGAAATTTTTACCATACATGACGTTTAAAAAAACCCTGTTTCAGTGTAATAGTTGTTTGTTATCGTCCTTTTTTTCCGTCCCTCATTGCATTCCCTTCTTTGCGCTTGTAAGGATTGCTACGTTGTCTTGTAAAAGTAATAATGATATGAATGTATATGCGTAAGGTCTTCAATAAACAGAATATTGAAACGTTTATGGGTGTTACCTCAGTCTGTCATTAGGTTGCCTCTCTGAATGTTCTGCTTTAAAATCAGGTTTTCTCAGTGCTGACTGGTTGGGATTATTTTATTAGACGTGACCTGTAACACAGTTTAAAAATACATGTGTCCACCACCGCAGTGAAATAAAGATCTGAACATTAATGGGACATTTGGAAGCATTTGAGAGGGTGTTTTGTTGGCGCATAATTGTACATGCTGTGAACTATAATCAATAGGAGCCCACACAGGTTGGCCTTTGTTTTATTATGGCCGCTCAGATACAAAGGTAGGGCTATAGGTAGGTATGATAGCATTCTATGCAAAATGGCGGCCAGATTATACTCTAAACTCCATTTTACATTGAATATTATACCTATTTTGTAGTAGCCTGGTATACTACACATGCTATACAACTATATTAGTTTAAGGCACAAAAAAAAAAGTTCACATTTTTTCTGGAGCTTTGTGGTTTCCCTTGAAGTTCGACCTAATCAATGTCACTGCTATGCTACAAGCCTATAACGGCGCAGCTAAACACGCAATAGCTCTGTAAAGCAGTAATAGGGTTACACCCCAGTGCTCCATATAGTCAAGCCTCTTGGCCAGTCCTTTTCCCTGTGCGCATCCCATCTTCTGGTTTGCATTATGGATTTAAATGCTCGGTAATTACATATCAAAACATGGTTTTGGAGAGCTACATGCACTCAGATCAGGAAAAAAAAAATCTTTCTCAAATGGGATACAAACGACAGTGACGGTTGTATCATAAACCCATATCTAAAAATCCACAAGGCTCTCCCTACTGGCAAGGAAGTGTAAAGCAATGCAGGACTGTGCAGTGTTTTCCTATCAGCTAAATAACCAAGCATTAATGCTTCTGTCCTCAACAGCTTCCAGTCTCAACTGGCTGAAGTAGGTCCAATGGAAACTGTTGTGCTGTCTCAGTGTTGAGATCAGATGTTGCCATTTCAGTGAACTGTGAACGGACTGGTTGCAGGAGCGGCCTTCCTGTGTTAGTCTGTTCATGATCACAACACAAATACACACGTGTAAGATGACGTGGGCTCATTAATAACACAATACTCTTGGTGCTGGTACTAACTGCAAGCTTGATCATGTATAAATTAAGATTTGGTGTAATTACAACAAGACATATATAGCTTTGAGCTGATAAAAGCCTCGCTGCAGTACTAAACTCTTCTATTGCCTTGTACTGTAATGATTCCTCAGCAGCTCACAGAAGCCTCTGATATGTGTGCCTGTTTACCTCACTACAAACTTCCAATTTCCACTGTTAAGCTACAAATACCCATGTTATGTATTCATCAACATTACTGCATAATATATTTTTTATGTATTGTATACATACATGTAAAGAGAGGAAAGGGCCCTCTGGACGCGCTATGACACAATGCGTCAGTTTGCAGATATTAAGAAGAATAATTATGAAAATGCTGGTTTCCAAAATTACCCCTGTAAATATTTTAAGTTAATCATTTAATAAACTAAAATGGTAATGTTTGAATGTATAATTAGACTGTATATAATTATATGGAATCCGCTGGTTTTGTGTTTTGGAAAAATGCTTTTCATGTGCATTTGCGCGTCTGATTAAAGCTGGTTTTAAGAAATAATTTCAATTGAATAACTTCCTACAATTTGAACATGGTTTGTAAGACTGACTAGTATCTGAATTTGAATTGTTTTCTTCGTGTAATAAGAGAAATACAGGCGTACTGTTTTGATATGCACTCTTTTACGCACCTACATCATCCATATGTCCATGTATGTTTTAAGAAATACACAGTCTATTAGTTTTAAAGTGGCGCCAGTCTAATGCAATACATAATCAGTAAGTGTACCAAGTGTTTGCTGCAATGTGATTGCTTATAACTAAGACCACGAAATAATACTGGGCAGATCTGCTATAGCGTGTATTGAATTTGATAACCCAGTGGACATCATTCATAACAGCTCCAATCTTTTTTAGCCTATCAAACGCGCCGTTGACCATGAAAGGAGATAAACTAGTGTCTTATGTTTGTGTGTTGCCTTGTTAAATGGGTTAGAGGAGAATAATAGATGCAAAATGCACCATGACGCTCCTGACTGTCCTGTAGTACCTCAGCCATTATTTGTTAAAAAAATCTTCAAGGTCAATTATGTTACAAATATTGTCTATATCCCTTAAAAGGCTCCAGGAAACCATGTCCATGTACGCTCTGTTGAAATTTAAACATCAACAATTGTAATAAGTTAATTGGGTTCCATTATTTATATTTCTGGTTTTATATGCCTTTGAGCTTGTAAAAATACGGAAAACAATCTGGTGATATGGAAAAGAGAGCGGAAGAAAATAGATGTTAACCAGGATCGGTGATTTGTAACAAAAAGAAATGCAGTAGATTGGCGTTCAGTTAACTGAGGAAAATGCAAAACTGAAATTTACAGCAGTGACATTTTGCATAGTATGTTAATGAAAATGCATTTTGTCAAAGAGGACATTGGTGTAAGCATCAAAATGACTGACAAAACTGAGCCCAGCGCGAATCCTCTTTATTTCTTACCAAGATTAAATTATATAAACAGTGGTTAGTGTTTCCTGTGTAAAACGTTGGGATTATTTGGACTGAATAGCAGAGAGCAGTTAGCTCCTTAAACGGGGCCAAACGGATATCTGAACATGTAGTTTTAACTTGAACTTCAAACCAGACGAATCTGTTGCTGTTATGTGTCAGTTGTCTGTGTATCCTATTTATTCAGGTGTTTCTACCCTTAATTTAGCTTTTCCTTGTGACAAATAAAATTGTGCTAAAAACCTTTTTAAGAGCTTTCCACGTCCAACAAAACACCAAACATTGCACTGCGTCCTTTACCTGCCATCCCTTCTCCTCAAAACCTAAAAATCATCACTGCATTGCAGCTAATATTAGTTTGCACTTATTTGCATTGCCTTCATTCTAATTTAGTATAATTTCATCAGTGCAGGATATAATTAGGAATCAAAAACCAAAAAAAGAAAAGAAAAAGAAAACGTCGCCATTGCGGAGAACCTCAAGATATTTGCATTGTAAAACAGGATGAAATCTCAGTTGGCTTTGCAGGTCTTTACAATAGGTCTTTCACTGCTCTTGAGCACGTTTGACTTTGAGACTGGCTAAATCTGTTTATGGCGGCCTGTCTCCGCGTCCCAAAGGTCAGTGAGCTTCACAGTGCCCTTCGCAGAGAACTTGTATGGCATGTGGTCTGCGTCCCCCGCCACCCCTCTGCCGTTTATGGTACGAAGCTGGCTGGAGAAATAGAAAGCAATGTTATTCCTACTGAAGTGTATGTGGGGGAGTGTAGAGTGTGTGTGAGTGTGTGAGTGTGTTTTCAAGGAGAGTGTTAATGTGATAGAGAAAAGAGAGGATAGATAGAATGCTTAACATAAAAGATCCATATCGTTTTCACTCCTTTCAGAACTGTTATATATTGATTTTGACATGATCTGAAATGAGTTCTTTATGAGCTCAATTTTTCTGGAATGTACTGTCTTATCAATTTGTTTTTCAATAGCATCGCGTCCAACAACCCTTAATGCGGGGTGTGAAGGTTTCATTGCTGCCTTGAAGAGTCGGAATCCTCTTAGACCAGTTGTCTCTGATGGAAAGAAAGGAGAAACATCTTAGAATTTCAAAATTGATAGAGGTCGAGATTGGAAGTCAGTAGGCAATTGTTTTCATTTTGTTGTTCTCGTTTAGGCTACCATCATTGGTATTTTTCACCTTGTATTTTTGAAATCGCGCGATAACGTAGTAGCAATGTAAAGAATATGTACATCTGTCAGCGCCTGACCTGATATTTTGCTCAGTAATAGTTGCACACTATTATTTAATCTCACTTTTCCATTCGCATTTTTCAATGTTTGACTGGGTTGATTCGTCTCTTTTTTTGCTGCCTACCTTATATAGTGTATTCTTCTTAAATGTTTAGTATTTTGGAGATGGACTATCCTTTCCAGGCCGACGCTTGGGCCCTAATGCATTCATTGAAGGTCAAGTATGTAGCATAGAGCTGCACATCCTGCGGTGTCTGCTTAAAGCACTTACAATTTTATACAAGATGGAAAAATTATATGTCACCTGTTCAGGTTTGTCCAGTATCGGTTCAGTGCACTTGGAGTGTACCCTTGGCTATACGTTTTTTCTATATGAATATCAATATTTTTCTGTGCAGTTTTTAATGTATTTAAAGGTCTGGTTCTGAAGAAAAGCATGGAAAACTCTGCAGCTCAGACGGCAAAGTAAACATTAGTCCTAAGTGTTCGAGCAGGCTTTTCAACGATATCTGACTCTATAGCGTAAAGCTCAGAGCTTCTATTTTGGGTCCACATACCGAACCACTCCTGTGCAAGGCCAGCGCAAACTAAAATAATGCATTTTGACCCCCCGCTGCCAAAAGAACCAGCTAGTGCGCGCTTCGTCTCAGTTGAAATAAATGTTCTAAATACACGCTGTATTCGGACTTATCGTAGTTATAACCACACATCGATTTTAATCAATTTTTTAGAAACTTAAGCACGATTACGTTTGTCACCTGATTGTCCCCCGGCATGCACATAGCCTAACACTTTTTCCGACAAGACTAGAGTTAGAGCAGATAAAATTTGACCAAATAAGGAAAAAATACCATCAAGTGAAACGCTTAACATCTGACAAAATATCTCATTACTCCACATAAGAAACTCAGATTGTGTTATCATTTATCATGGTATTGTCACCAGAGTACGTATATTATCTGTATGTCAACAAATTACAAAACAAACCATTGCATATTGGTTTGCACGTCGTGCGTAATTTTGTGCCCTCTTGTGCGTAATTTCCGAAACCTGACAAAAAACAGTTTATTTAAGATAGTTAATCAGCCCTGAATTGTTTTCCAAACACTGGGCATATTATCCTCGCTGATTTTAAAAGGTGATAAGCAGATTTTAGAAGATTAACTGTGCAGTTAATAGAGGACCAATACAGGCCGCGCCTAAAAATATCTTTTTAAATATACCGGCATGTGACAGGCCATAGCCTCAAGTACCTTCTGCACATAAAATGCTCTTTATTTTGACTTTTGTAGAATTGTATTAACCGTGAAGCTAAGAGCCCCTCCAGCAAAATATCAAACACAAGCTTACTTTTAGCTTATCTGGAATTCGTTCAAAGATAGATACACTTCAGTGTTTACTGTTTCTCTGCTCAGAGGACTTCCAGGTTTTTCCAGGACATCTAAATAACACATAGGAGCTGGAGCCAGCAGTCACTATTGGGCGATTTCTTGAGATGTGAAATCATTTAATACTTCTAATAAAAAAAGTTAACACATTGTTGTGAAAGCTTTATATCCTAGTGGTTGAAAGAGAAATACACTCTGGAGATTGCTCTAAATGTAACAGCAACACACATCCTTATCTTGTAAGCTATTGTTGCCACCACAAACGCTTCACGCTAGGTGCATTCACTGAGACCTCAGTAAAAAAAAAACAAGGCTCTTTAGTGTTGCTTGAAACTGTTCGCAGCTCATACAGCCAAGTTTAACTGCCCGACTTACATCCAATTAAACTTATCTAGGCCATGAGGGGACAGTAATATGATTACACAGGCTTCCCACATTTAGCCTTGACTTCAGCTAACTGTGCAGCAGTGTCTTGGTGAACTGCACCCATTGTGTGTGTTTCTGTGTTTGTGTCTGTCGTGAGTGTTGTATCATTTGGCACACGATTTATCGACGCAGAGCCAAAACCTTCGGCAATATTTAGGAGCGCCATTTTTTGAACTAAGAGCTCTTCTTAACAAGAGGGTTACACCTAGGTTAACCATTATAATTACGGTGCGAGGTAGCAATACATAACTTAAATTCCACAGACACAGTCGTAAAGTTAGTGCTCCGAGAGTGATATTTAGGCGAAGAATGGCAAATGTTTACAACACCTTCTCTGTGCAGCGCTCCACTCAATATTTTGACTATTGCCTCGAATAGTTGGGACACGCTTTTACAATATTGTTTACCATTGTATGAGTCCTTTATAAGATAGAATAAGCAGCGGGCTGATAACTCAGATACAGACCCTTTGCGTGCAAACTCTGCATATACTTTGCCTGCTCATTTGGTGCAACCAAATCAAACTTTCCTGGGTCCTACTGCTAGTGGAATATCAGCTGCTGTGAGTTGTCCATCCAGGGGAATAAACACATGGTAAACCTTATTCTTTGACTGATGGCCTGAGCGCACCGAGGCGAGAATAGCCAGTGTTTAAACCCTCAGAAGGCGGATATTGCCATGTGATGGACGTTGAATGGTCATATTTTGCCACATTATGACAAATACTGCAACTTAAACACAGCCAGGAGTACTATTCCCCATTCGTTTAAACGCCTTAATTCCTCTTGTGTACTATGTAGTCTTTTAAACTCCTCTTTCACATTCTTCTGATGTCTCGATCACAAGCCCTAACTTTTGAATTTTATTAGTGCATCACTTATTCATACATTCACATTACTTATTTATACCGCGCTAATACGCATCATTGAAATGATTATGATGAGGAAATGATTTGACAATATTGTTTTGGACTGTCTGCTTTGGCTCTGTTATTGCCTGCTGAAAGAATAGTTTGTAGTTTTTATTTATTGCCATGGAACATTTTTTTTTTAAATTCTACAGATGATATTATAATCAGAGTAATGTTGACATACGGGTTCATTTTAAATGTTGTATTTCAGAACCTTTATTGTAGGCCAATTAGTATGGCAGATTTTCAGTTTCTAGAATTTCAACTACAGTTTTAAGCCATGCGTTTTATCTTTTTAATTATACAATGTACCATATATTTCACACTCTTAAAATAGGCAATGACATTTTGATGTGCGAATTATTATTGTTATGCAACTGCACAACACTGATGCTGCAGCATGTGTCGAGCATGTGTCCATACAGGCCACAGGCCAGTATGTTTACACAAATATTTCTATAGCTGCCGTTGTTCAAAAAGTCACATCAGTAGCTGGGCTTCACGGGGCACAGATTAACTTCTATATTCTTGTTTCTCTTATTGTTTGTCACTTTCACAATCTCTGTTATTAATTTGACTGAAATATTTAGCTTTACAAAAATTTCCAAACACAGAACTTGAAGCTTTAATTTCATTATTAATGGCCTAAGTTGATACATAAATGCACACTCAAAACCATGTTGCAGAAAATGCGTTATTGTGTTGAAATAAAAATTCGGCGCATTGGTATTTTTTTCCAGAAGTTGCAGAATATCTAGTTGCTGAAATCCAAATTCCTCTCATTCTCAACGTTTATGGTTTTCTATAGAACAAAGGGATTTAGCGTTACTACAGCCATTCGGACTTTTATGGTGGACGTAGAGAGGATTTTAGTGGTCAAATTCAAGTGCTGTGTCTGGACAGCTGTCTGCTTTCTTTGTACTTGGATGCAGGATGCATCATGTGAGACAACCTTTTGTCTGTAAGGGTAGTAAACAAGCTAATGCCAATGCCACCTTTTTCACAAATACGCCTGCATTAGACTCTCATTTCCAATGCTGAGGTCTGGTGATATTGCTTGTTCTTTCCCTTGCTGCTGGAAATCAACAAAGACACTAACTTTGTTTTCAATTATTTTTAAACAACACAGGTGTCCCATAAGTGATTGTAATAGTGTTATTGGAATATTGGATAATAATTCAAGAGTCTTTTGCAACATTTAGGAAGTAGCCCATAATCATAAACAATGGGCCATCATATTAATTTCACCTTGTGATAGTATCAGTTAGTCTATAAAGATTCGGAGATGGCCCTCAACAGTACAATTAAAAGTTTTACAATGACGCAGGAAAGAACACGCAGGCGCATCTTTTCTCCAAACCATTCATTTATTACAATTTATTAAGAGAAAAAAAAGTCCGCAGGACATGTCTATCTCTTTAACAGTCACACACAGATAAATGTCGACATTCCGGTAGGGAAAAAAAAGATCACAGCAGCTTGCAATATCAGCTGGGACTTATTTAAATTTAGAGGGAAACGTCGGATACATTCGTGGTGCTTGGTCAATAGGCCCCTTACTGAGTGGCCTATAAGTAGCCGTTTACAGTAGGACTAATTGTTTATATGCTTTGAAGCTTATAGACAAAAGCTGCAATCCAAAACGTTTGATTTGATCGACCAGTGAGTCCAAGGAGGACATTATATCCCAAAATATCAATTTGAGTATTTTCAGAGTAAGAGGCTCACACATTGCGGTGATATTCTGGGCGGTGTTGTCAATAACCACTCCAACGTGGAATAATGCTGAATCCAGTATTTTGAGGGGAGTAATTGCGTTTTTTTTTTTTCTGTGAGTTTGTGTTTATGTCATCAGGGCACATTTTCCCACTGGGGGGAGATGCAAGGTCCCAGGGCTTCACTGGTAGTACTCCTGCAGGAGCTCCAGGACCGTGCGATGTTGTCCTCCATGGACTCTGTCATGATCCAAAGTTAAAGGGAATAATAAGTGTGAGCCGATTACTTCAGCTTGCACAGTCAACATGCATGCTGTGTATTCTGCACCGCTGGTTCAACTTCATTTTACAACATATTTGTAGTAGTCCACCACTGGTCCAGTGTAGGTTTTCTTCATTTGGTGAAAGAGAGAAAAAACTAAATAAAGTAGATTCATTATTATGTTGCGTAATTTTAAATGGATGTACCCGGCTCATCCACACCTCTTGTTTAACAGTCATGTGTGCAACCGACTCGTGTAGCCACTATGAAAGAATAAAAAGGGATCAAAACAAATAATATGACCCTTATGAAAAGATCTCAGATCTTATTCCCAGACCACAGTGCGAATGCCCTGGGGAGTCTCAGAGATTTGTAGAAGAACGCGAGTCATTCACTGTTTGTTTAACTTTTTGTAAATAGTGAAACGACTCATGGAATAGTTATTAACGGGTTTACTGGCTTATAGTACTTTCTCAATGCAGATTCGGTACTGTGTGTAACGTGTCAGTGATAGTAATTCCTGCTCATATGATCAAAATATTAAAATCACCGGCAGTCCAATAGCGTTCGTGGTAGGGACACTAATTCTCTTCTAATAGTAATAGTAAAATAATAATAAATATTATTCTGATAAAAATAATATTAATCATAATTCTTACCTGTAAAACTCCATAACACTATGAAATGCATGTCACTGAGTGCAGTTTGTGCTATGCCTGTTTAAGGAGCTGTAGCTGTTTAGCTAGCCTACCACCAGCCCATAAACATAAACACACACAGCACATATCTCTCTAATTGTCATAAGCCTACAAACAGGAATCTGTTACTGGTTTTCTCAGTGCGCCTGTGGTGTTTGAAAATTATTCGTTTGAACCACGGAGATCTTACCTAAAGCCAACCACTCCTACACAACCAACTCTTCCAAATTGATATATGACAATATCTACTTTCGATCACGTGTCTGCGGGGCGACTTAGACGGATTGCGCGTCATCTCGCCTTCCCAAATTTTTCCCTTCTGCTGCAGCTCGTATCCAAAACATCTATCTATAGTACGGAGTACGAGAGAGAGAAAGATGTTTAACTCGGTGAATCTGGGCAACTTCTGCTCCCAGACGCGCAAAGACCGGACATCCGAGTTTGGGGACAGGACGGGCTGCGCGTCCAACATCTACCTCCCCAGCTGCACCTACTACGTCCCCGAGTTTTCTGCCGTCTCCTCGTTTCTTCCACAGGCCCCGTCCCGGCAAATCAGCTACCCTTATTCCACAAATCTGTCTCAGCCGGTACGGGAAGTTTCATACGGCTTGGACCCTGCTAGTAAATGGCACCACAGAGGCAATTATGCATCGTGCTACTCGGGAGAGGATCTGGTGCATAGGGACTGTCTTCCACCATCCACCATGACAGAAATGCTTATGAAGAACGACAGTGTGTACAGCCACCACCATCACCATCACACCCATCCGGGCTCCAATCACCCCTCCACAGGTTTTTACTCCGGCGTGGGGAAAAACAACGTCCTCCCCCAAGGTTTCGACCGCTTTTTTGAGACCGCATACTGCAGCAGCACGGACAATCAGTCAGACAATTGTTTACAAAAGGGCGAGGGGGGAAAGCTGGAAAGCGACTCCCAGCAGCAGCAGCAACAACAGCAGCAACCCACAGCCTCTGTACCCGGAGCCCCGGAGCAGGAAAAAGACCCAGAAGATGAGGAGGAACATACAAATTCAGGCTCATGTACTTCTTCCTCCGCAACAACCAAGGACGGCAACGCCAGCAAGAGCAGCCACTCGAGTAGGTATACCGAAGCTGTAAAATGGGGGAAGGTTAAGGGGACTAGCCCGGTGTTTTGTCGGTCAGATTTTATGTGGAGTTTTATAAGCATTCAAAGGATTTTATTATAACCCTACAAAGCTCTTTCTTGCAACGAGAAGAATTTTTACGATGGGAAAGCGCTTTGAAAAAAGGGGGATGTTATACACAGACGCCTCTATGGTGAGAGTCTGTGAAATTTTTAAGAGAGAGCTATTGTGACAAATGTTAACTTTGATCATGAACTTGCGTTGGGCATTTTAAGGGATTTTCTCGTTGGGCTGTCGAGAGTAAAAACCAATTGGGCAGAACATTGCTTTTGGCGTCTTGTGAATTTTCTTTTAGCACTGGGTTTGCCCGCAAAAAGACATGCTGCACAGAGTATTACACAGTTTACGGTTAAACGCGTTCTTATCTATCTGTATCTGTCTATCTAATGACACATTAGAACCGTTTCCTCCATTTACGAGCAGCCACTAAATGAATCAGTGGTAGAGAATCGAGTGTTTTGCCTCGTCCAAATATGAGAGGAATGCATAGGTCTGCAAATTCTGCTATTACCCCAGTAGCCGCTGGAAGAAAGTCCAGATCCATTTAGGTTTTCTCTCTTGCATTTCACCTCTCTGCTAGTGATCTGAACGCAAGCTGGCATTACGTATAACTTGCATGATTAGCATGAAGTAAAATTACGCTTGATTATGATTTTAAGTGCTGAAATTATTGCTATTGCTATTATTGCTTTTCCTATTGGTGTTTAGCCTCATGTATTAGCCCCAGTCAGGCTGCAGGATACAAGCTAACTGAGGCTGGAGGTTTGCCCCCTCTTCCACACAAAAAACTATAAAAAAAATTCTATTTCCCAAGTCACCTGTTTGATAAGAAGTTATAGGGCCACAGAGGTTTGCACAGGCCATTGCAAACATGGGCAATGCATTTCCACTCACTGCCAAAAGATTGTGTAAATTGTTAGTTTAGCTCCAGAGGAATGTGACGCACATAATGCGCTGAAATACTTTTGTTGTTGTATATTTATAACAGATAAACACGTACTTAGAGGCTGTAAGTTGATATTATTTCATCCAGACGATTCGGATATTTAACACTCTTTATGGCTGGTTTATCTGATAGCCTCAGCTACTTTGCTTGATGAATGTTGACTGAAATGTTATCATTACTAAACTGAAAACGGAATTCTTAGCATCTTGCAAGTCCATAGTCACCTCAGCACTAAAGCCTATTTCCCTCTTTTTTTGTATATATTATAATAATAATTATTATTGTTTTTTAATATGACGTTGTGGCTGTTTCCCGTGATTCTCTAATTTTATTTTTAATTTATTTATTTATTTTTTCCATCCAGGCACTCCTCGTACAAGGAAGAAGAGGTGTCCATATTCCAAGTTTCAGATTCGAGAGCTGGAGCGGGAATTCTTCTTTAACGTTTACATCAACAAAGAGAAAAGGCTTCAGCTTTCCCGAATGTTAAACCTCACCGACCGCCAGGTTAAAATTTGGTTTCAGAATAGAAGAATGAAAGAGAAGAAGCTGAGCAGAGATCGCCTCCAGTACTTCTCTGGAAACCCCCTATTGTGAGCACTAGCAGAAAGTGTCACAGTCTTGGTCAGTGACATTAAGGCCTACTCTTATCTCATTGAATTGTAACCGTGGGCATAACCATTTTCTAAAGGAGCCCATATCACCAACAGTGCAATGTTGAAAGTGGACAGTGGGAATAATGGGCCTGCATGGGATAAAGTCGCCATTTTCTTATTGCCCCACGGGCGGCAGTGAATTTCTAGCTGGTGCCCAGAAAAGGCCTACATGGTTAGAATAATCATTTATACCTATGCTGTTCTTGAATATGTCCCTCTATTTATCACGATTCTCCATTGTGTTTATTCTATTGTTCATATAGACATATTTGTTGTTAAAATATCAAATGTAACAAACAATTTGAATCCTTATTGCGCAGACAACTTTTAGCTCTTTCCCCTTCCGTCTGGTCTATGTATATAGCATATCCTTATCTAATTATTTCTCGACCAGAGTATGAACAAGTTATAGCAAATCTCCAGGCTGCATTTTTTTTCGCCATTGAGAACTGTGACGTCCAATCTGTGAAAGTATATCCCCCCCCTGTACAGAGTAGCCTATGCAATGTGCATTCGTGACTGTAAATAGGCATATGTTGAATTTCCTTTCCCTTTATCCCAGCTGCTATTTTTCAGTACACTGCCCATACAACTTTAACAGCTTTAACGCCAACACTCGTTAAATTATTTGCTTAAAACATTGGTGCTTTGGATTCCAGAGAGGAGTAACAGATTGTTGGCCTGTGTATCATTAATATAATACCTATGAATAAACAGAAACGTATAGGCAAAACTCAACGACTTTGTGCTTTTTGTGCTATCATTATCACAATTACCATTACAGATATGACTATGCATTTATTCCTGACAGCCGCAATGTTTTCTTGGTCGTGATTTAGAGCCTTTTTGTAAATAGCAAATGCTCATAACTGTGTGTAAAACCTAAAACTGCTGCACTATATGCATACAATTAGCCCACTTTTAATTTGTGTCAATTGCCAGTTCATGATGATACACACTTTTGCTGTGGTAGATTTGGTGTCCGCAGGCCTACACTTGTCAGATTTTTAGGCTATTTTATAAGGTTACACCCCTTTTGAAAGATCATGTTTGAATTTTAGCAAGCGTGTTAAACGAAGATAGAGTCCAGATCTTAGAAATGTAGAGAAAGAGAGTGGAATGATAACCTCTTTTAGTGCCCACTAAATGGAATCGCCACTCTTGTAGTCTAGACACTGCCATAAAGACAGAGGCACTAAATGGCTATTTTTTTCTCTTAATTGCACCGTCTGTTCGGGGGGAATGGCGTTCACTTCCGCAGTAAATAGTAAACAAGCAAGACTGGATGTCCGAAAGGGGAAAAAACTTGCTAGAGGTTTCGACATGAACTCGGCATGTGTAGTCTGCAACGTCAAAGCAAACCCCAACCCCCTTCAGCACACAACCATCATGTCCACCATTCTTCTAATCTGAAGATTGGGAACCCTCTGCAAACCCAGTATTTCTACAGCACAGAATTTTACGCCATGTAAGTTAAATTTTAATATATTTTTTCCTTTTAAAGATTCAGCCAATGAAAGACCTAGGGGGAATTCTAATGTGTTGCTTGCAGATATCGCCAGCAATTGAAATAATAGTCTATTTGTCTGAGCTGACCCCAAACCTCGGCCTATTTCAACACATCAGTTATGAATAAATAATTGCTGACTAATTGGGCCATGTGTTTGGAGTTATAACAGCAGATAGCTAGGAAAAGGAAATCATAATTGGCATGTTATTTTTTAAGTGTGTGTGTGTGTGTGTGTGTGTGTGGGTGTGGTGTGGGTGTGGTGTGTGTGTGTGCGCCTTATGTGAGCGCATGTGTATTTCGAATGTGCGTTCTCGTGCACCCAACATATGTGCATGATGATTGCACGTGTGCATTAACTACAATTTATAATTAAATGTAGTCTTTGAACTTCAATAATGTCAAGGCCTTCACCTTTAACCCGCTGCAATAAAGTGGAATCAAGGAGCCCCTTTAGCCCGGAAATGTGTGCAGCGGCGGAGTGAGCCAATGAGAGTGAGTGGGAACAGAAAATGGAATGTGTACAGGGACCAACTTTGACCCCTCGCATTAAACTACAGCAGGTAACTTTGCCAGCTTTAGCACGCCCAGTAAATACACTTTATTGTCCTTGTAAAATGTATACGTTTTCACGCATGAGACGTTTTAAACCATGTTGGTATAAACTGTAGGCCTATATTTGTATTCTCAAAAAAAAAAAAAAAAACTTGTTGGTGTGTGGCTGTCGCAGTGTGCTTGTCATAATGGGTGGTTCTTTAAAGTGCAAACATGACGGTTTGGGCGTGCGTGGGTGTGAGTCAGTGCATCCTTTTGATTTCTCACTTTATATGTGAGCGTGGATCAAAGACATTTTTACACTGCAGACTCTTGCATGGTTATGTATTTAGCTCAGAGTGTTTAATTTAGGCTGGGGTTCATTTTGGGTTGAGCTGATAAAGGTTAAGCTTGTAGTCAGTGTATGTATTATTTCCAGGGACAGAAGGAAAGAAAGAAAGAGAGAGAGAGAGAGAGAGAGAGAAAGAGAAAGACAGGGAGGAAAACTCGGCATGGTTGCATCCACGTGATACACTGTGGCGCATATATCAACGAAAGCACACGAACTGAGACCATTGTGAAATCTGCATATGTCAGTGTAATATCAGGAAGGACAGGGGTCGTTCTGACAAAGAAAAGGCGATGCACACTAGCGGAGATCAAGGCTATAGGAGCCCCTCTCTTGCCACACCCACCAACCTTGGCCCTGGGACGGTGACGTGGGTAATTTGTAGGTTTCTCCAACACACAACGTCACTAACGGAGAGCGCTGCAGAGGCTTCTGCAAATGTTGTCTGTCAACCACACGGGGGCCATGAGCCTCCCGGCCTCTGCACTGTTTTGTTTCCTCGTCGGGATCTTGAAAACGTTTCCTTAGACGGATGCCTCGGTGACATCAGAGTATATTATTAGTTGTAGAGACAAGCTCTGATGTGTTGTGTCACAGAAGGACAGGCCAGTCTGCTGGAATGCGGGCTACTGCCATGTCTCAGTCTGGATTGTGCACTTGGGGGTTGTGGTGAAGGAAAATGGCGGTGTGTTTTATGTAGATGAGGCGAACAAGGAGGGAGAGGATATAGTCTGCTGCCATTAAAATGTAAAAGGAAAATTAATTAATTTGGCGGCATAAAATCTAAGGAATTATTTCAATCCTTATTTTATATTCTGAGTCTTTCGATCTCAGGCTGTAAACTATCATTAGTACTTTATTTTATTTTTATTTTGGCAATATATCCTAAAAATACATAATATTTGCTTCTTAAATCCAGGGAAGAGTGTGTATTTATGTCGTTTTTTTGTACGATTATTCCCGCAGGTCCATAACCTAAACTAAAATGGTAACATAAGGAATTACAGCGTACTTGTACTTACTAAATAAAACGCAACAAACCTTTTTTCTTGCCAATAAAATTAACAACTATATGTTTAAATTAAATCTAATAAAACATACAAAACGTAGGGGGGAAATCCGCTTCAGGTTTAGTGCTCTCATCAATGGAGGTTATTTTTTTCGTTATTGTGTTTGTAACATTTCAGCTGCTAATTTAATGCAACTATTCGTCAGTTATAATCTAATTGTCATTGTTTTCAATTGTGAAGTCAATGTAGGGGTTTTCCTGTTTTTTCTCTGCAAATACTAATCAAGTGGTTATAGGCTATTGAATGGTTTTATACTACAGTGTACTACTCACATCTCAGCACCTATCCTGTTCTATAGGGCCATAAAACAGTTCGACGCTGTAAAACGAGCTCCTGCTATTGCTGCAACCAAATAACTCTCAAAACGTTTGAATTTACATTAGTGCATTTGTACGGTGCTATTTATTTATTGTTGCCACCAAGCTTAGTCTGACTGTAATTTATAGCAAGTTTTTAAGTCAGATATGGCGGCTGGTGTGCGTATTTGGTGTGGTCGTCAGTGGTAATAATGTAACGCTGCTGTACTTTGATGGCGGTTACCACTCTGGTTTTTAATTAAGAACTTACATGATTCTGACACCACAAATTTACAGTTGTGCATTGAGTGGACAGCAGCATGAAAGAGGACACAAAGCAGAACCTCCTCACATCCAACTGGAAAGATATTTCAAAGTGGCTGCCAGGAGCAAATTAGCTGTGTCGCCCCAGTGGCTCCTGATTAGTACAATAAGGAAACCCGCTACCATGCCTTCTGTCCCGCAGTATTCAACACCCATACCTGTTTGCGATATAATAACAGCCTCCAGGTTTGCAATCAATTGGACGACAATTTAGTGGCGAAAGTGCTGGCTGTAGTTTAGACAAGTGTAAAGACCGTGGTAAAATACAGTCGCAGTCAAATCCTTGTGTGTGTGTGTGTGT
>NW_023339707.1:13571329-13576510 GCF_004916995.1 Morone saxatilis
TGTGTGTGTATGGTAGTCCAGTGTAGGGTACACATTAGCGAGCAGTGTTAGTCTGTGAGGAAATTCTTGAAGGTTTAATGCACAGAAAAAATACTGCAAGCACACATTGAAAACATTATTTTTTATTTTATTTTGTTTTGCATGAAAACGATACTCATTGTAATTTAAATAATTTATTACTTTTTTTCTTGAAATTGTTTGGTTAAATGACAATGTAGGCTGTGAACATCTACAGAAAGAAAATCCCAGAATGTCTAGAAATGTCTTATTGAAAACAACAATGTTGCGTTTGTGTTTCCATGAGCGATGGACAAACAGTAAACAGCAACAAAGTGCGCATTTTGTTATGAAAGCAGAAAGGTATGCATGCTCAATGAAAGCTTTCTTACATTTTTGAATAGCCCTTTTGTTCTTAATACTCATGATATACAAATGTAAGGCTAATAATACCATGTATTTATTTTATTTCAAATATCATTAACCAGGAAACGGCCTCACTGAGATTAAAAATCTCCTTTAATAGAGTACCCTGGCCAATACAGACAGCAGCGCATTAAACAAAATTCCAGACATACAGCATATAACAGTTACAGACAAAAGGATTTCAGATTACAGCATGAGTACAAAGGGAGCAAATAACTCATTCAAATCATCTACAGCCGGATGTGTCTACCACTAACTGCTTCAATCTGTTTTTGAAAACACCAGAAGTTATTTAGCTCCTGCAAAAAACGCCATTACATATTCTGTAATTGTGTAGTGAGTTCATGTTCAGCTACTTTTTGCTACTTTCGCTTCTTTGTCATAATCCTGTATGTACTATACAGTTGCGTGGGATTGATACAGGCTCAGATCAGTGAACAATGGTAATGCCCTTTATAATACTGGCAGAGGTGTCAAATTCAAAATCTCATGTTACTTAAATCTGTGCCATCGAGATACACATTTTTCCATCATGTGGCATCACAATAGTCTGTCTATGGCGCTTCCAGGTCCGTAATAACACAATACTCACGGTCACATCTGTAACATCACAAAAGGCATTCCAGCTGATACTGTTCCCATTATCATTTCAGGTCTATGACATCATAACACACATTTTGCTGCCCTGCCAGGTCTATGAGATCATAATACCGGTTCTAAGGTATCACAATGTTCTCTGCATTTCTTGTTAAATTTAAGCATTATTTAGAGTCTCAACGCTTCTTGCAAAGTTTTAAACATATAATTTGTTTTTATGTGCAAGACGCTTTTTGAGTTGGAGGTAGCCTGCAGGCTAGGTGTGAATGTGTCATAAAGCTGTGTGTGTGGGTGTGTGTCTGTAGTTTGAGTTTGTGAAGTTTGCGGTACATTAGGTGTGGTTATTAATGTGTCCCTACATGTAGCAGAATGTGTGTGTGTAGATTAAAGAAAGATAGAGTGTGAATAAATTATCTGCAATAATCTTTCATTCTTGGGTGAAAAACGCAGTTCTTCAAAGTGTAACATTTTCAGGAAACTACATTAAACATTTACTCACTGGCGTAAAACTCATAATATAAACTTATTACGAGTTTTCTATATTGAGGATACACGCAAGGTATTGACTTTAAAATGAAAGTCACAAAAACTGAACAGGCGAGTTTCTTTCAGCCAACATAAACGATCTCTAACTATGATTGATCACATTTCTTTCATAAATGTGTGGAATGAATGACCACAAAGACATTAGTTACTAGTTATTTAGAATATCTATTTCACTCAGATTGAGTCTGTCAAGCAATGATTCTGTCTCATTCTGAAACATCACTGTACATATGCAAACTCAGGCAAATATTCAAAAGACATGCACTGATAATGCATCTTGCCCTTGCATTTGAAAATGAGTCTGAACTGAATACACAGACAGACATACGGACGCGAGATGCGCGTGCACGTCTCGCTCAAACCAAGCTAGAGGAGTGTGGTGGGAGTTTAGAAATGTTTGCTGGAGATCTGTTCGTGAGTTGCTAAACTAATAACTAATAACTAATTCATTTTCTGTTCAAGATAATCCAATTATTTAAAGAGCAAAATACTGATGGGAGATAGCTGGGGCCGTCCTAAAACGTTAAACACATTTGGTATGTTGCCTTACTGTTTGTAGCCTCAGTGAATTTGGCTTTTTAAATGAGAAATTATAGAAATAGCGCGTCTAGAAAATATGACATTTGCTGTATTGTGCCTTACCTACAAAAATAAACCCAGAAGTGTTAAGGTTGTGTGCAGTTCATTTAGTATTAAACCTCATGCGGTTGATTCTATACAGCATGTTGAGTTAGAACTATAGCGAGAGTCAGTAGCTTGTGAAGTGTCTGCAGTACTGTCTTAGTATTTGTGTTATTTTGAGTAACTGTGGCTTTGTTTGGCCTGGATGAATGTCCTAAAGCACACTGACTGCAGCACAGAAAACACAAGACGTATAACACAACACATGACACGAAAGGGGATTTTTTAACTGAACACAACATAAGGAGTGAAAAAATAATTGTAGCCTATCATGTGGGGTAGAAACTAACGTCACTGTTTGAATAAAAAAAATCACGCAAACAGATTAACAAGTCACACTGGGCTATTCAATTTACAACCATATTATATAATATATCTGTCCAGTACGAGATATCACAATAACGTTAGTGTTCGTATGTGTTTTTAAATTTAGTTATTTTAAATTACGTATATTTGAAACCAGTTTGAGTTACTATTAGGAACGTAACCTGCTCATTTATTCATATTCACTGTATCCATGTTCAATAGTAGCCTTCCTTATAAATAGCCTATTATTGGATGGTTTCGGCTGCAGCGCACTACGTGTTTACGCTGTTTGCTACTGAGTTATAATTCAGGTGAAAAAAGTTTTCACTTGTACATGGCAAATTTAAATTCTTATTATAATGTTAAAAACATCAGAACACTTTTGAGGAAAGAAGAATTAAGACTATACAACCTTTTGGTTTTTTTGGTTAAACAAAGTCTAAATACGCACAAAACCCGCATCCATTTGGACGAGGGAGCCTTAATTCACATAGGCTACCAGCTCTTCTGGCCCACACCTAGTCTGAGAATTAAAATAATAACAAAAGGAAAAACGCCAGTAAGACCGTTAATTTCAGATTTATAACAAATTGAACCCAAATTTGAAGTTGTGAAGCCACCAGAAACATCCTGAAAATAATATAGGGATGTGTGTAATAATAGTTCAGGTAGTGAATTATATTTTATTAGGATTAGGATTTTTTGTATTAAAAAAGAAGAAAAAAGAAGAGACATTAAGCTTGACGTTATTTTGTATTGCTTTCCTTTTACACCACAATAATTAATTACAGGCCCACCATCCACTAGCGTACAAATTCCACCGTCTAGTTAATATTTTGTAGCGCATTAACAGAACCAGTTAAGGCTTTCATGAGTTTGTCCAATCTAGTTAAAGGTAACTAACTGGTCTTATAAGCTCTAATAGGTTCGCTTTTTAACGAGTTCTGGTGTAATTCTGTTAGAGTAGTAGTAGTAGTCATATGAAAAAATAAATAATCTGGGGGTCAAAATAAAAGACCAGGCCGAGATATGAGGTTTTCGTAATTAATGCATGGAATGTGTCATTATAAATCTACAAAAGGATGTCAATAAAGCGCATTTTGAAATATATCAGTCTTTAATTTAGCAGGACAAATGCAAAAGCAGAATGTTTAATTCTTAGGCTACTTCACAACGTAAAGGGTTAAACCCCTAGTCTGCAGTTTGACCATTTTTAAAAAAAAAAAATCAAAATTCATAAATAAATTAGCATTTCTGTTTGGGTTCCCATTTGCATCACACACCTGCATCCATCTTACCTTGCTAAATCGGTGGCAACAACAAAGCAAAATCGATGAAAACAAACAAAAACAACTGACACAAAATGCACTCATGTCTCATGATGACAAATCCTCGATGGTTTCATCCCCACAGCACTCTCTCCAGGACGAAAAGGGAAAATCACACGTTGATTAATTAAATTTTCTGTAAAGTTCTCAACTTAAATAGATCTTGAAAATACTCGAAAGCCACGTAAGTGCCTTCAAAAAAAGAAAAGAAATCCCTGCTGCAGCAGCCGTCCTTTGTTCCCCTCTGCTGTGGGCCTGCTGTCCTGACCAGCGGATGGTCGCTAGGTGGCGCTCTTGCTCCACCAAAAAGCCTCCAGGTTTCCCAACTTGACCGCGCTGACGTCACGTCAGTCTGGAGCATCAAGGCCACTTCCACTCCGCTATTGGTCTGAAAATCACATGACATGTCTCCCAGCATCCATAATTGTGTTACTGATATTTTTGCACCCCCCTCCAAAAGATGTCAGCATCCTACTGTCCTTATTCTCCTGGAGAAATCCCGTAGTTCAGAGCAGTGGAACACACCAAGCGATTAACTGTGTTGCCAAATGCAAAAATGTCATGTCCGAATAACATAGCGCCCGGTAACTTCCTGATGGATTCCTTAATGGGAGGATCATCTTCCTTCAGGGGTGAGGGTTATTCCAGCAACCCCGGAATGTACATCCACACAGCTGCAGAGTACGGATATTCAGTGATGAGAAACATTGGGAAGGTTGGACCATCTTCCCTCTCCAAAAGAGACGATGTTCCTCCGGGCGGTCTGCCGCTCACCGGCTTCCAGGATGCGCCCTACCTGTCAACACAGCTGGCCACATGGACCCCAGGCTCCAAAACCAGTAGGGACGAACAACCTGTTGCCCAGTGTTTACAACCCTGCTCGTTTCCAGCGGGCAACGTCAAAGAGGAGGCGTTTTGTTGCCTCTATCAGAATGACAGCAATAAGGGGAAACAGACAACAGAGTCGGCCACTTACATCCGGCTTGGGGACAATAGCTGCCGGCCTGAGCAAACCGCCGCTTCGTCCAGCGGATGTTTCCAGGTGTACAACGGAGAGAGGCCCCAGCAGGACGAGCAGCAGCAGCAGTTCCCCTCCGGCTTCTCTCTGACCCACTTGGCGACATCTGTTGAGTCAGCATCAGAATCGACAATAAGTTGCAGCAAATCGGCGCAAGAGACAGCGAGAGAGGTTTCAAAGACAGAAGAGAGTCAGAGCAGGAAGGAAGCGAAGGCCAAGAGTGACAGCTGTTCAGATAACTCGGACGGGGAATTAAAAGGTAGATTACCACTATATCCCCCC
>NW_023339707.1:13576610-13592865 GCF_004916995.1 Morone saxatilis
CCTCCTCCTCCTCCGCCACCTCCTCCCTGACACATGTACACACACACACATACTTAAAAACACACACACACAGAGATAATCTGTAAAAAGTTTTACTAGATTATTCCACACGTGCATTAATTCTGTTGGCTGTGTGTGTGTGTGTGTGTGTTTGTGTGTGTGTGCACGTTGTGTTGCGTCATGGCCCAGCATAATGCAGACTTGTGTTTGATAGCAGTCATATGTAGGGCTGTATGGGCATTTGACAGCCTCGCCTAGCAGGGGTTATGGTGCCCGTGGTATTTAACACCTTGCCATTAATGTGAGAATGTGAGATGGGCAGTTATCATTGAAATAAACACGCTCTCTCTCTCTCTCTCCCATCGTCTCCTCTCTCACACACACACACACACACACACACCAACACACACATAAACACACACACAAATACACACATAGCACTCTCTCACTCTCACTTTCCTCTTTCTCTCTCTTACATGGGTCATTTACATTGTGAGACGTAACCGTTTTAACTGCACCATTTTACGCCTCAAAATTCGTGTATTGAGCCAACATAAAAATTGTATGGTTTTGCTCCACTGTTGAAAACCTTTTGTCATAGTGCCCTGGCTTATTAAAAAGCCTCAGGGAACGATTGTCAGTGTTGCATTTGAGAAACATTTATCATAAATACATTTGCACTTTTCTGCATCGATGCAATGATAATTCAGGATAATCCAGTCCGGTTTTTACTACATAATTATTTAAACTGAAGGTGCACGCCTGAGCGCTATTTTTCAGTCTTTTCCTTCATGCTAACAGTGATAGCTTCATGGGAATGAACAGAATTAGTTTTTTTCCCGTTTAACAAAACTAGAAAATAGGCTACATTTTAAATAGTTTTTTTATTAAACGGTAACGATCGGTTGATAATATTTCAAACACACATACATACAGGCTATTATTGTTATTATTATTATTATTATGGCCCTAATAAAATGATGCTAGTTGACTGATGTAATTTAACATCCCTCTGCTATTTTTTGTAGCAAGCTTAGTGTAGGCTTATTCATAATGTTATAATTGGTTTCAGTTTGTTGTGTTATTTATGGATTTAGCTAACAGCTTCATTTATGACGACCAACAAGCTCCTTTCATTTTATTTTAATTTAATTGAAGGATATAACCAGGCAATAGGACGTGTGTGTGTGTGTGTGTGTGTGTGTGTGTGTCCTGTTAATCCCATATTACTGAATTAAATGTTTTTGTAATGATTAAATGTGGGCCACACACTGAGTGTTCACATTAGGGTAATTATTACTGTAACCTGCGTGGCGTGTGTGTGTGTGTGTGTATGTATGTGTGTGTTTCTGTGTGTAATGAGAGGCGTTATTCCCTGGAGTCCGCAACCTAATCAAGGAATTAACTGGATGTGCAGCAGTGCTATCTGACATGCCTTGTTTCTTTGTCTTTATTTTTTCTAATTCTGCTATGATGCTACAGAGACTTCATTTTGTTTTGGGATGAACCTCCGAAATATTTCATTTGGCTCCGGTGTGTAAAGGTAATAAAATTTTATGAGAGTCTGAGGTCCCAACATAGACAAAAGAAGTGCTTACACACCCTAGTTTTATTTGATCTAATTATAGCTGTACATCACACACAAAAGCAATTTGCAAGCAGTAGGAGTTGAAGCAAAAGGTAGGATGTTCATTTGTTCAAGCGAGAGTCACGGAGAGTGCACAGCCAGGTAAAGCTGCTCTTATAAACTACTCATTTTGATCCAGATGAACGGTATTGAATGTGCATTTGAGATATGGGCGTGTACGTAGCATCCAGTGTATTGATGGAGGTTATAAAGCTGCATATGATCTCTGCACAAAATTACTGCCCGGATTTGGCCACAGTTGCTCATTGTTGTATTTCTCTTGCTCCGGTAGATGATTTATCAGCGGAAAAGACAACGGGAAGCTGGTTGAAAGCCAAAAGTGGAAGGAAGAAGCGGTGTCCCTACACAAAGCACCAGACGCTGGAGCTGGAGAAGGAGTTCTTGTTCAACATGTATCTGTCTCGGGAGCGCCGCCTGGAGATCAGCCGGAGTATCAACCTGACCGACAGACAGGTCAAGATCTGGTTCCAAAACAGACGCATGAAGCTCAAGAAGCTCAACAGGGAGAGCCGAGAAAGGGAGCACGGTGCAGTTTACAACTACTCCTGAAAATAATATTACCTGAACATACATTTACACTCACACATACACTCACACACACTCACACACACACACACACACACACACACGCACACACAGTCTGTCACACACAGAGACATGACAGGCACAGATATAGACAGACCATGCATGTGTCATCTTATATTGCATTTAATTTTCATTAATCAAATTTCCTCTTTATATGCACAGACACACAGACACACACACACACACACACACACACACGGCGTGCCTTCCTATATGAACTATAAAACGCTGCGACCTGCAGACTAGACTTTCCAGGTGAACACTTGCAGCAGCATTGGAACAGTGAGGTGTTACCTTGCGATGATAATTATAATATAACCTGAACAAAACGAAATGAGGAAGAGTCTATAAATAACTCGTGGCATGTAAGCAGTTTCACTTTGCTGAGCTATAATGACTGTTAAGCCACTTGTGCATCTTCTTCGTTGGCGTCTGTTGCTGGTGGCATATCCGTGCAGTGTAATGTGCATGCACAAGACGATATTAAGCTATGTCATGGCAAACGATTCCAAAACAATAAAAGGAGGGGGAAACGGAAAGGTATTACCAACTTTGTCCTTCCCCTGGTATAGTGGTGCAAATGAGAGGGAGGGAGAGACACTGCGGATGAGAGAAGGAGATTATGGCACTTTTAATAGAAGTGAGAGACCATAACGTTGATTTAAATATTATCCAGGTGACCACAGTAAGTCAAGGTCATAAAATTCTAATGTCAGGTTCGCCCTGGAAAGCGTTGGGGGTGGATTTTATGATCTGCAAATATAATGTGCTGCAGCAGTAAAAGATGCGTTTAAAGGTGTGTGTGTGGAGGAGGGCTAATCCACACAGCAGAGACTGCAATGTGCAGGATCCAGCCGAGGCGCTGGGCTGGAGGGAGCAGCCGCCTCCACCCGGGGATAATGGGAGCTTCATGCGAGCAGGAGATAAGAAAGATGGTGGATAAAAGGGACAGCGACCGCGACGGCTGCGGGAACAATAATAACAACACGCCTCACGGCAAACACGTGGATAACTAAACGCACCGGGGAAGGCGTCCGCAGCAGGCAAGAGAAGGTAGGACTTCAATTTTACGTAATATTTTTATTTCCTGTTGTGGAAAGTATGCCACATCTGTCAGTGGAGCTGGGTTGACAGCTCTGGTTGCACGCATGGTGCACGCCTGCACACGTCGATAGTTTATATGAAGCTGTTGATATTAATCAGCCTGCTGCTGATTTCTGCTGAATATTTTGCATTACTGTGATTGTTTTTTTTTTAATTTAAATTGTCTTATTTGGCATAACTGAATAAATGTTTGTGCTGCTACAGTGTTATTTGTGGAATTATAAAGATAGCAATTTGAGCTCGACGCGGTTTTTTATGCGTAAACAAGTTAAGACATGCGTTGCTATAGGCCTGTGTAAGTGCTAAGAAAGTAGTTTTAAGGCAGTGTTAAGAAAGTAGTTTGATTGCAGCTTCAGCAGACCATAGTGTGTTTTATTGTGTCGGTACTCGCCTTTTCTCTTTGTGCTGGATAGTGTTAATCCTCACTTGGTTTTTGCATGCATTGTCCTTTCCATGGATTTTAACCCCGTTATCGCGAAGCTGAAGCGTGGTTTAGGTAGTTTCATGTTGTTGGGGTTGGCTTCCTGGCTCGGCAACAAGAAACTGCCTTGATTACGTCAGTTCGTCTTCATCAAGGGCACAATTTCCGCTGAATTACCCCCTATAGTCACCCAGGTCCCCGCAAATGGCATTGTAAATGAACTGAGCTGCAATACCTTGGACAGAGACGTTTTCTTTCTTTGCTGTTATTTTGTGGTGGGCTGTAAAACCTTCTGAGGCTCTCAGAAGGAGAATAGGTTGTAAACAACATGGGGTAAAGTTTTAGACTGCGTTGTATTGCATCTGTCAGCTGCTTTATGATGATCTGAATAGATAGATGGAGAGATAGACGGATGGAGAGATCTCACATAATTTGACTCATTAATTTATCTGAGGAATGAATCTAGGTCTATAACAGTAAAAGGATGCGTATTGACATTTCCATGATCTTATGTGGGCATGCTAATGCTCGGCTGCTTGAAATGTTTTATTCCAAAATGTGCAATTCCAATTTGTAATTTTGCAGTTGTATACTGGGAAGTATATGAAAACATATTTGACTCTATAAGATCTGAAATAATTCTTACTTTGAAGGTAAATGTTATCCACAAACTTCCACACATAAGAACATCGACACTACTTACAGCAATCTTAAAGTCACATTAGCTAATTGCCTATTTATTTATTTATTTCACTGAAATGACTGCAAACATAGTTGTTCTGCATTAACTTAATGTTATACGTTCATCTTATACTTTGATTGTTCTTAATCTTGTTTTACTGCCAAGTTTGAAGTTAAATTTCCCGGCCAGTTAAAGAGCTGAAGGTATTTACGTATCTTAGGCCACTATGTAAACATCTTATATTGCCCTAATTTGATTAAGACCCAGTTTTTAAGACCTGGACCTTGTTTACAGATAAGAATACTTCTATCTTCTTTAGATTCAGCTAACAATAGCCTCACTATTTAATGGTATTTGATAGTGAGGCTAATAGAACTGAATTATTTGACTAATTGCTGGCACATATGGGCTAATTTATTTATGTCGGAAAATATTATAGCATTGACCATCATACGTATAGACCTAACTTTATTTAAGTCTCGTCTAATCCATTTATACATTTATTACTAACATTATTGGTTAATTATAACGATTTTTTAAAAAGAAATTAAATCAAGAAATGGTGATTCAGGAAAACAAAAGTCTTCAGGAAAGTGACGAGCTTATCTGAAAGAAATACAAAAACTTATTTATAGAACAGTCTGTCCTTGTGACGCAGTCAGCATCTTCCCTGCAAGAGTGTCCAGTGTTTATACTGGTCACTATTTCCCCTTGTTTTCTCAGCCCCCCCTCCCTTTGGCGGTAGTGCAACTGGAAGAGACAGTCTGGAATCCAAAGTCACTTTCATTCAGCTCAGTGAATGAGTGTCTCCCTTGGAATGCATCACTGACAAAGACTTTACAGCGCTGGAAACAGCCCCGAGAGCTGCACAGATTCACCCTAAAACCATATACACATAAAGCAATTTATTTCACTTTGTAGTGCCGCACAGGAACTGGAGGCTTTAGAGAGCCACTTCCTTGGGACAGCTCAAACTGTGTTACTGCCACTGGCATGATCAGACATGAACCAAATATGCTAACGGATTTTCTTCTTCTTCTTTTGACACACATCAAGTTTTTCTTGTGAAATATTGTAGAAAAATTAGCACCTCGTACTTCATTTGGGATTTTCTTTTTAAAGATAAAGTTAGCAGATGATTACATTCAGAAGAGGAAGGATATTAACTTACTTTCTTTCACCGAAAGTGTTTTATTATTATTTCAAACAGTGTTGGCGAGATGAAACTCAAAATGTGGCTTTTTCTTTAAATGTTTTAATGTGAATTACTAATTGTGAATGGTCCCTATCCTCTTTGCATGGTTTGGAGCATGCGATCAACTAAGATGTGCACACGGAAACAACATTGAGGCTACAGAAATGTCCCATTTTTAAATTCAAGAGATTATTATCATTGTCCCACAGCACTCGCCTGTTTAAACCCTGCTCTGTAGGATGAGAATGCAAATGTCACTGCGGCAGGCCTAGTCACTATGTGAAAGTCAATATTGATCAGCAATAGGCGTGATAACTTGTTATGCAGAGTGTTTTGATAAAGACAAATGCTTTTGAAACAGTCTTAAAGTAGAACTTATAATTAATTGTTTTGATTCTCTGAAACAGTAATATGCGGCGGTCTGTCCTGGATGGAGAACTCTCTAATACAGTTTGAGTAATACGGATCTTTTTGTGGCCTTTCAGCTGATCTCATACACAATAACTCTTGCTTGTGGTGTGTTTTCTGTTCAGCACATGGGACGTTATAAATAACCTGATATCCACTTGGATTTTCCCATCTGCCGAGTTAAAGCACGGATAATATGGTCCAAATGTTGCCTATAGATAAACCACCAATTTGGTTAAACTGCAATGTGTGTGAGAGCAAGTTAAGTATTATCTGGAAGCTCGTGGATTAATTTAATCTGCTTATTTGTTGTGACTATTTTTGGGAGAAAATTCCATTTATTTACCGCCATTATTGAAAGAATATATGATGTGCCTTCACTCTGACATTACACAGAAGCCGGCAAATGTTACCGTTGATGTCTCATAAAAGAAAGTCATGTTACAACACATAGCTCAAATCGTTCGTTCCTTATTCACCCCCCCCAGCAATGACACAGAATGGTTGTAATGGAAATACAAACAAAGGTTAGACTCCCTTGACAATGAAGATGAATCATCTTTACCTGATCATACACAGGATATTATGTGAGCTTGATAATACGTCTGTCGAGCTCTTTCTTTCTATTTGCTTTACGATTATAAGGATGCAAGTTAATAGTCATCTGCACTCTGGTATAATCTACCATTCATAAATATTTACTGTGCTTTTTGCCAGCCTGAAGGTTTAGCTCTTTTGTTTAACCGGCGGACAAATTCATGATCATTCATGATGTTACTTTCTTTGCATTTTTACCCTTAATATTGCATTAAGGCGAAGCAGACACTTTAACAAAAGTGATCTGTAGGTATAGGATTAAAAGCGTAGGCCTATAAACAATTGTTTTGGCCAATAATTTCTAATTAACATGAAGCGTCAGTGCACTGCGGCGGCGAGAACACATCCTGTGACTCAGTGTAATGTTGTTGTCTGTTAGCGTTCATTTGAAATGTAACTGCTCAATGCTGTATAGCTTACATAAAATGCCCTATATATAAAACAAAAACAACACTGTCCACTACAATTAAGCTGTGGCCATGTGAATATTAGCCTGTAGGTCGGTGTTTTGCGTCATGCTGCACAAGTATAGCTGTCTAATGAGCATTTGTTCATTTTTTATGAATGGAAAACTTAATTGAGAAATGTCAGCCAGGTTTGTACTGTGGCGCAATGATGGTATCAGTTCCATGTATTGTCATAACCATCATTGATTAAGGAAGTCGTTATAAACGTATGAATGGCTTCGCAGTTTAGGACAAATCCAAATTTTCTCTGAATGTACTCAGATGAAAACACAGAATAGACTCTATATAGTCTTAGATAGTGTAATGATGAAGGGTGCCGTATGTTGCACGAGCTGTTGAACGACTTCAGAAGCAAATTTGTGATTTTGGACTATAATTGACTTGAATATAGACGAACAAAGAGCCCACCAGTTTTTGTAGCATTTGTCTCATTCTAACCTTTTAAGCCTGTACTACTTGCTTTAATTATCAATTTCTAGTCTTTATTTTCATACAGACCTATTGTTGATCCATATAATGATGTATCATATAAACAAAATTGACAAACCACTACTTTCTCGTTTTGTTTAGCATAGCAATGACGTGTTTCTGGGTTAAATGTTAAAGGAGAAGTGCAAACATGAAATACGAAAAGGTTTAGCGGTGCAACAAAGAGACATTTTTTCGGCAGTATAATCTTAAATGGTTTAGTTGCAACTGCAGTTGTGTCAAGTAAAAGACAAATGATATAAATAAGAAACAACAACAACAACAAAGGAATATTTAATGATGTCATCTTTATTATTATTATTATTAGAGTACAACAACCATGGTCAAACAAGTGGAATAGATAATAAAAAATAAATCCTCTCTTCTCATTAATGGAATCACACACACACACCACCACACCACCCACACACACACACACACTCACACACTAGCACACGCACACATGTACACACAACAGAGACATACACGCGCACATCCAAAACAGTAAAAAGGATTATTCACTGGATTACCCTTAGACATAGATACAAGCTATATAATGTATTTATATGGCCATATGTTAAGGTAATAAATGCTCATTGAGCACTTTTTCATTCTGCTTTAATGGCAGCAGTAGAATAAACGGACTTAGACCTTCAACCTGTATAAAGCGCACAACTTTTAAAATGTAATTTAAGATCTGGTAAATTTAGCTAATGGTTTTATTTATGTAAACATGTGGGGGAATATTTGACTGGCCACAGACTTGCGCATTCATCAGCACACTCCGGGATGCCGTTTGGCGTTATCCGGGTTAAGGTCTGGCGTCTGGCCTTTTAAATTTCATGGTTGAATCTGAACTCAGCAGTCATGACAAACATCGCACTTGCTAATGCGTATACCGGTTACATTTAGTTTTACGTCATACAGTCCAAACATTGAGTATTATATAATTTAATTCCCAAGTGTAAGGATTTTTTTAAACCAAAGTTCAATTCAGTCTAAGCTTATTAGTGACGTCATTTGGCGATGAAAAAGGCGAGATCTGTTTTAAAATCTCAACACTTTTACAGTTTGTATGGTGCAGACGCACACTGCACGCGTACTTATCACTTGGGATTTATTTTGAAATGTGTCTTTTTAGTCTCTCTGGTTAAACTGTCATTTCGTATTTTGCAATTTATGGAAGACAGTGCACGCAGTTTGGGTTAATTTCAGCAAAAGTGTGGTTTGTTGGGCTGCACTACTATAATTTTACTTTTGCACACAAGACTGTCAAGTCTATACAACCTCATATTTAGCCCCCTCAATAATTCATTTAAATTAGCCTTTTTTCTTTCTCAAACCACTCGTTTACAATAAAAGAAAAAAAAAAACATTTCAAACATCCAATTACGCACATCATCATACATATCACACAAAACAAATTGGACTACAACACACCAAAAACAGAAACATGCATACACATACGACTAAAACTCATCCCAATAACACTCCTCAGCCTCACCGTTTTTCAAAATGTACAAATATACTCCTGCACCAAAGTCACCACATGATGGAAAGCTAGCATTTACTAATGCAACATATATGTTGTTCTCTACCTCAACCAATCTGCACATGTGCATTAAACATTCAGTATTTATGCCACAATTAGTCTAATTTGTGTTCCCTGTGACATTGCTGACTTCTTCGGTTACTCTTTCTCCATCGTATATTAATATTGCATTATTTTCTGTGTCGCTGCAACCCTGCAGGGGAGTTAGGGGTTGTTTCACAGCCTACTAACTGACAAGCTACATTAGTATATTGCAGGGTAAACTCCTGCCATTAGATACAACAGTAACATTATCCCTGTTATTAAAGCTTTCATCTAGTTTGCCCTTTAACGAACCTTTTTACCTCCTCTGCAGTCTCCACTTTCCTGTCTTCGGCCTCTCTGTTTGATATGAATTGTTTCACATGCATACATACAGTGGTGGTGGTTTTATGTTGGGCGAGGAACTCGGATGCAGTCTTATTAACGACACGTTTATGAACAATCAAATGGTCCTCGTTAAAATTTATTGATGGGCATAAAATCATGAACGGTCACTAGCCGAATATAGCCCGCTGTAGTGGGCTGCTTGTCAAGAATCCGAATCCCCTCCTCTCCTATCTCCACAGATCCCATTTGGGAAATGTTTGGTTTCTTGCGCCCTCTTAAAACAGTGCAAACTTTATTGTTGGTGTATCCTGCGTCCCGTATTTTGATTCCCCCCCCCTCTTGTCTGTCTAGTCTGTATGTAGCTACTGAAGGCTTCTCTGTGTGTTTAGAAATGAACAGCATTGTACAGGAAGTTATAAACCTTTCACTTTATCAAATGTGCCGTTGGTTTGATAAAGCTAAAAGGCGTCAACGATCCAATAAACACTTTAATGAAGTAATACTATCCATTGCAATAACACGGGACTACGGTATTCGCCGGACAGAGATTGATTACACCATCAAATAGTGCCCTGCTCGGTTTTAGACGTAATGTGCGCAGGTCTGTACTGCGACTAGAGAAAGATCCACTCTGAGCACTACAAACGCATATTTCCTTTATAAAAAAAACATGGTTGTTGACGTTACCTCTAATACGTCCAAGAAAGAGAGCAAAGGAGCACATTCTTTAATCCGATTTATGTGCATTGGTATCCCAGGATAAGTGGCGCATTGATCCACTGTACAATTTTTGTGGGGGTAAATATAATCACGTGTCGGCGAGGCAGCCAATAGCAGCAAGGGAAGCGTTGAGAAATAATTACCTGCCTTGATTGTTCTATGGCTAGATAAAAAAGTACACATACACTCCATATAATAATCGGATGCATGTAAAAGAGTCGGGGAAGCTTCGACATGTCGACCACGGGTCCCATAAGTAATTATTATGTGGACTCCTTGATCAACCATGAAAACGAGGATGTCCTTGCTGCAACTCGGTTTTCGGCTCCCGGTTCGCACCCAGCCGGCCCTCGTCCGACGTCCCTAGTACCGGAGTGTGCTGACTATCCTTCCTGCAGCTTCGCACCCAAGCCACCCGTCTTCTCCACCTCCTGGGCCCCCGTACACTCCCAGTCATCAGTGGTTTACCATCCATACAGTCACCAACCTCACTTAGGCACAGACTCGAGGTATATGCGGTCATGGCTGGAGCCGATATCAGGCGCCGTGCCTTTCCATGGCTATCCGGGGAACAGCAGGCACTATGGGCTGAAGCCCGACGCCTTTCAGGAGCACAGAGCCGGCGAGTGTCTCGGCTCCAGCGGACGGACCTACACGGATTATCTGTACTGCTCATCCACTGACATCCGAGACAAGACGCAGCAGAATATCCCCTCTCCCGAGTCGGAGATCCTGGCTTCAGGGAAACATAAAGACGAGAAGCCGGAGCTAGATCCTAGTAAGTTCAAGCTCCTACAGTCTTTTACAACCTGGTGGGAGTTTTGCTTTTGGGGATTGTGTAAAACTGCGTTTGCTTAAAGGCATTTTAACGTCCTGCTTAAAGTGAAATTATAAGCTGTTTCATCCTCCCTTTTCAGCTAAGCTCTGAATCGCCTCTGCTAGGGGGGGGGAAGCTTTAGGAACTATAAAAGACAAACGCTACTAGGCTAATATTGGGGCTATAAAACCAGACGGGGTTGTAAACATGGACTCAAACCTACAGGAAGACGTTGAATTTGGAAGGGAGTCGCATAATGTGAAAAACATGCAAGGTGTTCTTTTTAAGTGAAGAGCCTAAACCGATATATGGATCAATATTCATCGGTAAATGTCTCATGATGCATTTTTACGACCATGTTTTCCACCCGTGGCTGTGCATGCGGCACATGAAGCCCTATAAGCCGACTTCAGTAGTTTTTTTCTTCTTCTTTTTTTTTGTTTGCTTTAATGTAGGCCCATGTTGGGAGTAAAATCCACATTTTTGGCTCTTTTTGATCCCCAGTGACGAAACTATATTATCCACCCACATAATAATAGGAGGATGATATGCATATTGTTACATATGAGAATTTGCACTCCTCTCTGGGTCCAAAACAAATTCACATGACTCTTCCAGCCAACTTGAGGAATGTAGGGACATACTGGAGGACTTTCACCACGGACCTGTAAAGGCTTGAACCACGGGCCATTTTATGGGCCAATAAAGTGAATAAGCGCATTGAGTATTTTACGACGGTGTTACTCACAAGTTAAGGGGACAAGGAAGCAAATCAGCGTAGGGTTGGATAGTCTGAGGCCGAGAATCTTCCCTCAAAATGTATTTAAAATGCTAAATGTTTACTATCAGCATTGCTATAATGGTAAACACCAAACATGGGTGTGATTTGACATGGTTTTCAATTGTAGTTCCTTCTGATGAGCCCACAGAATTGCTGTGAATCCAGAAGCAAATTTTCTACACTTATGTAGTAGTCATGTGTCATCGTTTCTGTTTTGAAAATGTGTATGGTGATCTAATATATTGTGTTATATTCTGTATTCACTGTAATTGTGGTTTTTATTTACAGATAACCCAGTGGCAAATTGGATACATGCCCGCTCCACAAGGAAGAAGCGATGCCCTTACACAAAGTACCAGACTCTCGAACTGGAAAAGGAGTTTTTGTTCAATATGTACCTTACTAGAGACCGCCGATTCGAGGTCGCTAGGGTCCTGAATCTGACCGAGAGGCAGGTCAAAATCTGGTTTCAGAACCGACGAATGAAGATGAAGAAAATGAACAAAGAAAAGACCGACAGCAAAGAACAATAATGTGGACTGCAGTCAGAAAACAACCATAATAATAACCACTAGTCACATGGACAGCACAGATGTACCAAAACACACAATGAACCCCCCTCTCCTTCTCTTCATATTTATCACTTTGTTGGATTTTGTATTAACCTTAACTTCGAGACTGTTTGATGCTGATTATGTTATTTTCCTGTGCACATTTATGTGTCAAGCGTTAAAGAAAAGAAGAAAAAATAAACTTTTAAGGAGATAATTACAATCTGCTTTCACTCCGAAATACCTTTATGGTTTTTTTGTAAGAGAAATTATTACAAGTGCAGTTTGGACACGTTAAAACTGTACGGAGAAAGAGAATACTTGAATTCTTTTGAATTTCACAAACCCATAATTTATGATGTGAATGTTTTTCTTTCATGTTTATTTCCTTTGTACGTTGTTGTGCAGGTGTAGTATTTTGTACAGAAACCGAAACATCTGCGATCGGACTTGTCTGTCTTGTATTTTTGTGATAGTTGTTGCTGTATTTGACTGTATTTTTCTTTTTGATTGTAGCCTACGAGTTTAACTATAGAGTGTAGATATAGATCTCTGCAAATATAAACATAATCACTAAGTGCTTGTATTCTGTATTCATTGTGGCTCGGTGTGGATATCGTATTTGCGACCAAACGCATTTAGTTACTGAGTACATGGCTGCAGACAGGGCCTAACAAACAGAATCGGTCAATATCAGCCAAACTAATTTAGTTGATTTAAAAACCGCACGAAAATGGAGTTACCTAATCACCACTGGCAGAGCTGTGCTGCAAACAGAATAGGGCTTTCTAAATAATTATGCCTCCACAATTATTTGTCTAATATGTTTTGGCCGACGAGCATTCCTCCAAGTACAGCTAAGGCCTAAATGAGCTCTGCCACTGCAAATAATGGCGAGGTCACAAAAATCAACGCTGTCAGCGCAGTTTGCCAAGACAACGTTCGTTTTAATTTAGCTTTGCATTGCTTTAAAATTTGAGCCTCCCTTAAGTCTCAGCTACCTTTATTTGCAGTTATGTATGTAAGGATATCTGCAGACACAATCTAAGAAACACACAAACTGCCTCGTTTGGTCTATAAGGGGAAAGAGAGTACATTTCTGAAAAAGCAATAAGCACCGGTTTTACAGCAAATATTTAATTCCTCTGTTGTGTTGACTGTTTCACTAATATGGATGAGCTACAGCAGGATACTCCATTTCAATTGTACACGAAGCATTTTTTAAAAGAACAATAAATGCACAATGCATGTGCGTTTTTTTTTTCCCTTTGGTGCGTGTCCTTTGTGTAGAAAGTACCCCAAAAAAATATATGTGCAGTTGTCACATTTCCAAGAACCTATCAGTTTGTCCGTATTAACCACCGCTATATTTATTTTTTTCTAAATGAACTAAAACCTCCTAAATAAACTTATAGATTGCTAGTTTTATACAGGCCCAGAGGCGGTCAGAGAACCTGACACTAAATTTAAACATTTGAGTTTTAAGTGAGAGACGATTTCCCATGTCTCGCGTTTGTTTCCTGGGATAGGCCTAAATTGCCTTTTTGTGGTGGCAAACAATACGGACAGGATGCTGTAATTTAAAAGCTCAATCCCGTGCATTTCCGCTCTGCTCGGACAAAAATGCCAGTTTTACAGCCCCTGTTGGAGCTCGGCTGTTTGTCTCAAATGCAGACGAACAAAGCAAACTCGACTAACTGGCTAGACGTCTGGGCTAAATTACTTTATGGTTTTAATGGACGCTGGTGGTGGACGCGTTCAAAGGAGAGTCATGCGCACCGTTCAGGGGACTTTTGCCTGATGGGCCAGCCGCAACCCCCCCACCACACTTCATCACATGAGTGGTCTATTAGCCTACAAATAGATGGGTGGGAAAGTCAATAGTTATTGTGCATAAATATGAGTGCTGCAGAACACTGATATCTCTTATATAATAGCAGGTAGTGGCCACGACATGAAAAGGCACAGCACAACAACTGGTTCAAGCTTTCTAGGATAAGCGGTGGATGGATGGATGTAAAACAAAGGGGACTGGAGGCATGTAGTTACATATTTTGTAGTGTAAGGATTTTTTAACTCTTGTTTATTTAAGGAAAAGGTCGGGATACATAGGCCTACAAGGTTTTGGGCAAATGGGGAGAACCTTTTCTGTCCACATCACAGTTGTTTCTGATTGGTGGATTCATTCAGGTTTAGGGACACATCTCAACACTAGATGACGCTGTCGGACCATGTTTTGAGCAGAGTCCGTGTGTTGAATGGGTCTTTTACAGCTCTGTGGCTTGGCTGAAAAATGAAGAGTAACCTATCGATGACAAAATGACAGATATGGTCACCCACCGCATTTTGTGTAATAGGCCACAGAGCAGCACTCCGGTATGCAGCGAGCTGGTTGTTGTGTTGGCCAGATAATGTGTGCATAAAAAGGATTTTTTATTTGATATTTTATTTTATTATTATTATTTATTTACTCCTGTCTTGTGAGGAATATTGTATTTTAATTTTTTTCACTTTTTCGGTTTAAAAATCACCTCAAATGTCCGTGAATTTGAAAAGTTAATTGTGATTTTTAATTGCAACCCATTATGTGTGCATTAAAAATAGGATCATTCTGCTCGGACAGACTTTAGTTTTAACAAAGGCTGCATTTAAATGGGGTAAATGGCCATTATGTGTTTGTATTCTGTGTCTGGATTAAAAAAAATATATTTGTTTTTATTTTTTATTTTGTAAATAAAAAATCATAACTCTGTTAAAATACTTGGAAAAAACAAAATAACAACAAATAATTAATAAACAGCCAGAAACAATATTTATATATAAAAATCAGACTTTAATACCAGTTCGTAAACAATTGCATCAGTAAAATCAATACCATACAACACTGACAGCAGAAATAACAGCAACAATAACAAAACATGGCCCAATAATAATCATCACCATCATAATAATAATTTTATTGACACCGTACACTTGATTAAAAAACAGCTACCTGGTCATTTATATCCTTAATATTTGACGTCTGTAGCAGCATTTCAGAGTCCCCAAGAAGTGTGCAACAATGATTGGCAATCTGCATATTTATAGAGTGTGAAAGGTCTATAAATTCGCCCAGTGCGCCTTTCATATTTTACGATGATGTGTATAAAACGTCAGTAGCCCCACAAAAACCACACTGGCATATTTGGAGAGGGAGCCCATACAACTATTGAGCTGGGAATTGTGCGCACGCTCATTGTAGCTAAACATCCAATGTAAAATTTTATGAACTCCTCCACGAGGGAGATTTACTGCTTATCCTCGTCGGTTTTACGGGGTCAGTAAGTGGCACCTAGTATTCACAGGTCGTGTTTATATTTGCGTGTGTCGTGTTTTACTGCGCATGGTGCAAGTGTGTTGCCCTGGCCTTTACTCGATTATTACACGATGAGGATGTTTTGTCTTATTTTACCTCTCTGCGTGTCATAGCTTCATTTTTGTCTCGCTTTTATGTAACATTTTGGTTTTCATGAACTTCTCAAATGCTGTGTTGACCTCCTGGAGCCCATAAAAGGTCAACTATTTTCCAGAAATTAGTGTATAACCTTCAGTAGAGCCTCTTTATACAGAGGAAACCTCCCCTGCTTTATACACCCCATAACCTCCATGCAAAGACAACAAGTTAAACTATAAATTCAGATTACAGTGGAAATGTTCCATGTGTCATAGTCTTTATATTTTAACCGTTCCTTATCTCCACTGATCAGCTTATAACAAAGCTTTTGTGATAAACATAACATTGATCATATTTAAAGCCTCTTGGGTTGTTGGTTATGATTAGTGCAGCTCCTCTCAAGGTGGATATACGTAGGGCCGACGTCTGACCGGTCGTAGAAAGATGAAGGGGTGGG
>NW_023339707.1:13592965-13601111 GCF_004916995.1 Morone saxatilis
GGGGCACTTGTGGTGGGGGTGGTTGGGTGGGAAGCTTAAAAAAAAGGAAAAAGAAAGAAAAGAGCAGCGTCTGTGACTGTGCCGGTGGAGCCAGCCCAGCTTTAACCTTAGCTAACGCACACCCAAAGCACATGCCATGAGCCGGGTTTGAGCCTGCAAAAAGCTGGGGGGAAAAACACTCACGACTGCGAGAGAAATCCGATGAGAGGAACGGCTCAGAGAGAGTGAGCTGCCGTAGATTGTCCAAAGGGGCAGCGTTTCTCCTAGTTCCGGTTTGTCTGCCTGTGTGCGCTGTGCGAGTTGGGACCCTAAACAAAAGGCTGCCATCATCCTAAAGGAGATATTCTACAGCGAGAGATCCCGTCTGCTTGATGCTAACTAAACATGAGCTCCTATTTTGTTAACCCTCTTTTTTCTAAGTACAAAGGCGGCGAGTCACTGGAGCCAACTTACTACGACTGCAGGTTTCCACAAAGCGTTGCCCGCAGCCACACGCTGGTTTACGGACCCGGAGCAGCCGCACCGGGCTTTCAGCACCCGTCCCATCATGTGCAGGACTTTTTCCACCACGGGACCACGGGGATCTCCAACCCCGGATACCAGCAAAACCCTTGCGCTTTGGCTTGCCACGGAGACGCAACGAAATTTTATGGATATGAAGCCCTTCCGAGGCAAACGCTTTATGGTACCCAGCAAGACGCAAGCCTAGCGCAATACCCAGACTGTAAATCGTCGAGCAGCTCTAACCCCGGAGAAGGACAAGGCCACTTAAATCAAAACTCCTCTCCCAGTCTTATGTTTCCTTGGATGAGACCCCACGGTCAGAATCATACTATTATTTCCTATTCTTTCTATGTTACTCTGTGCGCGCGCGCGTGTGTGTGTGCGTCAGCGCGTGTGTCTGTCTGTGTGTATGTGTTTGCGTGCATGTGTGCTAAATATGCTTGAGTATACATGAGTGTGACTGTTAACTATAAAACGAAATAAGTCAGGGAACATGATGGGGCACATACAACCTGTACTGCAGGCTGCTGTTACTCTGCAGCACATGTCCATACAGGGCTGAATTGTTGCTTTCAAAAGTGCCTTTAAACACAGATTTGCATATCACAGCTAATGACACCAGCTCTTCTGAAGTCAATTATCGTTGACATAAGATATTTCACAATTTCAAGTCTAAACGCACAAAGGGGGGGATGGATGAGTAAGTCCTAGTTTTTTAAAATATTGTGGTGCCACACACACACACCAGTAGCATGCAGAGTGACAGGAGGGTTAGCTGAAACACAACATGCACCGATTATCCAGAATCGGGGGTTTTAGGGGTTCGGGGGTAATTTGACCCACAGGCCTAATGTGGCTCAGACACATACTGCCATAATCATAAGGGCTTTGTGGATATTACCTCTTCCATCCATGGATCATTCTGTTCAGGCTATCAGACTACATTAACTCCACACAGGTGTAAGCTTCATTTTTATCTGTCATTTATCATTAGCTTGTCCCCATCTGCTGTTACAGTGCAGCTTTATCTCATCTCTCTTTTCTCATACTTTTCCATCTCTATTTTTCCTACGTGTGTGTCACTCTGTGAACGTGTGTGACTGAAAATCTCCACCAGGCGTGCACAGGCCCTGTTGCTAGTGAGGAAAACCATACTAATTACATGTAGTTTAGATATGGATTTTTGTTTGTGGGCATCAATAAACTGGTGGGAAATTGTCTAGATTTATAGATGTATGAATTAGAAATAGCTAACATTACTATTTATGTGTGTATATATATAAATGCTGTATATTCTCAGTACAGTCCATACCAGTGACTCTTTAGTGAAGTAGGTGTGAAAGTCAGACAGCTGATCACTCCAGCAGACAAAATTGTAAATGGTACAAACATAAGTGAAAATGTAATTAGTTAGAAGGCTGTTGTTTATAAATTCCACTCTTAATATGAACCCTATTTGTTATACGTGTAGACTAATAGATATTACTGTTAATAGAAAACCCAATGTAGCCCTCTTACTCTTTAAATAAGGGCTCTCCCCGCTCTTTATGGGTGAATGTGAATTGAAAGGGGTGAAAGTTGAATTAGGGAGCTGAACGATGAGTAGTCATGCTGCATGGAGAAAAAGTAAATGCAGAATTAATTATAAGTCATCTGAATGTTTTTTTTTATTTTTTATCTTTTTTAATGGGGGGGACCGTGGTGAGTCCAGCTAACCTCTGGCTTTATTTCATTCAAGCCCCAGGAAGACGGAATGGGAGGCAAACCTACAGTCGCTACCAAACTCTTGAACTGGAGAAGGAGTTTCTCTTCAACCCTTACCTGACCCGCAAGAGAAGAATCGAGGTGTCCCACGCCCTGAGCCTCACCGAGCGGCAGGTGAAGATATGGTTTCAGAACAGGAGGATGAAGTGGAAAAAAGAGAACAACAAAGACAAGTTTCCGGGTCAGAGAGGAGAGGCTGAAGCCGAAGCCGAAGAAGAGGGCAACGAGGACGGTGAAGGGGAAGAGGCAGAAGAGAAAGAAGCGGAAGAGAAAGAAGAGACCAAGGAGTGATTTTATGGTCCTTTTTATGGTTATATGGCTGAAAAAGAGAAAAAAAGAGAGGTCCCATAAACAGACGAAGAGTCACAAGGAGGCAGAGAGCGTCAACTTTATGACCACCCTTTCATTTTGTCAAGAGGGAACAGGAATCCCTCCAATGTTGCTGTCATAAATAGACAAAATTCTCCCTTCTCACGATTATCCTAACATGATTCGCATTTTTTCTGTAGAAGCTACACACGCTTGTAGCACATTTTACTTTGATAGAACTGTCGCCCTTGCGGAGGAAAAAAAAGGGGCGGTTAAATTAAAACGCATGTTAGATGGAAAATGGCTTAGCTATTTTTTACAAATTTGCTTTTAATAATAACTGTATCAAAAGCATAGCCAAATACGATCAAAAACATGACCAACGCCGACTTGTGTTGTAAATAGATTATAGCCTACATTTAAAAAGAACATCATTTCAGAGTATCCTTTCCGAACTTGTAAGCGAAATGTAGGCCTATAACTTAGTAGTGAGTGTTCAGACATCATCGCAGCAGTTACATTGGCTAACGGCCCATGTATAAACCACAAGTTTTATTATTCTAATTGTTACTGTTACTGTTTTACTCGTTTTCATGTGAATGGCCTAGACAAAGATAGCCATTAGCTCCTCAGACATCTTTTTCTAGGATTACCAGGGAAATGCAATCGTTTGAAATCCTTTGATGCTACCTAAACCTGGGGAAATTGCAATAGAGATTTCTGAATATAGAGATTTCATATGGTTTTAATTTTTAAAGTGTTCTATATCATCCTTATATTATTAAGTTATGTATGTAGCATTTACCCAATATACAATATACACTTGTTGAAGACAATTTGTGAGTCTTGGGAAGACAATTAGCTCAAAGCCAAGCAAACAATTTTGAGATTGTACCACGGCACTACCTAAACTCAGAGCCTTGCCTTTGCTGAATTTATATTCCTCACTTGTGGCATCGCTCTGATTTGATTGCAAGCTATTTCCCCAACAACTAAAACTGCCTATAACGCACATTTACTGTGTATGATAATACCTGCTACAATTACAACGATTTTAAAGTAAAGGGAATTTTTATTTTAATGTGCTGGTGATATAGCGTAGTTGTTTTGCACTGAATATAATCTTTATGTACGTCTTGTTATATTGATGTTAACAATATGCTCGTTTCCTGGTGTTTTCTCCTGTGAAAGACGGAATTGTGTGTCCCCGCCATTGTTGATGTAAAATCACAAATAAACAAGATGGCTCACAATCATTTCTGTTTTTTTTATTGATGTTACAGCCTCGGTTGCTCAAATGACTCCCTCTTCACCCCCCCCACCCAAACACACACACACACACACATACAGAAGAATGAGGCGCACATACAGACAAGTGTAACAGATTCATCTTACTATTACCTTTTTGCCACTTCACTGCTTTTTTTCTCTGTAACGAGTTATACACTTTGGGATGCTGTGGTAGCGTTCAGAGCTCACCCTTCAGTTTTCATATCAGAAATAATTTCATACAAATAACCAAAACAATTCAATGAGGAAATGGATAAACAAGCATCCATGATGATGCTTTGATTTTCAGCCCATATGCGCCCAAAAACATTTCCTGGCAGCGGCAGGAAGGGAGAGGAGGAGGAGGAGGAGGAGGAGGAGGAGGAGGAGGCGTAAAAGCATATTGAACAGCCTCTTGACTAAACTTTGCCTAATTTAAACTTTCCAACTTGTTTGATTAACATAAAAACGCCAGCCATGCGTTTGCAGACGTATCCCTTTACCTTTTAAGGAAAGGTTGCGCATCCCTTTCACAGCGTGCGTACTCTCCAAAGCCTAAGTCGTATTTGATTCATCCTCTTAATAAGAAACTTCCTCTCTTCAGGGAGGACGCGAAGCTTTTCTTAATGAATCTTGGGATGAATAATGGCTGTTTGAGATGAGATGAACAAACATCTGGCGTGATGTTAATAATCAGACGAAATAATGCCAAAGCATGAGGGAGGCGTTTATCTGTCTATACCATGCAAGGTGATGTGTGTAACCTGGTGTCCAGACAAACCTCCGGAAACCAGCAGAGCGTTGAAATCAAAGCGAATAAGAGGCCAAGTGCAGGTAACACCTTGTGTCTCCTCTTCCCCGTGTCCAGCTGCTGTTTTTATGATGATGGTTTGGAATAAATGGAGGGTATAAGCAGTCCGCATCTGAGTATCACTGAAGTAGCACAAACACTACAATATTACTCAAACGGCATGGCAGTGGAAGTGAATTGAAGTGCTGCTACAATTTATAAAAACACCAGTTCTCGTTCGATTATATGAACAGAACAGAAATCTGATCCTTCTTTTCCAACACATGTAATTTGACCTGGTCCTCTTCCACCTACTGTTTACAACAGAATTTCACCCTCATTTCTACTGAAAGACTCTCTGTGTTTTTAATTTGAAGGCCAATAACAGACTGCGTTTCCGGTGTTGCTTTTACATTTTCTTTCTTTTTTACAACTCATAGGAAGCACACAGATAGTTAACAGTGCCGTGTAGTTGTTTCATTGTCATGCAGCTAAATTATTCAAAACTCCTGGTGCGTCTAGCCTGTCTGCTTTTTACCCGCTCAGTTATAGACTATTTGAATAAGCTGAAGGAATCTCTATTCGATGTATATACGAAACACTGTTGATGCAAATACTTTACCGTGGAGGCTACTGTAAGGTGTGAGTGTTAGGAGACTGTTCATTCTCAAATTTTTTTTGTTGTTGTTGTTTGTTTGTTTGTTATTGGGCTTATCTTGAATTTTTTTAAGCTTTAAGGGAGATTGTGGGATTTGGAAAATAAAGGCCTAAATGTAATCATGCATTTTTTTGTTTTTGACACAGAAAAAAAATAAAGTCGCACGACTTTCTCCAATTGATAGCTGTTTCTTAATATACATTTTTTTATTTTATTTAATAAAACAAACTTGTAAACATAAACATAACAGTGCAGCATTTATTCAGTGTGACTGGTGAAGCTGTATAGTGGAACCTAACGAATGAAACTGATCAAAAGCACAGTGTTAAATTTTATCTGTGTCACAAAAAGGTGGATTTGTCTGCATTGCTTTTTAAATTTACTATATATTTTTTAAATATATGTCCAGGCTGATTCCACAAAATCAAATTAGTGTCAACTTTTGCAATTGTGCCTTATATTTTTCTGAATGAAACAATGTTGCGTCAGAGCGCAGCCCTTTGATCCAGGGTGTTTATTTCTCTCTTTGCGTGCGTGTAGTCTTTAGAAAATTCCGGATGTGTCTCCAAGTCACAGCTATTCTGCACCACGAATGGGCCCATTGTGTGTGTGTGTGTGTACTTTTAGCAGAGGATTGACATTACCAATAAAGTTTAGTGTACCTGCTGTAAACTTTATTGGCGGTGTAAAGGCACGGCTGGGATGGGTCTGCATCTTTTGTGTCTGTGTGCCGAGGCTCAGTGTGGAGATCACGGCCTGCAAGGACAAGATGCACCTCTCATCCAAGTATGTAGCACAAAATTCTTTAATTATTTGCTTGTAAGGGAATTTATTTTATTTGTAATTGAGACTGCATGTGATAATTCCTTTTTTTTTTTTTTTTAAAGCGAGAGCTCTTGCTTTAGTGGGATTTACGAGAAAAAAAACATGCGTGTTGGGATTAAATTCACTGATTTCTCTTCTATTGTATTGTTACATCTAAATATATATATAAGCTGTAATTCGATGCAATATATTTGTTGAAGGTGAAGCAACAACCCAGTGGTTGCAGCTCCTTTTTTCTATAGATGTACAGACAAATTTATGTCCGTATTTTCCAACGCGCCATCTTTTCCTTCTCTATGTGTCATAGATCCTAGTTGAAAGTTTGAACCAGATTTACAGGGTATGTTGATGCCTTGTCATAAGGTTGTTGGATAGTGGCTGGGCTGTGTATGTTCTCTGTGGGCTCAAATCCTACCTTCCCTGCTTTTCAAGTTTAAAAACAAAACAAAAACGAAGATACCCTGAAGCCAGTTAGTTAATTTTGACATCATATTCGTATTATACATGCACCTGGAACATCTAGTTGTGGTTGGGTGTGAACAGTGAAACCTGACAAGTGCTTACTGTCATGTAATCCTGAGAATTAGCCAGTGAGACAGGCCCTGATATGAAAGTGTAGTTTGGCCTAATTGAAGTTTAATTAGACATCTCTCCCTCTCTCTCTCTCTCACCATGTCTCTCCCCTCTCCCTGTCTCTTTTCCTGTCTCCCCTCCCTCTCTTTTTTCACTCACACTCTTTTTATTTCCCATTTCCCGTTGGCTCTGAGTACATCATGGCATACAGCTTGTCCACCAGGGGAACTGTCATATTTTCTTTGACGCACGTCTAATTTGTGACATATGGGGAAATTTCAGCATCGCGCTCCATATCGTGTGGCCATTTTTAGTTTTGTGCAATCGAAAAAAAGAAAGGGAAAAGATGGGTGCAAACATTCCTGGTTGTTAAAGGGAGAAATTTACAGCTGAGTAATAAAAGTTTACGACTGAATCCTTTCTGCGATTGGCTGCAGCGAGCCACGTGGCACACGCTCTATGAACATGAACTTTATGCTGTTGTCTATTCTCTGGTCCTTCCCTTGTATCAGCAGCAGACTACGCTGGGGCGTAGAAAGCTCTTTTTTACCATTTTTTTTCCTAATATAAAAAACACTGCACAGTCGTGTTGGCGCTGCTTGGTGTGATATTCATCCGATCTCCGACTTCCTGACAGAGGGATCTTCGGGACAGTCGCCGCCTCTACCAGCCGCTGCCTGCGTTTATCCCTCTTGGAGGCAATAAAGCCGCGTCTGGATAGGGGGGGGAAAGGGAGCAGGCAAACCTGCTTAGAAAAGACTTTTCCCGGCAAACAGACAAGCCTCTGCTTCCACAAGCTCCTTGTCGACAGGATGTGAAGACAGCCAGCAGTAAACGGGAGAGACGTGCGCTGTGTTGATATTTCCCACTCGTGACCCCTCAGCTGCTGTGTTGGACCACAGTGAAGCTACAAACTACGGAGAGCCCGCTAGGGTAAGATTACATACATCTCAATCCCTCTTTCTCTGTGTTTTTATGTTGTGCTTGGCCATCAGCCGGTGGTTGCTGGGTTGAAATGATGAACGATGCAGAGGAGTGTGTGTGTGTGTGTGAGATCATGAGAAGGTGGATGCGTGTATTCTCTGTAGTTGTGACCTGACCTGTAGCCTGGGAATCTGCTGATGCCCAGAGCGACATTCATAACATATCCATTATACCTTCCTGGCTGGTGTAGCAGCACCTGTGTGCACACTGGCCGCTTTAGCCGACATTAGCTGAGCATTTCAGAGCTGCTGTGCCAGTCTGTTGCAATAAATTGCCCACTGATAGTAAACTTTGTCATCACTCATAGGCCCTTCTGACCAGGCAGTGACAAATTGCATTCAGAGCTGGCTGATGTGCTCTAATTATTTCTTGTTTCCATACTTGTTGTCACTTGTCATATTCAGTCTGTGCCAAGAGCTTGAATAACATAAGCAGTTTCAACACACGCGCACGCACAAACACACACACAC
>NW_023339707.1:13601136-13603559 GCF_004916995.1 Morone saxatilis
ATACATCCAAGAATTGCTAAAACTTTAATTAAAAATGGGCATTAATGAGTGTATTTTTGAGTGAATCATCGTTTTTTTAAAAAGGCCTAGGCCGAGCAATTGTCTGATTTAAAAAACCATGGGGGCGTTTCAGACCAGTGAAAAACAATAAAGGGCAAAACAGACCCGCGGCTGACGGCACGCGCCACGCCCTGCGCCCCCCGGCCGGCCCGCCCGCCCACGCCCCGCCCCCGACCAGTCTATTCTCTTTAGCGCATGAACTTCTCCTCCCTTCTCCCTCTCTTTTCCTCTCTTAATAGGTCTCGACCCCCCGCGCGTCTCTCTCTCCTCTGCAGGGCATAGGCGCTGGCAGCGGACACGATTCCATTGCACACCAATGTTTCATAAGGGAAAAGCCACAACAACGTGTGTAAGCAGTAGGTTTTATAAGACCTTTAAGGCTTCCACCAACCGAGGCTTTGCTAATAATTGTATTTTACAAGATTTGAAAGCGCAAGGAACCGGCTGAGCCTTCAGCGGGGGAGAACCCAGAAACACATGAAAATCGGCTTTATAACCTAATAAAAATATGTTATTGTCCTTGAACAGACAACTAATAAAACACAGAGGGAGCATTTCCAACCAAGCTGAAGCTTTTGATAAAAAAAACGCTTTCCACTTTAGCCAGGCACACCAAAAAAAATAACCTGCTGTCGAGTCTCTCACACACACACAGCACACGACAATTCAACCGCACACATATAGACACTACTTAAGAGCGTTTTGGATACTCTGCAATAGGTAGAACTACTTCGTTTTGGAGTGCAAATGCCAATTTAGTAACCAATTTAAGGGCTTCGCTAAATTTATTTTTTGGTCTTCCTCCTCTTCCTCTCTCTCTCTCTCTTCTTTCTCCACACAGCACACACACACACACAGCGAGCATAGGCCTAGAGACAGAGAAGGACACACACACACAGTACGTATAAAGCTGGTTTTCACCCCCATTCTGATGAGAAGTTCCAAATCCCTGAAAACATATTTCGATATAATATGGAGTTCACATGGATTTTTCCCCACTCTTGTTTTGAATGGAAATTGAACTCGGAGTGTATTTGCTCTCACCACCATTGGTAAACCTTGTTCACTGTTAATTCGAATTCAGCTATAGCCTAGCGCAGTTCTTGTGCTGCCCCAATTCAGCAAACGTCGCTGTTTCAGCTAATGTCAAAAATAAATCACCTGTAGTTCCTGCTGGATTGGTGATGACATGAGGAAATATCTGTAATGATTTGTTTTTGCTCATGGTGTAAATAAAATCTATGCACATTCTCCCACAAGTGTCGTCCAAGTGATTAATGTCACAGGCAACGTCTCATAACAAATCACTGGCATCTCATTAATCTGGAAGAACCAAAAAAAAACTAAAGGGGTGGAAACAAGCAATCGACACAGACAAATGCCTGCAATTGCTCCGAGAGGGTGACAACACACATCGAGACACTCAGAACAGCTCCTCCGGTGTCAGCTCGTGGGCGTTACTCACTGGCAGCAAGTTGTCATCCAGCTGGGTCAGCTGACATCCGCAGTGAACCCCCGCCGGCCGACAAACCCAGCACGCCAATAAACAAACACCAAGCCGTCAACACGCCCACTTCCAACATGCGAACCCTTCTGATCGCTAAGGGGGCCAGTGCCGGGATCCACAATGTAGTGTCACCTGTGTACATACTGAAGCCTGGTGTTTCGTATGTCGTGTGTGTCATTGTGGATCCCGGCACTGCCCCCTAGCGATCAGAAGGGTTGCATGTGGAAGTGGGCGGGTGTTGAGGCTGGTTGTTTATGGCTGCTGGTTTGTCGGCGGCGGTTCACTGCGGATGTCAGCTGACCCAGCTGATACACTGCTGCCAGTGAGTAACCGCACGAGCTGACACCGAGGAGTGTTTCTGAGTGTCTGATGTGTTGTTGTCACCCTCTCGGAGAATGAGGCATTTGTCTGTGTCATTGTTGTTTCCACTAGTTTTTTTTTTTTCTTCCAGATATAATGAGATGCAGTGATTTGTTATGAGACGTTGCTCTGTGACATAATCACTGACGACACTGTGAGAAGTGGCATTAGATTTTATTTACACCATGAGCAAAACAAATCATTACAGATATCCTCATTGTCATCAAATCCAGCAGGAATAACAGTGTTTATTTTGACATTAGTGAACAGGACGTTGTGAATTGGGCAGCACAAGTGAACTGCGTAGGCTATAGTGAATCATAACAGTGAAAGGTACCAATGTGTGAGCAAATACACTCCAGTTCAATTTCATTCAAAAAAGAGTGGGAAAAATCCATGTAATCCATATTAATATCGAAATATTTTCAGGATTTGGAACTTCTCATAGATGGGCTGAAAACCAGCTTTATACGTCTGTGTGTGTGTGTCTCTCTCT
>NW_023339707.1:13603584-13608078 GCF_004916995.1 Morone saxatilis
ATACATCCAAGAATTGCTAAAACTTTAATTAAAAATGGGCATTAATGAGTGTATTTTTGAGTGAATCATCGTTTTTTTAAAAAGGCCTAGGCCGAGCAATTGTCTGATTTAAAAAACCATGGGGGCGTTTCAGACCAGTGAAAAACAATAAAGGGCAAAACAGACCCGCGGCTGACGGCACGCGCCACGCCCTGCGCCCCCCGGCCGGCCCGCCCGCCCACGCCCCGCCCCCGACCAGTCTATTCTCTTTAGCGCATGAACTTCTCCTCCCTTCTCCCTCTCTTTTCCTCTCTTAATAGGTCTCGACCCCCCGCGCGTCTCTCTCTCCTCTGCAGGGCATAGGCGCTGGCAGCGGACACGATTCCATTGCACACCAATGTTTCATAAGGGAAAAGCCACAACAACGTGTGTAAGCAGTAGGTTTTATAAGACCTTTAAGGCTTCCACCAACCGAGGCTTTGCTAATAATTGTATTTTACAAGATTTGAAAGCGCAAGGAACCGGCTGAGCCTTCAGCGGGGGAGAACCCAGAAACACATGAAAATCGGCTTTATAACCTAATAAAAATATGTTATTGTCCTTGAACAGACAACTAATAAAACACAGAGGGAGCATTTCCAACCAAGCTGAAGCTTTTGATAAAAAAAACGCTTTCCACTTTAGCCAGGCACACCAAAAAAAATAACCTGCTGTCGAGTCTCTCACACACACACAGCACACGACAATTCAACCGCACACATATAGACACTACTTAAGAGCGTTTTGGATACTCTGCAATAGGTAGAACTACTTCGTTTTGGAGTGCAAATGCCAATTTAGTAACCAATTTAAGGGCTTCGCTAAATTTATTTTTTGGTCTTCCTCCTCTTCCTCTCTCTCTCTCTCTTCTTTCTCCACACAGCACACACACACACACAGCGAGCATAGGCCTAGAGACAGTGCGTGAATGTGTGTGTGTGTGTGAGAGACTCAGACAGCAGTAGTTTTTGTGTGCCTGTAAAGTTGAAAGCGTTTGTTTTTATCAAAGCTCAGCTTGGTGAAATGCTCCCTCTGTGTTTTATTATTGTCTGTTCAGAGACAATAACATATTTTATTTAGTTATAAAGCGATTTCATGTGTTTCTGTCTCCCCGCTGAAGCTCAGCCGTCCTGCGTTTCAATCTTGTAAAATACAATTATTAGCAAAGCCTCGTTGTGGAAGCCTTTAAAGTCTTATAACCTACTGTTACACACGTTGTTTGCTTTTCCCTTATGAAACATTGGTGTTGCAATGGATCGTGTCCGCTGCAGCCCAATATGCCTGCAGAGAGAGAGAGAGAGAGGGAGGGAGGGAGAAAGAAAAGGGAAAGAGTCCATTTAATACATGCCATTTGGGTTGTTAGGTAAATCTTGGTTTAAAATAAGAGGGGAAAACCACAGTCTATTGTTTTGCCCTGCAGTGTTTTTAAAACCAGAGATAGGTTCGCATAAAACTCCATGAAGTCATGAATCTGTCCGCATCACCACATTTAGAACCTCACTTACAAATCCCGACAGGGCAAAAATTTTGCCTACTAATGGTCATAATTTATGATGTGTGGATCAACATGCGCTCATTGGGCAACAGCTTCCTGAGTGCTTAACGAGCATAAAGTCGAACACTTCCGGACATTAATTGGGCTAGCCAGCGATGGTAAAGTGCTTATAGAGGGCTTTACATTGTTAGTATGTGAATTACTCCTTATTAGTAAGGTTAGAAGCGGGGGAGAGGAAAAAGCATCAGGGACTGACCAGACTTTTCCTCCCTCGCTGTGTTTTTAATCATGGCTGATAATGTAGAAATTTTACAGATCCCATATAACTAATACTGAGCGATGTTGTGGTGTTGGATATTGATGATGCATCTATAGGCATGCAGAAGAGAAGCCATGGACGTGCATGGGCCCTGGTTGTGTCGCAGGATAGCAGCCTGTCAAAGTTAGGCCCTCAGCAGAATAACAAATTAAAGTGTGAATTAAAAACCGATCCGGCATGATAATCTTATAAACCCGACAAATATAATAAAAATAATAATAATGATAATATAATAATAATGATAATAATCATGTTACGCATGATCTATCCCCATCATGCTCAGCCTCCAATGCGCATTCACCGTAGATAACTAACTACAAATTAAGAGCATATACTATTCATTAATTAATTATTAATGCTTATTAATATCCACGGTTAGTATTTGGTACCAGGCTTTTGTTAATAATTTAGTATTTTCGTCTTAGATCTTCCTGGTTCTCAATCGTTCATCGCTGGACACAATTTCCTTTTAAAGATTGTAGAAACGTGCACCAAACGGCTTCTTTCCTCCCTGCATCAAAAGCCGCGCATGTGATTTGCCTCACGGGCCGCAATAAAACACTAAAACACAGGGGAAAGAATGACCTTTCTAATTCTGCACACTGACTCAACCTCTGCTGCATTCCAGCCTCTCCAGTCCACACATTGCCTTTAGTGTTCAGCCTTTATTTACAACCTAAACTTTATGGACCAGCTTGTTTTTTAGGGGGGTGGGTGGGTTGTGAATAACAATTAAGGGAAATATGTGTTTTGAAACCCAAATAATTTTCATATAATTTTAGTTCATATAAAGCCATTAAAAGTTCTATTAAATCCAAAAGCTTTTTTTAAAAGGACTAAATTATAACAACTGCCCGGTGACAGCAACAGAAATTGATATAAATGAAAACAAAGACTTGAAACAAATGAAACACACCGTGTACACATGCTGTTTCTGACACCGTGAGCATGACAAATGAAGGAAGTATTACGGACTATCAAACACCACATTTATCACATTTTGGGCTTCTGTTATTTGAATTTAAATTTCATGTTATAGTGACAGTGTTGAAAACACTTTTTATGTTTTCTGTAATTCCTTATGTTTGCTCTTCATCAACAAAAACCCCTCTGTGGGTTGAAAATGATAGAAATTGTTCCTCTCTTGCTGCTTTATGTTTGTTCAATCCCATCGTCAACTGATTCGTTACTTAATATCAAAGTGAGGAGGACAAATAATCCCAGGACAGCATTTGCGAGACATTACAGTCTCCAACTTTTGCGCTTTATTTGCCTCAAATTTGTGCTACGCGGATGTCACATATGGCCACGAATAAGGTGAAGGGGAACTTTTATTGCACCAGCTACTTCCTTCTCTTTGTTCTTGTCTCTTTTATGGGCTATTCAGGACCCCAAACAACAGACCAAACAGTGTTGCACGTTTAGTCTGCAAGTATTCACCCTATTGAAGAAATCAATGAGGTGGACCAATAGGCTGCTGCAGCCAGAGCGACTGCGCTTGAACAGACATTTTCAATAACTGTATTGATTATTTTATTGGTATCTATTATGGCCTGTTGCGAAAAAGCCAAGATAATGTTAATTATATTGTTTCAAATTAATGTGTGGAGTTTTATTCTGTTCAAACGCGCTTGATTTTTGATAATAAAATGCCGATGGTACATAAACATGCGCTTCCATCAACTATACAAAAAAGTAATTTAATTATGTTGATTACAGAAAGCTGAGGGTGAGAGAAACTGGTCACTTTTATATCATTATAGTTGATTTTGCGAATTTAGGGGCAGCACACTTCACCCAGACAGGCAGTTAAGTTTTGCTAGATTTTTGCAGAACACCTCTAAAGTAATTTCCAAACCCATAATTTGCTGCTGAGATAATTATCGGTTCCTCTTTCCTCCGTGTGTGTCTGAGGAATGTCGAAGTATGATCAGAACAGGGAAAAAAACTGGAACATCTGCATAAGCATTTTACACATTACATTTTACTGTAATTCAGCTGTAACTTTTGTGCGTAAAATGTAAAAAGCATACTCTTTATTGCTATGAGTGAAAAAGACTGTACCTGAGAGCAATCAGCTCCTAGAGAACACCGGGCACAGTTGGCCTGTGGAGGATTTTGTCTGACGTGTGCTGGACAGTCGCATAACTGATTGGATTTTTCAGAGAGTGGTAGAAATGTTCTTCTTAGACGCAGTTCTTTACTAGTCGGCCGGACCTAGACAAGCTATTTCTCTTTGCTTTGTGCCTCCACATGCTGTGCAGTGCTTTCATTTCTGAGCCTGGGAGACTGCTGCTCGTGTTGCAGGGCTTTGCTGCAGAGATAGTTGTTGGTGAGCTGGGGAACGTCACTTGTTTTATTGCCCTCGCAGAAGAGAGACCATAAACGCATTCTTACCACCTACACCCTCCCCCATTTCACTGCAAACGCATGGAAATTGCTCACACGCCAGATAATTCATACACAATGGAAACATTAACAGTATGTTGGAAACTCGCCGACATGGCTCAGATTAACAATATAATGCAGATATTCATTGTAGTCTTTATACAAAGGCTGGGCGTCCTGCGGGGTGAGAGTATGTAGATATTGTTGTCCATCTCTGCAGTGTGTTGTGAAATTAAAACTGAGTTTTGGAAGCACACACACACATACATACACA
>NW_023339707.1:13608123-13623194 GCF_004916995.1 Morone saxatilis
CACACACACACACACAACCCACCACAAACACACACACCACACCACAAGAACTCAGTATCACAGGAAATGTTTTCCCCTCATATCTCAGTAAATTAAATTAATAGGCAATTCCCTGAATTGCACTCTTTAAGACTCATTTGGAGTTGAGTTCACGTGTATTTCTGTGCAGATTTCCGCCTTTCTTTGACTGTGATCACTGTACTGACTGACATTGTCCACATTTTGTATCATACTTCCTCTCTAAAAACCGCATTCTCTTAAACTTCAAGTCAAAAATGTCTCATCCAGCCAAGCTGTACAGTGTGCCACTCCAACTCTACCTTGTGTTTATCGGCATTTAGCACTAATGTTCAAGCTCTGAGCTAAAAGCTACAGTTTCTCTTCAACTCCTGCCTCTCAATTGGTGGAGAATGGTCAGCTGACATTGTCATATTGTCTCTCACCGAGCCAAGCCTCGGCTATAACACTCGGGTTTGTGCGTCTTAACCGGAGATTGGAAATTAATAATATTGAATCCTCAAAGTAGCCCACGTCCAGTTAGAGAGGCAGAAAGTCGAGAAAAAAAGAGAAGACCTTGGAGAAAGGTGTGGTTGGTTGACACAGACGGGGAAGGAGATTTACTGAGAAGGAGATTGAAAAGAGACCGATAAAGAAGTGGGGAGAGTTGGAGAGAGGGTTACAAGCAAGGTATGAATTCTTATTTCGCAAACCCGTCGCTCTCCTGCCATTTATCCGGTGGTCAAGATGTTTTGCCTAACGTACCCCTAAACTCCACCACCTATGACACAGTCAGACATTTTTCGTCGTACGGTGCTGCTGTGACCCAGAATCGGATATATGCACCTTTCTACTCTCCTCAAGATAATGTCGTTTTTGGGTCTGGCAGGGCACAGTATGAATATGGATCAAACGTGTTTCTTCAAGACAAGGACGTGCTCCCCAGTTGCAGACAAACAAACATGGGACTCAATACACAAAGCCACATTGCTCAAGAGTACAGTTTGGATCAAGGAAGAGCAGGAGCGCAGGATCAGAAAAGCAACATCCCGATCTACCCGTGGATGCAGCGAATGAACTCACACAGCGGTGAGTTTTACTACGACAAATAAATTAAGGAAATGGGCCAGTTTTACGATATGTCTTACCAAGAGAGTAAGTTACTTTTTATGGCCCCATAAAACATTACTGTATCCCCTCGACCTGTAGATGGGCCTTTGCATGTGCAAACAAACAGCTTTCATTTTAAGACAGATATAGTAGCCATAATCAGTAGCGTGAGGCAAAGAGAATATATTATGATGCTTTCATTATTTTAGATAACAGAAGCAAAGATGCCCTCTGAGATGGGATTTGTCTTGCAGTTAAAATGTGTTTATTTTTCTTTGTGGATTTGGATTACAATTAGCATTCTAGCAATGAGGTGAAACTTATGCTCAACTGCCTCAAAGTATTATTAGACCACAGACAGAAGCATGTTTTTTTTATTTTTAATGTCAAATGTGACTTCGCCTTACAAATGATTAAATTAGTGTGTTCACTTTGTATCTCAGCAGGAGTGGGCTACGGGACAGACAGACGCAGGGGACGTCAGATATACTCTCGTTATCAAACACTTGAGCTGGAGAAGGAGTTTCATTTCAACCGCTACCTGACCAGGCGCAGACGCATTGAAATCGCAAATGCGCTTTGTTTAACAGAGCGGCAGATCAAAATCTGGTTTCAGAACCGACGCATGAAATGGAAGAAAGAGAGCAACCTGACCTCCACGGTGACTGGAAGTGAACAGACAGGAGCCTCTCAAGAGGGGCAGGAGGAACGCAATGGCGCATTGGAAGAAGAGAAGGATGAGGACAAGAAGAAAGAATAGTTTTAAAAAGAGGAAGAGGAGGGAAACAAACACCTGATGACCATTAAAAACCCAACATAACTACCTAAAAAATCTACATGGACTTGAGAGCGACTTCACTGCATGATGGCTACCCCGCAGCTCTCCCACTTATACCCCATGTTGACCACAGGAGTGTTAAGCCTTAGAAATCCAAATTATTTCAGCCACACTATGGCCCCTGTGACATTTGGAGCGCTGTTTTTTTTATTGCAATGTCACACTTGTATTGTGAAAATAAAAATAAGTATTAATTTCTGTTATTTCCCACGCCAGTAAAAAATCTATGTATTTATCCCCACACACCCCGTGCATCACTGTGAACCCTTTGATCACCTCACAAAATACAGTGTTGGTCAGACTTAACTCAGTATTGTAAATGCACATTCCACGGAAGGAAAGAAACGGACGGACACTTCATTTGATCTCAGTATACTTGAATCGTCCACACAAAAAGTGTCCTGCATAATCATGAAAGTTGCACGGATAATAGACTACAGTCCACAAACACACACGACTGAAATGCCTGTATATAATCAAAGTAACAGTATATATTATGTCAATCTTGTGAGGACTTATGTGCATTTAGCCGCTTTGATAGACGCTGCATAACATAATATTGCGCTTAGTCCCCTTTTTTTGATCATTTGACACAATAGGCTTCCCTTGTGAGATAGATTTGTACACTAGTAATTCTTCACATTTGTTTGGGAGTTACGAATTCATGTTTTGTCATAATTGTGTATCATGGAATAAAATATTTGTAAAACTTTCACCCTCGTATTGTGTTTTTGGGAGCTTTGTATGCTTCTTTCTGATGAGCCAGAAAACCGTATAAAGAAAGGTTTCCTAAAATACGCACCAAACTTAGTGCGTGATTGTAGAGGCTTAGTATTGCATTAAGATTTTTATTATCATGACCTTTATGGTCAGCAGGGGCTGTAAAAGCAAGTGGGCAACAAACAGCCTAATTAAGTCATTTTAAAGCTAATTTTGGCCTCTTAAATATTAAAATGTTCAACTTTGTGATTGACATCATAGGTGCACGGGAATGAGCTATTGTCCAATATCCTGTTAAACACTATAACATTCCCGTAGCTGTATTACTATAACATAACCAGCGAAGTCCATATGCGTAAATATATTTTAACCAAGTGGGCACTTTAAATCATCACTTTTATAATTAATATGGTTATTATTATTTTTTGTTGTTATTATTATTATATGGGACTGTTTGTGGACTCACTGTGTGTCAGGGGCAGAGAGCTCTGGCCGGTCTTGACCGTCCTGCCCCATACCAGACACCAGATGACGCTCTTGTCTTACTGTCCTGCCCTTTTTGCGCTAAAGATCTCTGCCTGGTCCTCAACAACCAACAGCTCAAAGTTTACCGGACACGTTTCTCCTATTCATCAATATCCCCATTGAGTATCAAAGCCAATTTATGACTGGCCAACATGTGCACGTGATCCCATACAAATACCCCATATTTGGGCAGCGCACGTCGGATCAAGAATTAAAAAAAAGATACCAAAGCCTACTCCACCTATAAATCCTGGATTATTTTTTTAGGGCAGACAGCTCTGAATTTTCCAAAAGCGGCTACAAAGAAAAGCAATGATCAACAAAAACAAGGAAATAGCCGCAACATACGCCCCGCAGCCCTCTCTACTTTAAAAAGAAAGTGTCGGTGATAGTTAAAAATGAGCTCTTATGTTGACAGCTCCAATCTCAGGCAAACAAGCGAGACAACTTCTCCTAACACTATGTTTAGTTTCGATCTATCTGGGCGCAGGTCCAGCCGTTATGAGGGTGTTAATGTGAACGGGATATTCACTTGTCCCGTCCCCACGACCTCTGTTGAACGGGAGGAGATGAAAACTAGCCTGCGTGGCAGTACGGATACTCCTCTCCCGTCAGGACCACAGATAACCATGGTCTCCAGTAGCTCGTCCGTGGATGCCAGCGGGCTCAACTACGGCAGCAGCACGCTGCTGGGACTAGGGGCAGACATAGACCCGGAGAGGAGCGCAAAACCGGGCGGCAACAAGAGCCAGGAGGGCGAGAGAAACGCGGAGAACACGCAAACGATGAAACGAAGCACAAAAGTGAGCCAGCGGCAGGACAGTGAGCAGCGGCCACAGATTTATCCATGGATGACAAAACTGCACATGAGCCACGGTAAAGTTTGCCTATTTTCTAAAGTGCGACTGAGATGCTTTCCCTTATTCACTCTTTACGCTGCAACACTTCTTTTCGCCCGTTCCAGTTTCCCTCTTGAGTTTTATAGGCCAAACGCAGGAAATAATAAAAACTCGCGGTCATAAATTTTATGACAAAGGCATCCATTGCTCGTAAACCTGCTCTGTTACGGTGAAGAGGTGATCTGTGGGGTGATTTATGGAGGTATAATTGGATAAAAGAACCAAACTGTGATACAACTATGAAATAATATTTACAAATTCAGCTCAAAGTGTTAGTGTTTTGCCTTTGTTTCGTTTATAGTCTTAGTCAAGCTACATGCTTTACATGATCAGACTATGTGTGGGAGAAGCTTTAGCCTTAAATTGAACTCTGGGAAACACCAATGCCCTGACCCAATCATGAACTTTTCACCTCTAAAAGATTTGAATAGGCGTGCTCCTTCTCCATGCCCTGGAACCACTGGCTGCAGATGGACAGTGAGCAACATTTGCTGCAAAAAAGAAGCTATTCTTGTTTTGTGGTATGCAAACAGCCAGGAGCACACAGTGGAGATGATAAAAATATATTTCTGTCCAATAGCAAAGGCCTGTTACTTTACTTAGCACGTCTGTGCACGAGCAAGTCTATAAATAGGGAAATATATCTGGAAAACATCAGTTTCCATTTTCTAATCCCACTTCTTTTGATTTTACACATCTGTTTTTCCTCCCATGATATTATCACTCCTGTGCAGCGGTATTAGGCCGAGGCCAGTGTTTACAGGGAGGCCAACGCATTATTAGTTATCCCATTTTTACATATTACAACAAGATAAGATTCCTTAATTAATAGTCTTGTGTATTTTTTATGTTTTAATGTGAATGGGTGTAGAGGGCCCTTCTAGTATATTTATTAGATCTAGTTAACCATCCTTATCAGGCTGACATAAAATTTTATTACACAAATCCACAGTAAGTAATATCAGGTTAAATTAGGTTATATAAATATATTTGATCTTTTAAACGGGGATGTAAGGGGACATAAATTCATAGACTTGTGCTTTTAATGCTTATTTTTTTATGGCTAACCAGGATTTTTTTTTCATAGTGTAGTAATATTATTAGCCTATTATTCTATTTATTTACCTCTATAATGCTGCTGAAAGCTAACTGATTTTAATACCACTTCAGAATCGGAGGGTAAGCGGTCCAGGACCAGTTACACCCGCTACCAGACTCTGGAGCTGGAGAAAGAGTTTCACTTCAACCGGTACCTGAGCCGCCGCAGGCGCGTAGAGATCGCCCACACCCTGTGTCTAAACGAGAGGCAGATCAAAATCTGGTTCCAGAACAGACGAATGAAGTGGAAGAAGGACTCAAAGATCAAAGTGAAGGAGTAAAAGTGCACCAGTGAACGGGGTGCATGCAGCACGTTTTCAGCCCCACACTGCACAGTGCAGGAGTGCCGCCTGACCTCCGGATGAACTGCTAGGAGCAATGACATCATGACACCGCTCTGTGTGCTTCATCACCAATTATGTGTCACTTGCTGCAGTTTGGGACCTAATGTATTGAATATCACTCACTTTGATCAATCGGTTTACATTTCTAAATTAATTTGCTGCCCATGCGATGATAACCTCACTTTACTGCACGAAGGGGACACGAGGTTGAGGGGAGCTGGGGTCCTTCACGCTGCAAGGCTTTGCTCTGCAGTGCACTGAAAGGCTGCACAATGCTACTAATAATCTATGTTTTTTAATTAGGATAAAAGTAGTGGAGGCTGGGTGACAGCCTGCATCATGTCCAACTCTATATCATCGTCATGTGATAAAACTTCAAGGTCAGAATCAAATAAAGGCTGAACTATTTCTAACTCCTTTGGAAATCAGTTGAATAGTTTTTTCCACCAGTAAAAACTACTTTTCCCACCTCTTTCCTTTTCTTTTTTCAAATTAATGTCGCAGTGCAAACACGTTAGGCCGTGGTCGGATGTGTGTTGTATCCAGTGAGCTAATATCTTTGTGAGTGGATTTCTGTCAAAGGCATCGTCCATGTTGTCTGTCATATGTGAATCTAAATCATTGTGTATAATTCAACGACTGTATGTGATAATATTGTGATGTGCAATGAAGCCATTTCTCTTGCCCCTTTGTAAACTTTAAGGTGCCTGGTTTACACAAGGCCTGGAATAACTGATAGGATGGCTTAATTGTTGACTGTAACCAATAAAGTCTCATCATTAAAAGTGAGGAAAATACTATACTGTCAGTATGAACATTTCTGTTATTTTTCTGACATATAAGGGGTTTGTAGCGGACTCACACAGCTCACGCATATTTAATTACTTTTGTGCTTTAAGTCCACTGAATTAAACCACTATAGAAATTGTATTCCACCCCCCCTACTTCTCTTTTGTTTTGTCCTCCTGATCACGTTTTAAGTCTGGCTCGGAATCCACAGAATTTCATTGACTGACAAATGCGCTCTGAAGTTTAAGGCCCTCATAAAACTTTATTGCCCCTTTTCCACCACTCCACCACAGGCAGACTCCGTTTCCTGTTTGGTCAGGGAAGGAAGGGACACACTAGCCTGTGATAACACTCGCCCACAACACAACGTGGATGCAAAACTTTGGCTTCCTGTGGCCGCAGACTGACGCGCCATCACTGTCGAGGCCATATGGCGACTTTATGATATCGCCCTGCTCTTTAATCCTGGCATCATTACACTGTAGTTAAATCAACACTATCTGCTACTATGGAGGACATAAAACCATGCCAGTTGCTGGGTGTCTGTATTCGGCAGCAGCTTTTGTAGAAGTAGTAGTATGACGCAGTATAGCCCACGGTTAGGAGGTAATTTCTCTATAGCACTACTTAAAGAAAATAAAAATCAACTCACCTCTCAAACTAATAGCTTCCTATTCAACTTCCTTGACGGTTATGAGAACCGGTCAGCGCAGCGTCCACTTTCTCTGCGCTCTGTTAGGCCTAACCTATACATGGACAATGTATTGAATCCCTTTTTGTATGTCTTTCTTTTAGGGTATTTTAAAGTTTACAAGGTTACATATGCCAATTGCCCCAAGCAGGGCCTGTGAATGGTGCATAGGAAGCACGTGGTGTCATTTAAGTGGGTTTTATGGCCTGGAAGAGCTGACAAACCTTCGATATATACACATCATATATAATCTTAACTGTCCGGAATCGCAGCTGCTGGCTTCCCCTTATCTGAGGAAGAAAGGGCTTTGTGGCAGTGAGGATGCAGTACCTTTCTCCGGACTGTGTAGTCGGGTGGTGCGGAGCTGAGAGCTGCTGCAGTAAGTTGCTTTTTAACTTTGCCTTTACAGGCCTGCGATTGTGCCGTTATTTCACCGTGAAAGAATATAGTTTATATTAGTGTGACTTTAAATGCATGGTTGTTCAAATTATTAACTTCAGAATTAACGGTATTAATTGATAGTGAATATATGCGTTTTATAATTATAGAACAATTACATTTTTTTTAAATAATCGGGAACCTGTTCGTTTTTAGATGTTTTAGAGGATATCTGGTGTCGTACATTTCGTCGGACAGAAACGGGATAATACGGAAATACCGCTCATGGTCATTGTGTTGTCATGAGGTTTATTTTTTTTTCGCAGCATCATCTTTATATTTGTACCAGATTTTGATCGTAGGGAATAAAAGCAAAACGTGGATGTTTTAATGCCTCTCAACAGATTTGAGACACAGTGGCAGTCCGTTTGATTCAACAGTTTGTTTTGCATGTTAGTCCTGTCAGTAAGAGCACAGAAAAAAAACATTTTAAAGGTGACTGTGACGAAAATGAAAAGTCAGCCAGAACTATCAAAAATCATCTGGCGTCCAGCTTCACCATCCACCCCACCCTTTCCCTCTCCCTCTCTCTCTCTCTCTCAGACATAGACACAGTCCTAATGACTACCTACCTGTGTGTATTGTGAAGTACAATTTTGTGTTTAATACATAAAGTTTGGTTCAGTGGCGCAGATTCCAGAGAATGTGTTAGTGGAACAAATGTGTTGGAAATAAAATGTGACTTTTGTTTTGTGTGATGCAAAAATGTAGTCTTAGGGGTTAAAATACTGCACCATTAAAAAAGCTATAAAATACAAAAGCTCCTGATTAAAATGCTTCATCACACTGTTTCACCTTGACATAAGGTCAGTGTTTGTGCTCATGAGCTACTGTTGTTTTAGGGTCATGTCTGGGCCAAGGGACAGGTTTGATTCAAAGGCACTTTGCAGTGTAATTATTGTATCTTCCAGGCTCAAAGCCTGTGATAAACACACTGGATGGGAGCTGGAGGCATGGCTGTTGCATGTTTTACAAAATTGTACCTTTCTTGCACATAGAATATTTGTTTCTCTCCCTCATAGCCCTTCCAGCTTGTCCTCACTGCAGTGGCAGATATTACTGAATTGATCAGTTTGGAGACTGATGAGGCGATGTGATCTTATAAGCTCAATAATTTTCTGTTTCTGTGTAGTGCACATCATTTAATTGCCCATATGTCTTAGAAAGGAGTTCAGTGTAGAAATACTGGTCTTCTCTTAATCAATGTGTGGAATTGCAAATGTCTCATTTTGATATTAGCCTAAGTGTTGTGTCTGTGTTCAGCTGACAGAGCAAAGGTGCTGCAGTGCTGTATGCTGACTATGATGCAGCATTAACTGCATTAACCCACTTGTATATGTATATGTCACACTGTGTGATGGCATTCAGCCTTTGCTGTATTGTTTGAATTTTAAAAGAAAATCAGAATTACTCTTTCTGGTGTGCAGCATGATCAATTATACACTTCCAATAGGGGGCACTGTGTAACACACTCCTGTGTGGGTAATACAGTGTGTGTCCACGTAAGGGCATGGATTACAGCTCTTTCCTAACATTTTATTTTATTTTATTTTGCCATGTTGTTTAAGCAATGGTACTGTCTTGTACTGTAATGTATATTTAATATTACCAGAGGGAGAAAATTATGCTCCTAAAACTCCCCAAATACAATAAAAAATAATCCCCAAATTCAAAAAGATGTTTTCCTCTTTTCCTATAAATTAGAAACAAATTAGATCTGTCATATATATCATCAAGGAGGTTACAGGACCCTAATTATAATCGAAATTATTTTATTTTCTGAGTTTTCAGTATTTGCGTCCTGGGAGGAAGTGTGAATCAAATATTAATTTAACTTGGGGCAGAGACACTGCAGCTCAAAACAATCTAATATCACTCCAGTAAAAGTGAAACAGTCTAAACATCCGTTTTGTCTGCCATGTTCTGTGCTGTTGTATTCCTTTCCCTGACCTGTGGAGCTGACACTGTCATCATTCAATCCACAGAGGTCATTTCCGGGTGAGCACAGACTTCCTTTTGTCTGAGCCCAAATAAGAACCATAAAGTCCAATTACATCGTTTTCGAACACAGACAGAATTTATTTACAATGTGAAGACAAAGTCGTGATTTTTTATTGACTGTTCGCCATAATTCAGCCGCGCTGAAGTCCAGGGATTTCTATTCATAGAACATTTGCCCAAGGAAATACCAAAATGCTTGTAAATTTAGTTTTACTGTCTGAAAATGACCCGTCCTAAATTTCTGTCCTCGGTCCCAGTTCTGCAAGAGCCCCACACATGTCAAAGCTTTTCTAGGGCAGCTTCCCTTCAATTAGGCTGGATAACAGAGGAGATCAGAGGCAAAGGGACATACTGAAGGATCATTAAGATGAAATAATAACGCAACATATCAAAACGGTTCGTTGCAGTATTTGAAAATTAACTGGAGGAAACTTTTAGGGAAATGATTTATTGTGAAATAAATATGTGTGGCTTTTCGATTATTTTGTAACATTTGTTGCTCATATTTGCCTTTGATTCATTTTTATTTATTACTATTTTTTATTATATTGGAGCAATTTTAAATGGAGCGAAAACGAAACAATGCATCCCTTCATTTCAAACGCCTGATGTCTGTGACTTTACAAATACTTGCTCAGTTAATTTAGGGAATGGCCAGTGGATAACTTATTGATCTAAGATCTTTGCTTTTTTATTTTAAATGTAAATATTAATTTAAATTTAACAATTCGTATACTTTTGGCATTATTTGTCAAGCGTTTTAATTTTCCAGCTTGTTGCAAAAAGTCATTTTTTAACTTAAAGGAGTATTCTTGATCTAATTTTTCATTTCCCTTTTTTTTTCAGACAATTCATCGGGTTCAAAATGAGTGGGACCGTGGATTTATCAGTAAGTGTTATCCTTCGCCTATCCACCTGGCTTTAGTCAAGAGATGTGACACTTCATGGAGCTTGTTATTTGGCTGTAGGCAAACAGCTGGCTCCACATCAAGGGTACTGAACACTTATCAAATTTGTTTGAGGGATTTTGGTGTTGATATAAGGACTGCGGTTTAACAATGGGTGTTTTTACTTCCAAATAAATGTCGATTTCAGTTTTGCATTTTCAAATATTAAATGCTTAAACAGAGACAAACATAAGCTCGAGGTATTGTCCTTCTGCAGACTGCAGTAGCCAAAAAAAAAGTTGCAGTATGAGTCTAATGAACCACAGCATTGCTAGAATGAACTGCAAACCAACCAATGGTTTCTGTGGGGGCATCTAGTATCTAAAACCATCTCTGCTCCCCTGGCTGCTGCTTTTTGAGAGTATTCATATTCAACTAGTCTCCAGTCTGTCTGCACTTCATTAAAACTTTTTATTTTAACTGGACGATCCAGCTTAACGTTATTACACCTGGGGAGAGTAAACGTGTAAAGGCTATTAGGTTAAGGGTTTGATTAAACGCGCATCGTAACCATTTTCATCAGGGAGCGGAATATTGCTCCACTGTCTGCATCCAGGTCAGGTGCTGCTGGGCCACCAAATTAAAAAACAGCCAGGCATGGACAGAACAACAACCTCACATAGTTTTGCACAGATTTATTCTGTTTACATATGTACATGTGTGAACACGCTTGTACGGCTGTTATTTTGCAGGGAGGGAAAAAAAAAAGAAAAAAAAGAAAGCTTAACAATTTCTCAAATGAACAAATGAAACATCAAATTAGTCCGCCTGAGGGCCTCATTTTTTGTACTTCTACATTATAACTAGTTATTGAACTAGGTGCACGATCTGAAAGCCATTTGTGGGGAGAAAGAATTCATTGCTGTCTCTCCATCAATAATCCTTGGCAGTGAACTATTGGAACCAGTCAAACGCGAGGGGTGAAACGCGGGTCAGGCTGTCTAACTAATATTAAAATGCGTCCGCCAGAGCGCACGGGGGAGAGAGGGAGTCTGTGGTGTGCGTGCAGCTCTGTCACACTGCTTTGGTGCACAACAAACAGCGTGTATTTAGATGAGCATATGACAAAGCCAAATGAACATGAGTTAGATTTTATTTGTGACTATTTCCTGGTTAGTTCGCTGTGTGTTGGCCCAGGATGCTTTGTTCTTCAATCAAAAAAAATCTATCGAATTGATACAATCAAACAAAACAAATTGAATGCACGAGGAGAAATATGTAGATTAAGATGTTTTTTGACAGTGTTTGAAGTCCCCTGTGCCTCTCCACTGTAATCAATTCCATTGATTCACAATCTGAGCATGTTTGCTGTTTTTAATAACCCCGAAACAGGTCACATGTCTGGTATTGCATTTTTCATCCGAGGCTTTTCTCATTAGCTTCCAGAGTGGCAGGAAGAAAGGTTACTGAGCGGTCAGTATGGTAATAGCAAGCAGAAGAAATGGTGGGGAACAATAGAAACTTATTTTTCATCTGTGCTGTCACGCCGTCCCTTTGTATCCGCCGTGTTTGTGACTGAATATTCATATAGGAGCTACCTCAAAGGCAGAGGTTGAATGTTAAGAAAAGAGACCCTCTTGTCCTTTGCACACGACGTGATTGTGTGTGTGTGTGTGTGTGTGTGTGTGTGTAGGCATATTTGTGTACGCGAATTGGAGAAAAGATGTTAAAGTGGTAGTTTCTGTCATTGTGTAAAATGTATTAAGGGCAGAGCAGATTTAGTTTGTGTTTGTGGCTTCAGCAACCCTGATAAACAGCCTCCGCTTTGGCGCACGCATTGTGCAGTATTTCTCCTCTATTGCAGCCTCAATATTTGTTATGACACTGCTCTCAAATGCATGCCAGTCCCATTTCAGCGTGGGGACTTGCGGGAGAGGATCACCTTTGCAGACTCTTACCTAAAACACATTAGTTGTCTATATGTACCCTGTAGAACCGAATTTGTGTGAAGTACAAACAGTCGCAAATACGTCTCTACAGGAATACATGGGCAACTGAAATACTACGCCAGCCAATGGATGCTCCTGCTTCTGCTTCTGCTTCTGCTCGTCTGCATGTCTCTCTGCCTTGTCCCTGCTATTGCATACACAAGCATCAGTGATATACACATGCATCCTACATTCAGGCTCTAGCAATGCAATAACATTGTCACAAAGTGTATTCATAGTCCAGACAGCCATAGATTGTCTAGGTAGGCCACAGAGAGCAAAGCCATGTGTGCAGTGTGCGGCTACTACTGTGTCAGACCCTGTAAAACACGTTAGGAACCAGGGGTCGTTTAAAAGTGACTGATTTACGGCTTTTATTGCTCTATAAAACGCCTCTAACATCCTCGCTAGGGGTAATAGAAATGTCGTGCGCATTCTGTACAAACAGGACAGCCAGAAATACCTTTTTCACGTCATTTTTTTTACCAATATTATGTAATTATTGCAATGAAAATAGATACATCCGGTAACTTTCAATTTGGTGCTGTTGTGGATTGACTTGTGTGCTGCTTCTGTTCAGGCTTTATATGTCTTTTATATGCCGCGACGTTTGTGAAACGTGTTATTATTATTATTATTATTATTATTATTATGATTATTATTATTGGATATTTGTTGTACTTGTAATTTAGGCTGTTGATGACCCTACACCTATTATAACAATAACAAAAGAAGAATACAATTATCTGGATGTTGTTGAGAGGTTGTTAAGCTATAAGGGAGTCAACCTTTCTCTCTGTCTCTTTGACCCGAGCTGACTCTGTTGGGATAAGAATGGGAAGCACACAGCACATGACAAGTTTATACAGCCAGGCAGGATCAGTTTACAGTGGAGCAGCAGACCTCCAGTAATGTGGCTTATGGTCACTGCTTCAGCTATGATTAGCATGTAACATTTGTAGGCTGTATATCCAAAAGGCAGCAAGACAGCAAGTGTTATTGACATATTCTTATTATTTTCTATATTATATTTGTATATATATTTAGCACAAGTGGAACTATAGTTGAAAGCAAAATATAGCTTGTAAACTTGTTTGTACACATATCAGTTGCAATTTATTTCTATACATTGCAATATTCAAATTCTTACTCTCAGTATTTTCTTTCATAACATTTGGTTTGTAGCTTGTCCATACACAGATTCAGTTGATGTACATACATGCTTTTATTTAGGCCATAACAAAGCTTTCAAGTGAAAAAAAAGTCAAGGACTTTTCAATGTTGTAAAAACAGACAGCCATGAGGAGATGGAAAGAATACAACCAAGATATGTATTTTTGTCAGAAAAAGCCCCAGCAGAATTAAAGGATTTGTATTTGGTCTTATTTTGTAAATCTGCAAGCAAGCCATCTCTAAGCAGGACTGCCCTGGATGTGGGAGGGCTCTTTTATCTGATGTGAGGGAGTACAGCTGCTCCTAAACGCTCTTACTCTCTCTGGTCTGCAACAACCAAATGTAACTTAACTTCTCTGTGACACAGTGCAGCTCCTCTGCACTTCATGGTTTTCTGAGACCCTCTGGTCTGTGACACCATCATGATATTGGTCCCCTTTCTTTTGGATATGTGACATCATAATGGTTGTGTCCCACTGCTGACTGGTCGGTGACATCATGATGATGCTGCTCTGCTCAGTTGTCAGGTTTGTGACGCCACAGTGGTGCTGTTTTATTTTGGCTGGTTTGTGAATTCACATTGGTATTATTGAGTTGGATCTCCCGGCTGCTGTTTCACTCCTTTGTGGTCTAAGATATCCTCTCTGCTTATTCTCCACTGTTTTGTTGGTGCTCATAATGATATTTGAATGTATGTACTGAGGTTTTGTTGAATGATTGCTGTATCTTTCAGAAATAGAGCTTATTAATAAAGGTGAAAGGCATGTTTTACATTTTGGCTTTTCTCTTTTATATACTTTTAACCATTTTATACCATAGACCAGGACCACCGTGACTTTTCTTTATTCTTCTCATCTTTTTTACTTCAAAACTTCCTAAACCTTTGGTTCCAGCTAATTTTTGCTGCTGTGACATTCAAAACTGCTTCAAGTATACTCCTGTCAGATTCCTCACTTCAATCAGACACATTTTTGATGTTATCCTAACCAATTTTTAATTAAAAGTTGAAGGCAGAGCTTTTTAATGAATACCCTGGAAGAAAAATGGTATCACTTCAAAATAGACAAATCTCTCATCATTGAATGAAGGCTTTTGTTTGGGCAGCCAGACTCTTCCTGTCCACCTTTCTCCAACATTATAAATTATCAGACCTATTTTCAAACATCAACCACACCTCCAGAGCATCACAACACTCCAGCCCTCTCTGGCATTTAGATTCAAAGTAAACCTATTAAATATTAGTGCTGAAATGCATTTAGGAATATCATCAAAACGGATGCAGCTCTAGTTCTTAAGTGTATTAATGGAGTGCAATCTGTTTCACAGCTGAAGTGCTGTTTGTAAAGACGGTGCCTTCATTAATTAGCAGATAACCTTTATATAAGGCGTGCAGGCTAACAAAATGATTGGTTTGCTATTGTTGTATCTTATCCTTGGCGAATCACCTATTGTCCCTTTGAATAATTGAGACCAGTGGATTTTGCCTGTTTTATTTTTTCCTTGGTCAGCAACTAGCTACTAGTTTTGTCCCCAAGATCAATTGCCTTGGTAACACAACCAGAGAGAGAGAGAG
>NW_023339707.1:13623237-13623530 GCF_004916995.1 Morone saxatilis
AGAGAGAGAGAGAGAGAGATTTGTGCCCACAATGGCGACTGTAGGTATGCTAAATACCTCTGGTTCCTTATCCGGGAACTACCTCTTACGCTGCTATTGGGCCATTGGGTCACGTGGTAAAAGTAACTTTACAGGGCTGCTCGCAAGTAGGAGGGCTTTATGGAGCAGAAAAACGACAAAGCTAGAAAAATTATTTTCCACTCCAGAAATTAATGATCATGAGCTCGTATTTGATGGAGTCTAACTACATTGATCCGAAATTTCCTCCATGCGAGGAATATTCGCAAAATAAC
>NW_023339707.1:13623630-13626090 GCF_004916995.1 Morone saxatilis
TGCGAGGAATATTCGCAAAATAACTACATCCCAGAGCATAGTCCAGAATATTACAGCCGCGCAAGGGACTCTGGCTACCAGCATCACCATCAGGAGTTATATCCTCCGCGGGCGAGCTACCAAGAGCGCCAGTATAACTGTGCAAGCATCCCTGAACCTGACACGCCAAGGGGACATGGAATACCCCAATCTGCGCACCTGCTGACAGGGAAAGGGCAACCTGCTTCATGTGAAACCCCACAGTTGTCCATGTCCCCCGCCACCCCACCGGCCGCAACCTCCGCCTGCAACCAAGCTACCCCGGAGCATCCAAACAGCACAGCCTCCTCCAAGCAGCCCGTGGTGTACCCATGGATGAAGAAAATTCACGTCAGCACTGGTAGGCAACTTGTGTGTTTATGTTCCCTGCACTCCTCATGCTCCCCTCTCCCTTTCCCTCCCTTTATCAGTCCCTCTGACTCCCATCTCGTTGCCAGCCCCTGCTCCGATAGCAGGGAAGCCTTTGAAATGGCACAATTGAGGCGGATTTACGACTCGGCATTGGTAATTACACCCACCATAAATTTTATAGCCGAGGTATACTCAGGGCAGCCGTATCACCATGTGGCTTCTGCTGTTATGTATTGCGCGATAGAGAGAGGGGGAGAAATGAATAAGAAAAAAAAATTGAGCTTTGTAATCTTGCATTAATAATTTAGTTCATAGTTGGATGTGAGTGTCCTCTCATTACGCTGAGAAGTTCTTAACTTCCCATTTAAATTTCTCAAACAGCTAAACATTCATATCCAATAAATCTTTCTAGCCATATCTCAGTTGAGGCCATTCTTGTTTACCCCTCCTTTCCTCCCTTCTCTGTCTCCCTTTCTCTCCACTTATCCTTTCTCCAGTGAACTCGGCTTACAATGGGACGGAGCCCAAGCGGTCTAGGACAGCATACACCCGGCAGCAAGTCTTAGAATTGGAGAAGGAATTCCACTATAACCGATATTTAACTCGGCGGAGGCGCATCGAGATCGCCCACACCCTGGTTCTCTCCGAGCGACAGATTAAAATCTGGTTTCAAAACCGCAGGATGAAATGGAAAAAGGATCACAGGCTCCCGAACACCAAAGTGAGATCCTCTTCCTCCTCCTCCGGGTCCAACACAAGCTCAGCAGCCGGCGCTGTTGCCGCTGCTTCGGCCACTAACACTGGGGCCCCCGACGAACTCACCGGAGCACAGCATGGCGAGGATATTACCAGGTTATAAAACCACGAACCAAGATCGGGGGTAGAAAAAGAACTGGTTATTTATAGAACAATTATATATTTTGTTTTCGTAGCTATCTTGTGCGGTTTCCTTTAAGTCCAAAGTTATATAAAATGCATGTTATATAGCATGGATTACTGCGAATACCGATGAATTATTTTTACGTGACACAGGGTTTAATTTATTTGAAGCTCAATTAAAATGATGTTTTTTATTAAAAAATGTTTTGAAGGAAGGAAAAAAAAGTAGAAAAAATATACATTTTATCAAAATGTTATTGTGGGCCATTCTTTTGCCCTGCTGCCCAAGGTGAAATGCACAATCTATTTATTTCAAACAACACTGGAAGGAAATCAATATAATAATAGTTATTTTTGGTATAAAAAAGCTGGAACACACCATTGATCTTGAACTTGTATGTTTTGGATAATAACAATGTGTGAATTACCTCGTGTATTTCAGAAACAGGATTTTGATTTACAATTTAATTTTGTGGTGTTGATGTTGTGTTTAGACCGTTAAAAAGCAGATTATTGTGAAATGCAATAAACGGAGTGTAGTGTACTTGTGCTAATCATATTGGTCAATAAAACAGTGAGTGTCTACTAGTTTTATATACGTTTGGTCGAACTTCATTTTAGGCAAGATGAGGTCTGCTATTGTTATGGCTATTTGGACAGATCACCTTAAAAGTGTACAGATGTGTGAATATTTGAACATTTCATAAGAGGGAAAGAAGAATCACTGTGTTTTCAAACTGTGTTTGTAAGTCCTGCAGCTCATTCTTGCGTCTTTAAATTAGCAATGTGTACAGACAGTGTGAGTGTGTGGTTGTGTGTGTATGTTTGTGAGTGTGTGTGTGTGTTAAAGCCTGACTCATAATGGACTGAAGTTATTTCTAAAATCTGAAAATGAAATAGTTTGCGCTATGCATTATGTGCAACCTCATCAGTCTGAAGGGCATTCAATTAACGCTAAAGACAAGCCACTGAGGCCCTCCACTCCACACTGCACTGCCTCTAGACTGAAGCTCTCTTGCTTCCTTCGTCTTGACTTGAATACAAAGCTGCATGCGATTAATTTAGAGGACATTTGCAATGTGTTAGAGATTATAGATTGTTGTGAAATTATTCTTATTCATTTTGTAACATCAATAGTTGCCCTGCTTTTTCTATAGTCCACTCCGCCATACGACTGAATTTTCAAATGTA
>NW_023339707.1:13626102-13647407 GCF_004916995.1 Morone saxatilis
AAAAAAAAATACAAAAAAAACAAATAAAAAAAATTAAATAAAGAGTGAATTGCAGTTAGATTCAATATACTGCGTCATGTGGTGTTCGTTAAATATCCCATGGAGGATGGTGATGGGTAAACTAGCTGACCTTTGTTATCAGGCTCTGCAGCAGTGTCCTGGAGCAAGAAAAGATTGCTGATATATTCTTGTGTGTTCACTTTTAGATTTTTTTTTTGCTTTCCCATGAACACTTTCCCACATTTACCTGCTGTCAGTCTCCCCCAGAGACAGAGTCGCCTCCAGGAGGTGTGCAGCAGCTCGCGAGGAATAAAAAAAAAAAAAAAGAAAAACTACCATTTCAAAAACAGGCGCTCACTGCAACGTCATCGCCCGCGTTCATCTGCAACAGCAACACACTGCAGGACTGTTTACGACTGTAGATCTGCTGGACTGATACAACAATTTGACGAAATATCATTCAAACTGAACTGTCTTAAGATTTTTTTCCCCTCACAAAGATGCATTCATTTTTTTCCCCTAGTTTTTTTTTTTTTTTTGGACAGATCTGTGCAGAAGGATTTCAGTTTAACCATGACTTAAACCTAAAGACGCGCAAGAATTTGATAGATTATTGAAATGGTGACATGAATAGGCCTTATAAAATGCCTGGCGTAGTGGGGGGCAAAAGAGCACAAAAGGAAGAGGTATTCTCCGTCATCAATCTTTCTACTACACAGCTTTGTGTTATGTTCTGGAAAACAGCTCTGACAACAGCCAGTTTTGCTCCTACCAAATATCATGTACTAGGCCGTATCCTTTACCATTATTCCCCAAATGTGAGAGTTTAAATGGACTTTAAAATAACTAATTTTAACTGGACCTAGGCGGTTAAAAGTCTGCCTTTTGGCTTTGGAAAGGCACTAGAATAGTGGTGAGACGGCGCTGAAAAATGAATCCAGAAGCCTTTATGTTGCTGGACAGATTAGAGAAATTAATGTGCTCGCCACAGTCGCAGCATCCCTCCAATCCCTTTCTAGGCCCTGTCGCCTCCATGTCGCGAGGCTGAAAAGGTACTTTATTGAAGTTTGGGGGCGAAGTGAGAGAAGGCCGAGTTCACCTCGAGGACACATTTTCTGTCCCATTAGGCTCATTTCAGTCTGGATGGCCGACCTCTACAACCCTGTGACCTGACTCACTCTCTATACGTGTACCTTCTGTGTGCGCCCTCACTGGTCCCCCTTGGCCTCGGCTTTCTTTGTGGATTTTTCTACGTTGTGCCTATAGAGAGGCCTGCGGCGGGGCATCACTGAATATGTTGCTCCCCTTTTGTTAATCAGAGTGACCGAGGACAAGTCTCGGACAGGCCTCTTCTCTGCATCCAACAGGACCTGCAGAACTTCCAAACATGCGCCTTCTTTGGAGCATCTGAAATCGTTTCCAAGCCGAGCTGGCAACATTTTGTGGTAACTTGTGGAGAAAATGCAGTGACAACATAGATAGAAAGATATATATCTTATTATCTGTGTTTAAGCTTTTGCAAGCCTGTATGTGAGAGAAAATAAGAATATTGTACATTTATTGAGCAGGTTTTTTTTGTGATAAACACTCTTAACTGATGAGATTATAAATGAAATAAAATTAGCATCGAGGTTTAAAAATGTGAACATTTCCAGGGATTAATTATATTCCCCAAAGTCTCCAAAAACAGGAGGCAGTAAAAATAGTTGGTGCGGTCACATGACTGGCCTTAGGTCAGCACTTCCGTTCAAAAGTGAGCTGCCAATTATAGCTAGGTGTTTGTGACAGTACTGGGACAGTTGGTCATTGTGATTAGTTTATGGACAGAGACCTTTAACGTCTGTAGACACACAAACCTTGCAAACTTTCTGCAACTCTTCTCTAAAACTTAAAAAAAACAAAAACTTTTTAATCCCAATGCAATTTTTTCTGATATGAGACAGAATGTCAGAAATCATACTGATTGTAACAAAAACACTAAATGAGAGCTGTTTTGTGAGGTTCGTTGCATAGATATGTCTGATTCATTTCTGATACATTTCTTAGTTGTCTGCTTATTTGGGATATCTCAGTGTCCTGGTTGCAAGCAGCTTTGAAGTTATATTATAATATTCTCATTTGAGAAACACGTTTGGTCTCTCGTGTGTGTTACCAGGACCAAATATTCAGCGCTGATGGAAAAATATTCGACAGCATGCCTTCCAAGATAAACAGCTGCCAGTGAAAACCAAACAGCTAATCTCGGTGATGTGTGAGCGATCATTCAGCCTCCTGTCTTACGGGCTACAGGTGTAGCTCAAGTTACACTCTGAACAATGGCTGGATGTTCGCTTTTTGTTTGAGCTCTTGTAATTGAAGATTTGTGTAAAGTAGAGTACACGAGGCATAATTTGGAGATATTTTCTTTTTTGACTTTTTGTTGATTTAGCTTTACCAAAGATTTAATTAATACGCCCATATAAGGTCTTGTTAGATTCATTATGAGAATAAACAGAATGTGTGATTTGAAATAATTATTTAAACAGAAAGCTCCTGTCGTTTGTCAGTCATAAATCAGTCTTGTCTTTTTTGTTATTTAACTTTGGGGTTAATGCGCACAGACTTGTACTCCACACAACGGAAACTTTTCTTAATATTTACACAGATATTTATCATCATAATATTCAAGGATAGAAAGCGCTAGTCCCGTACTTTTACACGTTTACTTCTCACATCATCTAAGCAAGCAAATAATTCCTTAAAACTATTAACTTCAAAGTTAAGTTCAGTGGTCTTACCTGTCAGAAGATCAACATAAATAAAATAAGAGAACATATCCGTGACTAATAACTTCATATGTTGTCTTGTTTTATGAATTAGAGCCATTCTTAAAGTTTCAAATACATTTTTGATTTTAATTCTCATCCTTAAGCAGCCCTTTGCTCCCAGCTGAAGCTGTAGAATAACTTTGAGCGGTTGTTAGTTAATCTTAACCCCAGCACCTTGCAGGAATAAGGTGTATTTTATGTGTTTGAAGTTCAGTGTTTAAATTCCTCAACACTTACTCAGCCCCTAACTGGTTTCTTTTTCTGACTTGAGACTGTTGAATCACACGCATGATTTTCAGCTCACATTGCACCGCTGCAGGCTCCCTGTGATTTATGAGCACCTCAGGCGAGGAGTCTCTCTCCCTCTCTCTCTCTCTCTTGCAAGATATAAAAACTTTACACAAACAGCCATCGAAATATTTGAACAAGAACAAACTGGAAACAAAAATGACCAGCTGTTCTGGCGCTGGCGTGGTTTATTACCTGCTTTTTTTATTGTCTTCACCGGGTTACGTAAAAACTTTTTTTTTGTTTCACTCGTCTCAGGTGAGTGTCTTCTTCAACCACTTTGGTTTGCAAAGAAAGGTCCGGGGCCGGTGTATTGTTATGGTGTAGTGTTTAAACGGCAGCCATGGCAGTTGCATAAAGGCTGAGAGTTGAAACAGGGGTCACGCTGCTATTTTCCAGGGACAGAGAGGCTCTCTCGCATTGACCAGCAGTGGGTGTGTCATAAATCCGTAAATCTCTCTCCCATCCGTTCACTCTAGGGAGCAGATGCACCATGTCTTTTCTTTCTTTTTTTCCTCATTTTTTGTGTGTCTCTCTCTCTCTCTCTCTTTCTCTGTATGTGTGATAGAGGGAGAGTTAAATGAATTTACATAAAACTAGATTTTAAAACTCCATCAGACATGTTAAAGTGATATACTGACAGTGCTGGCAAACAGGGGACGACAAAGCAGCTTGGATCAACAGTCTGATAGACTTCAGCCTCACATCACACTGGAGATGATGGCCTGGGTAAACTTGCCAGTAATACTTTATGTCATCATAACGCCTCGCTGGGAAATTTTTCATTAGCCTATTTGCTGCATCGTTGAGGACCTTAGAAATTAGAGTCATTTCCCCCCAGTTCAAGGTGTCACTGGGGGCCCAGACAGTCGCTAGATTGAGTTATGATTATGTTATTCACTTTTCATTAGCAAAAGTGATCTGAATATGGGATCCTGAGACTATAGATCCACAATTATGTATAGGTTAAGTGAAAACGCGCTTTTTTATTGGATTTGTTCCCTGAAAATGATTCTCGGGTGTATTTGTGTGGCCACCAGTTGCATTTCCACTGCAGTTGTCTCATTGTCTGAGCTATCTGAGGACAGCTGCTGCAGCATTAGGGACTCCATTTTTACACGTCAGCCACATATAAGATGCAACAGATAATTAAATGTTAAAGGTAACATACATAATCTAAACAAAAGGGTCACAATTTTAAAACACAGGGTTGAGACCTTCTATCATCCCCAGATTGATTGACTGGTCATCTGATGAAATGATGCTATAAATATAACATATTCATGTTTTACTATTATGTTAAGGTTTCTATTTTTTTGTAATAAAACGGCCTATATTTTCGACTATTATCAGCTGACAAACAATATTAGGTCTTTAATAGTCAATATGTATACAAGATACAGATACAAGATCTGCTTTCACAGGAAAAACATAAAAAAAACATTTTTTGCTGCAGCATTATTTTATTTTAAGATTATAGACATCTGAAAAACATATTTCTCCTGAGTAAAAAAACAAAACCAAGTTATTCCCAAAATGTACATTTAGTCAGTGGCTCAGAGCTGCAGGATTTATCTTTGTCTGCACTCTCCACAGACAGGCCAGGATTTACAGTGGTTTGTACTATAAGCAGGCCCAAATTAATACTCTATGTTAATGCACATGCTTATGCAAAAGTCGGGACTTGTTTGGGAAATTGACAATGTGTGTCTTTTCCTCACTTATGAAGTGCAGTCTGCAAACTCTAGTCCTTTCATTTCACTCTGCATTGTTTACAGCAATATAGGGCACCGGGCCCATAAATCTTCTCCTTGCTCTGCCAAGACAGCGCCATTTGTATGCACCGTTTTAACCGACAGCATCCTCTGCCCATTAACGTCTTCTCCCCAGCTCTCTCTCTCAGTCTCCTCTTATCTGCCCAGCTCTGTCCCCTGGAAATACATTAACTGATCCGTGCATTCGTTGAGCTCTGAAAACCAATTATGTTTTGTGTTTTTTTAGTGTAAAGGAATATATAATTTATGGAAAAAGAAGATAAAAATATAAGAATTGTGGTGCATTCTGCAGATTTCCCCGCTGCGTGTGCGCGGTTGCAGATATTTCCCGTTCCCCGGTACCGTTTTCTCTGTAAGTTATTGGTATGAAAAATAAAAGTTTATCGACGATTTCCTTGGTTGTTTGTGTCAGCAGGCGAGAGAGCGCAGAAGGTAAGGAGGAATTGTAAAAGGGTTGACACCCAGAGCGACCGGCGCGCTTTTGTGTGAGAGAGAAAAATGATTTATTGCCACTGAGGCGGTTCAAACAGAGTTCACGGAGAATTGTGGTGGAGGCGCGGAGGAGCTAAATTATGGTCTTGCTGAGCTAGTATATCATAGATTCTATCTCCAATTCAGAGAGTGTGTTCAAGGGTGTGAGGCAAGGAAAACAAAACGAATTTAATTACTTTCCCCCATTTCAGTCAGTGCTGATGGATACTGCCTAATTCTCCAGTTAATAATAATAATAATAATAATAATAATAATAATAATAATAATAATAATAACAATAGTTCGATTTTGAAATAAAAGCAGATACAAGGAGGTAAAGTCGATTTTGTATTATTCATTTTGCTCTGTTGGCCTACACTCAGACTATACTGAGAATATCTGCCATTTTAATGGACAGGCTGAAAGGATTAAACCTGGTCACAGTCAGCATTACTTCCTAATTAAAATCAGATCTCTTAGCTAAACGTTTAGCATTTTTACACTAGTTTAAAATTGAACTATGATCAATAATAACATAATTTAACAGTCATTTTGATGCGGATTACCAATACGCCATAGTGTATGGAGGCGATAGTAGTTGTATTGTGTCCTTGATCTGAACTCAACTGAATTCACAACTAAAATATTTCATTTGTTTAAAATAAAAATCCAAGGACGTGACTCCACTCTGGAGGTTCAGGTGAAGCCTCAGTGATGGTGGCAGCAGGGGTGAGGCGGAAAAGGGGGAAGGCTCCTCTTCTTCCAAGCTATGCAACCCTGAGTGCATAATCCATCACCGCTGAGAGACATCTAAAGAGGGTTTTCTCGACAGCTTTGTTGTAGTGAAACACCAGAAAGAACTTATATCTAAAGCCTGATTCAACTAAGATTGATACTGGCACAGAATATGCTAATATCATAGCCTGCAAAAACCCTCTCGTTTGGGAAGATACTTTAGGTGCACTATTTTACAATTTTGTGATAGCTTCATTATTCTAGTAATTTATCCACTTTGCATACATTTGTGCATTGTTGAAATTAAGCAATCGTGTTTTATGAGATTTTTTTTCAAAGTGTAACTCAGTTAGGCCACACTTGATGGAGCTTTTAGCTTTTAAAATAATTTCCCCAAAAAATATTTATTATATGGGTTTTAAATGAAGTTGCAAAATTCATATATTTATTTAAGTGCTTTGCACCTTCATAGCAATTTTTCTAACTTCTTAATGTCTTGTGTGCTCTTCATTGTAACTACAAACTGGCGCACATAAATAAGGGCTCTGCTGAACATCTCCCCCTACTCTTTGTCTATGCAGCCGTGCAGCAAGCGGGATGTTTACCATCAAAAGTGTCCACAGTGTTTGACTGTTGCCTCACAGAGCCACAGACAGGAACACTTGATACTGTACAGTGATGCCTGATTAATGCAAATGCGTTGAATCGTCCTATAGAAAAAAAATCTCTAATGATTGCCTCCTTTGTCTTTGTGTGGCAATGACTGTCAAGCCTTTGTTTGACCACTCCCAGTGAATCCTATTAAGCCAAAGCTACACTTCCACTCCGACAGTTATAAGCATATGCTGTTATTTAAAGGAAAGCCCGCCGATTTATGATGGGCAGTTAAATTAGTTGCAAACTAAGTTATCCAGTATAATCGGAATAATTTCTTTTACAGGCAGAAAGCAGCCTTATTGCAGGATGTTCATAGATAGAGCAGCTAATAGCATGGAAATGCGGGAATAAATAATATTTATCATTATGTTTAATTGGGAAAAAATACCCAGGAACACAATTTATTTTCAAGCATTTTACGCACAGAAAAAAAGCCTCAGCAAAAATAATGAGTTGTGGTCGCTAACCCGTTATTATCCAGCTATTATCCAGGATATTATTCCAGCTCATAGACATAGCCTACTGTAGCAGGAACTCCTCGCGTTGTGTCTAATTAAAAAAAAACCTACCACAAAAAGTTCAGGATGTACAGCTGCAAGCGACGGCTCCTTCTAATAAACGCGTCCTGTCAAAAGATTTTACAATATTACAAGAATTGAACCCTTCAGTTTCTAATGAGACGTCCCTCCTCACCACACATTGTAATCTCTCTCTGTCTCCCCCCTCTCTGCCATTTTTCCCCCCTCACCGTATAAACACATCTCCCCTCTTTCTCTCACACTGGTTACACAGTTGTTGGCGTCTACTCATATTCCGTTATATGTTTTTTTTCATCCCTAGGTAAAGAAACGCAGGCTGCTCATAGAAATGTTGTCTGAAGAAATATCGCAGAAGCTTCTTCGGGCGCCCCAAGTTGCCAGCGGATTACTTTGCAACTCCAGAGCTCTGTCATTGGTGGAGGACCACCACACGTGACTACGGCACCCTTCTGGTAAATATTATTCAAATGCTCCACATGGTTACTCCAAGTGCTCTTCCCTGCATGCCTTTATACATTCAGGTTAATTGTGATCGGATATTAGACAGACAGAAGTCATAGTCTTTAGTACTGTTGAGGGATTCTTGGTTTTATTTGAGACAGTTTGATGAGCTGGGTCCATGGACCCCCAACAGTCTACCCTCCCACTGCAGCTGCATGGCAACAGTTTTGCTGTGAGCTCTGGACAAGTGCCAAAACTAAGCGCTGGGTACAATGAAGGAGGAGGAGGTGGAGGAGGCCAAGAAGCAGAACTTGATCAGCAACACATGACCTCCTTTGCTCCTGTCAGTTCCAGGTTGAACCCAGGTGAACAGTTTCAGTGCCCACTGGAACCTCTGGTTCACTGCCATGCCAAGGGCAAGCTGGACATCAAGAGCAGGAGCTGCAATCTACTCACCATCTGCCGCTCAGGAGTAATGTTTCCCTGGATGAATCGGACAACTGACTCTGAACAATCTGGTAACTCTGATTTTGTTTATTATCTTTTATATTTTAAAGCTATAACAGAGTGTGCAAAAATACTGTTGACACAGTCTTCATTAAGTGCTCTAACGGGGTGAATCCATACATCCAAATTAATGAGCATCTCCCTCATTTGTGCATTGAAAGTTTGACTCCAACACTGATATCAGTTAGACCTTTCGTTGCATGAAGACACTGAATGTATATGCTGCAGCGAGTCATCCCCAGAGTCAAATTTACAAATTTACAAACAGAGCAAGCAAAAGTCTCACTTGTCAAATGTGTTACCTGCATCGTTTATCATGAACAAAAGTCCATTCATCAGATGTGAAGGCTCTTTCTTCTCTAGTTAAGTTAGTCTATGAATGAGTGTTAATGTTGCAGCACAGTTAAACAAATGTCGGTGTCTTGTTTTTCCAGTCCTGCAGGCAATGTCATATTCAAAACACAAAAGCTGCAGTGAGAAGGCCGCACAAAAACTTCTTGTTTGCTGCTCTTTTGCCACTGAGGATATAAATATCATCACTTTATCATTTTGTTTCTTATCTTAATCATTAAATAAATACAGTCAGTCAGTTGATTATAACATCAGTCCTAATAGGTAAGTGTGTAAGTTTATTTTGAGTGTAAAATCACATTGTGTGAGTAGGTTAATAACAATCTGAAGTAAATATAACATACATGTTCATTAATTATTTAAATTCTAATAATGCTTGTTATTTTTCACAGGAAGAGATAACTAGTCTTGACATAAACAAACTAGCAATAAGAAGGAAGCTACAGTCTCCCATTACTGTTAAGTGCAGTTATCCCTCTAAGGTCACTGTAGGCCTTATTAAGTATCCATTAACCCCTGCATGTTATATTGTTATCAACCGGATCCCTTGTATCGCTCATATACATGTCAAATAGAATCTCTAATGGTGGTTATTTTCAGTGGTGGTCCCAAGGTACCTTTTAAGTGACTGAGATGGGGATTTGACAGGTCTGCTTCCGTGTGTAGCTGTGATTAATGTGGCCTGTCAGGCAGCCATAGTGGCGTCAGATGTTTCCCCCAGACTGTTTCTTCGGGAGGTAACTTTCCCTGAACACATGACACAGTAGACAGCCAGTCTTGTATAGTGTCTCAAGCATGACTGAATACATAGGAAGAGCTGAGGGCCCTACTTTGTCCCGGGTTGACTGCCAGAGGATTAACATGGGCCTTACTGGCACTTGAAGTCCTTTTGTGGAGGTTATACATTTCAGGATAGACTTGTTAGATATGTGGCACTTGCTTTTAACAACCATCTTTATGTGCTCCCTCCTGCATCAGTCAGCAGTGGTGTAGCGGCAGGTCTGTCAGGCAAAGGAAGACTCCGTGTCAGGAGGGAGAGAACGGCCTTCACCAACAGCCAGCTGCTGGAGCTGGAGAAGGAGTTCCACTTCAGCCCTTACCTGTGTCGTCCCCGGAGGCTGGAGATGGCTGCCGGGCTGAAGCTCACCGATCGGCAGGTCAAGATCTGGTTTCAGAACCGCAGGATGAGGCACAAAAAAGAGCAAAAATATGGAAAGTTGGCTGGTTCGTCCAGGTGGTCTCCCTGCAACCCCTCCCCGAGCTCGAGCTCATGTGAGGACCTTCTGAGGTTTCCAGGTGCATGTGTCGTCAGAGCTTCTTCTTCCTCAGAGATGCACTTCATGGATTATGCCCCTATGTCGTCCTCTGTCTTTGGCTGTCACAGTGACGCCAGCAGTGGTCAGTGTATTCACCCTGCAGACCTGCCCCATCTGAGCTGCGTACTTCCATCTGTTGCAAATGGCCCACTGCCCTCCTGTACGGGCATAGATAGTCATCACCATGCTGGCATTTCAAACTGGCCCTAGGGCCCCATAATGGCCACCCCTCCTGTGCTCATCAAAATCTCAATGATACATCCACTTTCACTTACTTATGAAAGACTAGAGGATATCTGATTAGCATCCCTGTGTTGAAATCCCCTGAACACACCCTGTTCACCACTCATGAAACATTTTAATTAAACTATGTGAACATATCTTAATTAAAGGAGAGCTACAGTGATATCATTTATGTTTCTCAGGCACGGTGACTGAAGACTACAAGTCTTTAAACTTGCTGCTCATTGTACTTACACAGCATGCACAAGACATTTGAGCAATTAATAATTACACATTGTTTTGCTGTAATTTTGTGGCTGTTGCATTTGTATTGTTGTTGCATGTTTACTGCATGTGGGAATCATACCATGACTGAATTTTCTATTTCCCTCTGTTGTCATATAATAGCTAAGTGGTTGTCATATTTTCTAAGGCCTCTTTTTCATTGTGTACTTTAAATAGCAGGTCATTTGTGTAAAATGTTTTAACTGTGAAATGGGCAGAATAATGTTCATATTGAATGATGTTATATTTTTGTTAAAGCCATTAAAGGATACAGTGAGTCTTTGATACTGTTCTTGATTAATTGAGATGTCATATACTGTACATGCTTAATAAATGCATTTGGGAAAACTGTAACTCTTGTGCAATGTTTACCCTATTCATCGCTGATTAGAATTAAATTTTTTCCAGTGATATTTCATGATTAAGGGTTCCTGGATTAGATCCCAAATGGGAAAAAATGAGAAAGATTCTGTAATCAAATTAAGGCATGCTTTAGATTCATTGTAAACTCTACAGTATTGTGCATTCAAGTTGCACAATCCTGCCACATGAGCCTCTCCCTCGCTCCAGCCTCCGAGTTCCCCACCATTAATCACTGAGACAAGGCAGTCTTTCCAGCACTCCAACCACAAGCTCTGAACCCACTGGGCACCATGACAAGATCTCTTGCCTCCTCCTTCCCAACCCTTGCCTTTTCAATAGCCAAATTGTAGTGCTGCAAGTTGGGGCTCGCCTCCGTCTCAGGGGGCATGTTAGCTGTGTAGCTTAGAAGCCCTTCCAGCAGCCCATAGGCCACAACAGACCAATGAGGTTCAATCACTAATGACAACATATTATCTTAAAAAACAATGAGGACACTTTGTTTTTTGTAACAGCATCCCCTGTGCCTTTGTGACATGTGGATTCTCTAATGTAATTGACGTCATGGAAACATTATTTTCCTCTTGCTATTTTTGATTTCAAAATTTAAATTCCGCACACGGGGGCATTATGCGTTGATTTGACAGAAGTGGGTCGCAGTTTCTCTTGGGTCTCAACAAAGATAGACAACAACTTTCATGATGAAGGAGTGAACCTCCTCATACACTTGATAATGTGAGCCGCAGTATCAATATTCCTAACAAAACTGCACACAATTTCTGGACACGCTGACAGTTTTATATCAGCGGCCTTACTGTAAATGAGCTGTCACAGAGGACTACTGACAGCTATGAAATGAGGGAAGTAATGAGGAAGCTGATCCCCTAGTGGTCCTGGATAGAATGACTTCCTGCTCCTAATTTATTAGCTAATCAGTCCGTGGATCAGCTGTCATTTGGTAAATATTTGACACCATTTTCAGCAGGTCTTAGTAGGTGTCAGGGGAGCTGTATAGCAGCTATAACTCTGTGGAAATTTTTGAATAAAATAAAAAGGTCTACACCACATCAGTATCAAAGAGGTGGTGACAGCTGGGTAATTTAAGAGAAAAGTAATAAAAGCAAGACAGAGACAAAGAGATGAAGCAGGAAAAAGTTCTCCCCTTCAAATATGTTCGCCTGCAAAGAGACAGAAAGAGGGGGGATTGGGAAGAAGAAGAAGCAGACAGTGTTGGATTCCTGAGATTCTTGCATATGCCGGGTGATTTATGGTGTTAATGGTGCTGAGCCTCAATAGGAGCTTTACCTCTGGTTCCTCACCACATTCTCCCTCCAGACGCTAAAAGCCAGGAGGATCCACACACTGGAGTGCAGTAATTCTGTAGATGGGGTCAAGGAAAGCCCCCCCCCCAAGGGCCCCACTGCAAGGGAGAACATTACAACATTAAGTTAGCCAGTTGTTCTCACTCCTAGTTAGAAACTAAAGTCATTATTTCCTTTTTGCTCACTTGACCCCCCTCATGATGACATCTGTTTTCAGAGGGAAGATCTGCAAAGCCAAAAATCCTTCAATGTTTTTTTAAATTCTGGGCTTTGATCAGACTGGAGCGATGCATTAAGTGGATCTTTGAAGTGATAAATGATGCCAGCCGTGATGCCATGAAACCAGCTTTGGTTACGGTCCATCATTAATTTGAACATTTTTGCGTTATGTCCTTTACAGTGACTGATGTACCACTGTCCCATTTGCAGCTGTTGTGAAACTGATTTTGGGGTTAGACTTGAAAAATGCTCTATGCATCAAGACTTTCCTTAAGCTGCCATGAAAACAAAACTGCTGTGTCCTTAACAAAGACATGCTGCTTTAAGTATCTTACAAGGCATTTGCCTGTGCACTCGACAAACCTAAAGCCTGAAGCTCATCATATTACCATCACAGTAAGCTGCTGGTGTCTGCTGGAGTCTTATGTTCTGATGTGGTAATTCTGTTCATTATATGGGGATCACCATTAGAGGAAATAAATAATAATAATAATAAATGTCTATGTGACAGCCCCTGCTCTTATTGGCAAGTGCCTGTTTATTGTGTGCCTGGTTGGTAGGTGAACTAAAACAAAAACTCCTAAACCCCCAAAATCATCTATAGGAGCCATTTATCTCACCAATTATACAGTACTTTCAGGTTTGTTTAGCTTTTGTCTTCATCAGCTGTTTTTATTTGTACATCTTACACCACAATCTATGCATGTACTTATTTACACCACTAACTGATGACAGTTACTGACACACTTCACAAAATTGTATAAACTGGGATAAACACACTCCAAAAGAACAAAAAACTCTTTCCATACTGTGGCCTTGGTTTGACATCTATTTATTTACAATTTATTGATTCATTAAAGGACCAGTGTGTCGGATTCAGTGGCATCTAGCAGTAATGTTACAGATTGCAACCATTTAAATATAGCTCACCTTCCAAGCCTGTAGGAGAAACTACAGTGGCTGCAAACAAAATGAAGGGCCCTGTCTATAGCCAGTACGTGCATTAATCAAATTATAGATTATAAACCAATATTCCAATTTACATTGTTCTGCAATGGGTCATTCTGCATGATACTTTAATCATTATACTTTGAAGTTTTTACTGCAGGACTTATGCTTGTAACATAGTATTTTGATCACTTGAGTAAATGATCTCAGTGCTTCTTCCATCACTGTGTTTACTATATCTTGTAGTCACTGTTGAGATTCAATTTGGGTTGATTCAGTCATGAAGCTGTGTTGACATAACATAGCTACTTGCAAAATGATGTTTATGTACAATACATACAAAGGCATAAATATAAAATATACAGTACAAATACCATGAAACCACACTCAAGTCACATAACTCTTTTCCAGAGCATCATCGTTTATACACGTTTTGACTAAAAAGGTTGAATCTCCATTTTTAATACAAAGCAGCATATGTCAAAAGTTGGAAATTCAACCCTTTCAACCATGGAATATGTTTGCTAAATAATATTTTGAGAGGTTGGTAAAACATTGTTTTGTAATTCATGTCTTTTATAATATCTTGTAAATGACCATATCTGGTGTGTCTTGGATACTTGGTGATGGTGATTCATAGGTCACATGACTGATCAATAGACTGTACATAAGAAAACCATGAAAAAATCTCAGACACTGCTCTGAAAAAGAACATTTTGGTGAATAAAGCAGTGGAGAAGAGTGCCATGATTGCAGGCTGGATCTAGTGAAATTTACAGAAAATTTGGAAAAGCTCCCAAATGAACTAAAAAACATTAGGTTACAATATTGCAGCACATCAGTAAAGCATTGAATATAAATATCTAAAGGTAGCATTATAAATAAATAAATGCTTCTATTTCCAAATCTTCAGACATGTTTTAAATAATTGTCTTTTTTTCTCAGATCATTAAGTTATATATGTTAATTTCAGTTTTTTAATATGTTATTTTAATAATTAATCTAAATTAATGTGTTAAATTTTATAGCATTTGACATCAAACTAGGGTGGCAAGGCATTTCTAGGGGTGGCTGTTGCATCCCCTTGCCACCATGTCTATCCCTGGACTTGAGCTTACATTGATCTGAACCTCACTGTGTTCTGAGAGTTAGAAATGCAACAAAGTTAAAACATGACACACTGTAGGATAAAAACACTTACCATAACTTATTTCTACAGTAGCACAGTACAGTAGTACAGTAACTTGGCCAAGTTTATGACAACAACAGAGACCAATGTGCACGTGTGCTGCATCACAGACAGTTGTGAGTTGAATAAATCCTGGGTTTGGGTGTTTGTCTCACAGTTTTGACTCAACCTAATGGGTCAGATGTTGCACATCTTACAAAATAACTGGGGTGAACGCAGTATTAAAGATTGTTGGGACTCGTTTTCAGTTTTTCTTTAAAACCATTGAGTTTGAAATTTGGATGTTTTATGTGATGGAAATAATAGAAGTAAAACCTTCCCATAGTGTGACTGTCACATGCAATACTTTGGTCCATTGTTGAGCAAAATCCTGAACTTTTATGCCTGGCCTTTAGGAGGTTTTGTTCTTTTTATGACCTATTAACCTTCTCAGCCTTTTCCCTCCACAGTAGTAACTGCTGCCCACCAGTCTCTCCAGGTGCTTGTTGCTCAAGATGATTGTTAAGTATCAATTTCCTGTGTCACCTTTATGGGTTTTATTTATTTGTCTGCTCCTTCATGTGGAACAGAGCCTGAGCATTACTCAGGTGGATGGATTATAACTCAACTGCTACGACTCATCAATCTTGGAAATTTGACTTCCTGAATCTCATACAACTGTTACTGTCATATTACGGCACGGCATTATCAAGATCAATGACATTTTAAATGCTTCCCAGTTAAGGATGATCGGTGACAATAAAAAGGTAAGTTGGTGATGAAACTGTCTCAGCTGTGGTGAGCGGCACCGTGCGCAGTGAGAGAGTCACCTGCTGGAGCTCACTTTTCCCCCTGAAGAGCACCAGTTAAATGAATGAACTCGTAATCACAACAGCCACCTAGCTAAATGTCACATGTTGACCATTATTGATCACTCAAGAAGTATTTAACACCCAATGGCTTTATCACACCGAATCTAATCAATACACACTTTCTTTTGGTTGTGTGGAAAAATCTCACAGGCAACAAAGGACATAAAGATAATAAGATCAGCAAAATGAAATATATTGGAAATATACAATGGAATATCCAGCCCATGCTGTTGTTTGGTCCACTGTAACGGCTCAAAAAACAGAATTATCATTGTTTTATGTGCTTGATATCTCATGACTTTCCTAATTTTATGATAATTGCTAATAAACATGGTTTTGAACTGTTGGCATATTTCAGAAGTCAGAGTTGTTTGTTGTCTCACCCACAAGTAAAATATGACTAATTAATAGTATCTGTAAAGCTCTAGATCTGTGATTAGTGTTGACAGCATCACAAATCTTAAGTAAGTCTCTGGGGTCTAATTGACTCAAAACATTAGTAGTATCATAATGTCGGATAACATACGTATCATTTTTTATTTATAATGTATCATTTTGTATCATGTTTGTCTATTGTATGAGTTGTTTGTTGTAACAATATGTCTTTTACTGCAAACCAATCTTTTTATTCATGCATAGCTAATAACACATAAAATATATCTAACAATTCATGGTGATTTCCATATTTCCTTGTGCAAGCCCAGTTAGTGGTCACTGGAACCACTTCAATACTTTTCTACATATTGTGTTTCAGGAGACAATCCAAAAAGTATTCAAAGAAAACAACATTTAGTTAGTTTAGCAAATTGTTGGTTCTGTTTATGTGTCTGGGACCCCAAACAATAAGGAAAAAATGCCAAAGGGTTAAAACTGGAACACAGGATTCACATTTGTATTTTATTGACTGCATGAATAATCCTTGTTGAACCTCATTTGTTAAAACTAAACATTTCTGAAACAGCAATAACTCTGCTGCTGTGCAGCCACACGTTGATCTAAGCCAGTTAACTTTATTTTGAATTCTACTAGAGAGACCAAAGTTTCCAAAGATACAAAATATGTCAGCCTGAATTTGGGGAAATGCGTATAAAATGACGCACAAGACATCTAGAATATTTCCATTTGATGGAATATGCAGCTATAAAATTCATGGAGCCGATGGTTTGAATTTTTCACATCATATAGCTTCAATAGAGAACAGGAACGAGCTGACACAGATAATATGGTAATATCAGACAGTGAGAAAAAAGATAATTAAAGATACTTAATTGGAAATAAATGACATTAAACTAATATATAGATGTTGTAATTATCCAATACCTTGATTATCTACACTTTTAACTTTCAAACTTCACCATGGATGACATTTTTCCTTTTTTGACTGCAGGAATAATCCTTCCTGAACCTGAACAAAAGATTAGTGCTTTCTTAATACAGTGTCATTTTTCTATCAGCATTTTGCTATTAACCATGATTAGCATGCACAGTAGAGTACTGATCTGCATTGTGAACAAGCAGGGGATGTTTAAGCAAAAAAAAAATTAAAAACCACTCCTTCTCTTTCCCTGCAGCGAAAACAATGCCGTATGAGGGGGAATAATGCAGACTGTGCTGCAATGATGAACATTTCCTCCTGTTTCATGTTTAACCCTGCTCATTTCCCACAGTAAGAACTCCGGAAACACACAAGTGTGCACAGCAGCTTGGGGGGAAGATGACTGATGGCTTGTTGTCATGATGTTTGGGATTCTGCCGACTCGAAGCCTCTTGGCTCACTGAAGCTGTGAAGCGCTGCAGTACATACTACAGGCTATTGTTGAAAAGTCCTGGTATTAGCAAGGTATTGCTTCATTGTCACACTGTTGAGCCTGTGCAGAATGCAGTTATCTGTAATGTCCCTGGCCATTTGCACAGTAGTTGCATTGGATTTATGATTATGGTTCATGTACTATGGCAGATTTCATACCATTCAACAATGAAGCGAGGACAATTATTAGACTTTCACACTGTGAGTGGATGTTTTTTTTTTTTTTTTAAGAGGTATTCCCTGGATTGTGTGTGGGCTGGGTATACACTAAGCTAAACCTTACTTCTGACATCACTATTTTTCAAAAACGTCAATACTTGAAAAACACAGACATGCTCTATCAATCATATAGATAGCCATCTTTCAACCGGTCAATGTGCCACACTTGAATATCTGTGTCTGTGTCTCTGCTCTGACCCTTTATTTCCTTTTCTCTTACTTTATTTCTCTTTGTCCCTCTCCACATTACAGCTCTATCATGATCCCACGTTGATGGGCCTGGGCTCCATAAACATGGCATAGATGGCTGTCATCTTCCTGTCCTGGAACTGCATTAACGGCAGTGACCTCCCTGGCCGGTGGTGACAGTCGTCTGTCAGCACTGGTTAATTTCCAGTCTTGTGAGGGTCAAGAGCTGATGTATAATGAGGCTTGACAATGTTGGAGGGTTAGACAAGGGTCTGGTGTCAACAGCCGCCGTAGCGTCATGTCACAAGCAGCAGGATGAGAGTTCAATTCAAACCACGGAGGTAATCCGAGCACGGACAGCGCTGATCCCAGGCCCTCGACTGCCTATTGACACACATCAGAGCATGGACGCAAAACAAATTAGCATCAGTCAATATTCTTTCCCTCTTTCCCTGCCTCCTGACACAGCCACCCAAGTGCTGCCATGTTTGCCTCACCTCCAGTCAAAACAACAGTAACAATAGTGATCATAATGGGAAATGCCTGAACTGAGTTTTAAGAGTATTTTTTTGGGGGGGGTGTGGAGCAACATATTTGTTTTTCTGCTCTATGTGGGGTGCAGAATTTGGTTTGAGGTAAATAAAATTCAAATTTGTAGAATCCATTTCACCAAAATTGTGAGATTATTCTCTCTCTTATGTCTGAAGCCACCTTATTCAGAATTTGTGGTTTAGGGGGGAACAAGCTGTCCAGAGGAAGGAGCCTCAGCTAAAGATCACTTGTGTGTTTTTTCTGTTTAATGCGATAATATAACTTCTGTTGCATAAAAGGTGCTGGGCAGCGATGTGGAACAACACTTCAAATATGCTAATCAAACATATGGCACAAACATGGATTGCTGTTTTTGTCCTACAAGATAAAAAGGTTACTTGGTTTTAAATGTAATTTGAATATGTCTGAAGGCTGTAATAGGCTGAGGCTGCTGCATTTTTAAAAATTCGTTTGCATATGAGGAGAGCAGAGATTGCTCACACCTGTTTTTCCTCTTCTTCTTCTTTTTCTTCTTCTTCTTTTTTTCTCCTCTCTGCAACCTCCTCCCCCTCCCTCCCTCCCTCTGCTGAAAGCCATTACAGAAATACAATTTCTAATACCTCCGCACAGGTCTTCGATCGACTGCAAACAAATTTATATTCAGGCGGTAAACAGAAAGCTGCAGAGATTTATTTATTGAGTGTGGAGGAGAGAAACAAGCTAGCGCGTGAACCCTGAGTAACCTCCGAGCTGACATGAAGATGGATCAGTGCACCCTGCAAATGCATGGAGAGAAGGGATATATTGCACTCAGTCATTCAGCACATCGCTGCCTGTAGAATCCCATTAACTCCCACAGCTGGGACCATATTTCTGTGTTGTAAGAATGCAGTTAGAAGTTGTTCATTACGCTGAATTATTTTGTAATTACTGCAGACTTAAAAGACATAGGAAATATTGTTCAAATAAAACGATGAGAACAGTAACAGATAGTTGTTTTAAGTTCAGGTTTTTATCAAACGTGATGGGTGGTAGTTTCGTACAGTTATCTGAAAATAAATATAATAATAATAATAATAATAATAACGAAAATCCGCCTGCATATTTAATCAACGTATTAAATATTAATATTAATTATTATATTATACAGGGGCAGGACAAATAAATAATTCCAAGGAATTCTAAATAATTTAATTTAATTTAAATGTAACATAATTTCAGCACCATTGCTCGTCTTCAGTGATCTTTTGTGCATCAGTCAATCACACGAAACATGGCTGAAGTTCGGAGAAAATAAAACAAGTTTTCTTGAACACATGATGCCATCTCTTTACTTTTAAATTTAAAACAACACAATTAAACTGTTTGGAGATCAGACATTAATATTGGCACATTGGAATATTATTAGCTGTATTCATTCCTGTTATTTAGAATGGATGCGAGCACGTTGAGCGACACTGTGTGTGTTTGAAAGTGGGTCACCAGACTTCAGGAAAAACTGCTTCTGCTCTGGAGCTTCTTGACATTTCCACTTCTGTGTTGGAAGTGAAAATCCTGGGCTGGGTTCCTGTGTATCTACTGTGGCACTAAAGCTCAGTTGCATTGTCGGCATATTTTTTTTTTAAGGCAGTGTGGACTAAACAGCCCTGGACTTGTATCTATTGTCTCCAACTCATCCTGTGCTTGCAGTTTGGGAGTGACTTTCTGTTTGTTTTTGTCACTCAAGTTTAAATAGCAGCACGTAGCTTTGTTTGCACATGCGTGAATAGTATCACACGATGATTCATTCCTGGGTAAACACACAGATGCGTTGCACAGAGCTAAAAAGAAGCAGTTTCTGGGCCCTCTGTAGCAAACAGAAATGAACACGGGCGGAGGGAGCCGAGGAGCTACTAAACATGTCCTCTCTGTCAGTTACAACTTTTTGATCTCCGCCATTTTTTCTTTCTTTTTTTGGTATTTGTTCGAGGCTAATTACAAATCTGCTGCCACTGAACTTCTAAATACCAGCTGTCACGACCTCTGAACCCATTAAGTGTGCCTTTCACATGACCTAAGCCCTTTGCTAAAGAGGGCCTCGGGGTTTTCAAGAAGCCTTTGCAGATTTGCATAATCCATTAGCTCCATCAATGTAGGTCTAGATTATGCTAATTTATCTTTTTTGGGGGAAAAAAAAGTTTTCATTGTTGTCGTGAAAAATAATCAAAATACCAGAATTTGACCTAAAGCACATTTCTCTTGACACACTAACATGTCTGACACCACAGCCTACCTGTCTGCATAGGTGAGCGGCCTGTGCAAGGCCCTCACTCTGGTGAGGATGATGATGTACTTCATTGCTGCCTGTAAGGATGTTTGTAGTTTTTTTTTTTTTCTTTTTGCTACGGCCTGCCCTAAAATGTTGTGACCTGAAGTGAGTTTCTCAACTTGCTCGCACGGCTTAATCAGTGTTGTCCTCTCTCCTGATGACAGAGATGTCCAGCTATTGGCCGAGACCAGGAGGGCACGTCATCTCCATCAATCAGGGACTGCTGTTTCTCCTCTGAGGAATGTCCCCACGGTCGTCCAGCCGCCTGACCATGCGTTACTGGATGCTCGAGAGGCCGGGCGTGAAGTGAACCCCCCGTCCAATGATTATGCAGGGGGAGAGGTGATAATGACTTCCTATCAAGAGTTAACGGCCGAAGGGGAGAGTAGCCCTCTGTTCACGGGCTGCTGCCGAGCGAAAGAGGTCATAAACCGGGACCTGGAAGGCAGGACTCATCCTGAACTCGGCAGTCGTGATGAGGAGGGGAAACTGGAGGCTGAAGTAGCCTCAGGATTTAACACACCGCATCCCCGGTACTTAACTCTCTCCAACAGTTTGACTCTGTGCACCTCTTTGGACAGCCCTCCTCCTCCTCCTCCTCCTCCTCCACCGTGTGAGACTCTCGAGGGCTTCTCGACACCGGCCTGCCCCCACTCGTCCCGTGTCCCCTGGCGGTGCAGGGCGCAGGGGCAGAGCTCTCCAGGACGCGGATACTCTGCGTCAAATAACGACGAGACGCCACAGTCCCGTTTTGGGTCACTTACAGAACAAATTCAAATCTACTCCCACAATGGCCCCGAGATTCACGTCGCCGTGGGGAGTTCTGCCAGCTCGGACTGCAACGTAGCTGATATGGACGTAAACAGTACAACTTTTGAGTGGATGAGAGTGAAGAGGAGTCAGCACCGGGCGGGTAAGTTTTTTTTTGTCAGGGGAGCACGAGAAGGGGGTGGTGGTGGTGGGAGGCC